>NC_069506.1:5117234-5224734 GCF_027579735.1 Bombina bombina | reverse complement strand
ATTATTAAAACAATATTTTGGTTAAAAAAACGAAGTCTAAATTAAAATAAAAGGATCTAAGCATGATAAAAATACTTTTACAAGCTGTTTGTACATATCTGTGTGCTTGTGCACAGCTCATCTCTATACATTAATGTCTCACCAGTAAGAACATGTAACAGAGGCCACACGTAAATTAGTTTGTGCACTGCTCTAAGCAAGCACTGTAGCATGTCAGATAAACTGCAGCCTCTGTGGGGTACAAGAAAATCACAAGATAAACAAAATAAAAAAAACATGGAAGTACATTGCTTAATTAAACATTTTATGGCATTGGCTTTCCCTAAATCACATAATTTTAGGATTAATATTTACAGTAGCTCTTGTGTCACAGCGGTTTACAGACTTTCATTGCTTTTTATTATTTTTAAGGGCTAAAGTAGTTTGATAAACTGAGAGCAAGACGGATGTAATTGGGTTGTTTGCTTTATTATATATTTGCACTTATGCCTTGAAGTGCAATAGGGAGATATCTCACTAGCAACCCAACCCATTCCCCCCCATCCCTACTTACCTACACTACCCCCCCCCCCAGCTCCCTCACACATCAGTTTTTCTTTTACATAGGAGGGGGGTAGTTTGTAGGTGATCCTGCATTAGGGTCTTTTAGGGTTTGGGGGTTGTATAGGGTGGTGGCTTGGTGTTAAGGGGTGTAGGAGAGGCAAGAAAGTGAGGCCTGGCAAGATAATATCTGGTGGTGGGAATGGGTCCAATTGGTCATGTGTTGGGTAGTATCAGTTTATTGTGGTTAACAGATGTGGTTATTGCAGAAGGGGAATGTCACATGATTTGTTCTGGCCAGAAGCCATGGATATAGTTAGTTGCAGTAGGGGGATTTTCAATAAATGTAATAAATTTCTAAATATGGATATACTGTAGGTACCAGTGTTACTGCCCCAGCTGCTAGGGTTTATAGATCACCTATTGCTATATAATGATATACTGTAGGTACCAGTGTTACTGCCCCAGCTGCTAGGGTTTATAGATCACCTATTGCTATATAATGATATACTGTAGGTACCAGTGTTACTGCCCCAGCTGCTAGGGTTTATAGATCACATATTGCTATATAATGATATACTCTAGGTACCAGTGTTATTGCCCCAGCTGCTAGGGTTTATAGATCACATATTGCTATATAATGATATACTGTAGGTACCAGTGTTAATGCCCCAGCTGCTAGGGTTTATAGATCACATATTGCTATATACTGATATACTGTAGGTACCAGTGTTACTGCCCCAGCTGCTATGGTTTATAGATCACATATTGCTATATAATGATATACTGTAGGTTCCAGTGTTACTGCCCCAGCTGCTATGGTTTATAGATCATATATTGCTATATAATAATATACTGTAGGTACCAGTGTTACTGCCCCAGCTGCTAGGGTTTATAGATCACATATTGCTATATAATGATATACTGTAGGTACCAGTGATACTGCCCCAGCTGCTAGGGTTTATAGATCACATATTGCTATATAATGATATACTGTAGGTACCAGTGTTACTGCCCCAGCTGCTAGGGTTTATAGATCACATATTGCTATATACTGATATACTGTAGGTACCAGTGTTACTGCCCCAGCTGCTATGGTTTATAGATCACATATTGCTATATAATGATATACTGTAGGTTCCAGTGTTACTGCCCCAGCTGCTATGGTTTATAGATCACATATTGCTATATAATAATATACTGTAGGTACCAGTGTTACTGCCCCAGCTGCTAGGGTTTATAGATCACATATTGCTATATAATGATATACTGTAGGTACCAGTGTTACTGCCCCAGCTGCTAGGGTTTATAGATCACATATTTCTATATAATGATATACTGTAGGTACCAGTGTTACTGCCCCAGCTGCTAGGGTTTATAGATCACATATTGCTATATACTGATATACTGTAGGTACCAGTGTTACTGCCCCAGCTGCTAGGGATTATAGATCACATATTGCTATATACTGATATACTGTAGGTACCAGTGTTACTGCCCCAGCTACTAGGGTTTATAGATCACATATTGCTATATAATGATATACTGTAGGTACCAGTGTTACTGCCCCAGCTGCTAGGGTTTATAGATCACCTATTGCTATATAATGATATACTGTAGGTACCAGTGTTACTGCCCCAGCTGCTAGGGATTATAGATCACATATTGCTATATAATGATATACTGTAGGTACCAGTGTTACTGCCCAGCTACTAGGGTTTATAGATCACATATTGCTATATAATGATATACTGTAGGTACCAGTGTTACTGCCCCAACTGCTATGGTTTATAGATCACATATTGCTATATAATGATATACTGTAGGTACCAGTGTTACTGCCCCAGCTGCTAGGGTTTATAGATCACATATTGCTAAATACGGATATACTGTAGGTACCAGTGTTATTGCCCCAGCTGCTAGGGTTTATAGATCACATATTGCTATATAATGATATACTCTAGGTACCAGTGTTACTGCCCCAGCTACTAGGGTTTATAGATCACATATTGCTATATAATGATATACTGTGGGTACCAGTGTTACTGCCCCAGCTGCTAGGGTTTATAGATCACACATTGCTAAATACGGATATACTGTAGGTACCAGTGTTATTGCCCTATCTGCTAGGGTTATAGATCACATATTGCTATATAATGATATATTCTAGGTACCAGTGTTACTGCCCCAGCTGCTAAGGTTTATAGATCACATATTGCTAAATACGGATATACTGTAGGTACCAGTGTTACTGCCCCAGATGCTAGGGTTTATAGATCCCATATTGCTATATAATGATATACTGTATGTACCAGTGTTACTGCCCCAGCTGCTAGGGTTTATAGATCACCTATTGCTATATACTGATATACTGTAGGTACCAGTGTTACTGCCCCAGCTACTAGGGTTTATAGATCACATATTGCTAAATAATGATATACTGTAGGTACCAGTGTTACTGCCCCAGCTGCTAGGGTTTATAGATCACCTATTGCTATATACTGATATACTGTAGGTACCAGTGTTACTGCCCCAGCTACTAGGGTTTATAGATCCCATATTGCTATATAATGATATACTGTAGGTACCAGTGTTACTGCCCCAGCTGGTAGGGTTTATAGATCACATACTGCTATATAATGAAGTACTGTAGGTACCAGTGTTACTGCCCCAGCTGCTAGGGATTATAGATCACATATTGCTAAATACGGATATACTCTAGGTACCAGTGTTACTGCCCCAGCTGCTAGGGTTTATAGATCACATATTGCTAAACACGGATATACTGTAGGTACCAGTGTTACTGCCCCAGCTGCTAGGGTTTATAGATCACATATTGATATATATTGATATACTGTAGGTACCAGTGTTACTGCCCCAGCTGCTAGGGTTTATAGATCAAATATTGCTATATAATGATATACTGTAGGTACCAGTGTTACTGCCCCAGCTACTAGGGTTTATATATCACATATTGCTAAATACGGATGTACTGTAGGTACCAGTGTTATTGCCCCAGCTGCTAGGGTTTATAGATCACATATTGCTAAATACGGATATTCTGTAGGTACCAGTGTTACTGCCCCAGCTGCTAGGGTTTATAGATCACATATTGCTAAATACGGATATACTGTAGGTACCAGTGTTACTGCCCCAGCTGCTAGGGTTTATAGATCACATATTGATATATATTGATATACTGTAGGTACCAGTGTTACTGCCCCAGCTGCTAGGGTTTATAGATCAAATATTGCTATATAATGATATACTGCAGGTACCAGTGTTACTGCCCCAGCTACTAGGGTTTATATATCACATATTGCTAAATACGGATATACTGTAGGTACCAGTGTTACTGCCCCAGCTGCTAGGGTTTATAGATCACCTATTGCTATATATTGATATACTCTAGGTACCAGTGTTACTGCCCCAGCTGCTAGGGGTTATAGATCACATATTGCTAAATACGGATATACTTTAGGTACCAGTGTTACTGCCCCAGCTGCTAGGGTTTATAGATCACATATTTCTATATAATGATGTACTGTAGGTACCAGTGTTACTGCCCCAGTTGCTAGGGATTATAGATCACCTATTGCTATATAATGATATACTGTAGGTACCAGTGTTACTGCCCCAGCTACTAGGGTTTATAGATCACATATTGCTATATTATGATATACTATAGGTACCAGTGTTACTGCCCCAGCTGCTAGGGTTTATAGATCACATATTGCTATATAATGATATACTGTAGGTACCAGTGTTACTGCCCCAGCTGCTAGGGTTTATAGATCACATATTGCTATATAATGATATACTGTAGGTACCAGTGTTACTGCCCCAGCTGCTAGGGTTTATAGATCACATATTGCTATATAATGATATACTGTAGGTACCAGTGTTACTGCCCCAGCTACTAGGGTTTATAGATCACATATTGCTAAATACGGATATACTGTAAGTACCAGTGTTACTGCCCCAGCTGCTAGGGTTTATAGATCACATACTGCTATATAATGATATACTCTAGGTACCAGTGTTATTGCCCCAGCTGCTAGGGTTTATAGATCACATATTGCTATATATTGATATACTCCAGGTACCAGTGTTACTGCCCCAGCTGCTAGGGTTTATAGATCACATACTGCTATATAATGATATACTGTAGGTACCAGTGTTACTGCCCCAGCTGCTAGGGTTTATGTATCACATATTGCTAAATAAGGATATACTGTAGGTACCAGTGTTACTGCCCCAGCTGCTAGGGTTTATAGATCACATATTGCTATATAATGATATACTGTAGGTACCAGTGTTACTGCCCCAGCTGCTAGGGTTTATAGATCACATATTGCTAAATACGGATACACTGTAGGTACCAGTGTTACTGCCCCAGCTGCTAGGGTTTATAGATCACATATTGCTATATAATGATATACTGTAGGTACCAGTGTTACTGCCCCAGCTGTAAGGGTTTATAGATCACATATTTCTATATAATGATATACTGTAAGTACCAGTGTTACTGCCCCAACTACTAGGGTTTATAGATCACATATTGCTATATAATGATATACTCTAGGTACCAGTGTTATTGCCCCAGCTGCTAGGGTTTATAGATCACAAATTGCTATATAATGATATACTCTAGGTACCAGTGTTACTGCCCCAGCTGCTAGGGTTTATAGATCACATATTGCTATATAATGATATACTGTAAGTACCAGTGTTACTGCCCCAGCTACTAGGGTTTATAGATCACATATTGCTATATACTGATATACTGTAGGTACCAGTGTTACTGCCCCAGCTGCTAGGGATTATAGATCACATATTGCTATATAATGATATACTGTAGGTACCAGTGTTACTGCCCCAGCTGCTAGGGTTTATAGATCACATATTGCTATATAATGATATACTGTAAGTACCAGTGTTATTGCCCCAGCTGCTAGGGTTTATAGATCACATATTGCTATATACTGATATACTGTAGGTACCAGTGTTACTGCCCCAGCTGCTAGGGTTTATAGATCACATATTGCTATATAATGATATACTGTAGGTACCAGTGTTACTGCCCCAGCTGCTAGGGTTTATAGATCACATATTGCTATATAATGATATACTGTAGGTACCAGTGTTACTGCCCAAGCTGCTAGGGTTTATAGATCACATATTGCTATATAATGATTTACTGTAAGTACCAGTGTTACTGCCCCAGCTGCTAGGGATTATAGATCACATATTGCTATATAATGATATACTGTAGGTACCAGTGTTACTGCCCCAGCTACTAGGGTTTATAGATCACAAATTGCTATATAATGATATACTGTAGGTACCAGTCTTTCTGCCCCAGCTGCTAGGGTTAATAGATCACATATTGCTATATAATGATATACTGTAGGTACCAGTCTTTCTGCCCCAGCTGCTAGGGTTTATAGATCACTTAATGCTATATAATGATATACTGTAGGTACCAGTGTTACTGCCTCAGCTACTAGGGTTTATAGATCCCCTATTGCTATATAATGATATACTGTAGGTACCAGTGTTACTGCCCCAGCTGCTAGGGTTTATAGATCACATATTGCTATATAATGATATACTGTAGGTACCAGTGTTACTGCCCCAGCTACTAGGGTTTATAGATCACATATTGCTAAATACGGATATACTGTAAGTACCAGTGTTACTGCCCCAGCTGCTAGGGTTTATAGATCACATACTGCTATATAATGATATACTCTAGGTACCAGTGTTATTGCCCCAGCTGCTAGGGTTTATAGATCACATATTGCTATATATTGATATACTCCAGGTACCAGTGTTACTGCCCCAGCTGCTAGGGTTTATAGATCACATACTGCTATATAATGATATACTGTAGGTACCAGTGTTACTGCCCCAGCTGCTAGGGTTTATGTATCACATATTGCTAAATAAGGATATACTGTAGGTACCAGTGTTACTGCCCCAGCTGCTAGGGTTTATAGATCACATATTGCTATATAATGATATACTGTAGGTACCAGTGTTACTGCCCCAGCTGCTAGGGTTTATAGATCACATATTGCTATATAATGATATACTGTAGGTACCAGTGTTATTGCCCCAGCTGCTAGGGTTTATAGATCACATATTGCTATATACTGATATACTGTAGGTGCCAGTGTTACTGCCCCAGCTGCTAGGGTTTATAGATCACATATTGCTATATGATATACTGTAGGTACCAGTGTTACTGCCCCAGCTGCTAGGGTTTATAGATCACATATTGCTATATAATGATATACTGTAGGTACCAGTGTTACTGCCCCAGCTGTAAGGGTTTATAGATCACATATTTCTATATAATGATATACTGTAAGTACCAGTGTTACTGCCCCAGCTGCTAGGGTTTATAGATCACATATTGCTATATAATGATATACTGTAAGTACCAGTGTTATTGCCCCAGCTGCTAGGGTTTATAGATCACATATTGCTATATACTGATATACTGTAGGTACCAGTGTTACTGCCCCAGCTGCTAGGGTTTATAGATCACATATTGCTATATAATGATATACTGTAGGTACCAGTGTTACTGCCCCAGCTGCTAGGGTTTATAGATCACATATTGCTATATAATGATATACTGTAAGTACCAGTGTTACTGCCCCAGCTGCTAGGGATTATAGATCACATATTGCTATATAATGATATACTGTAGGTACCAGTGTTACTGCCCCAGCTGCTAGGGATTATAGATCACATATTGCTATATAATGATATACTGTAGGTACCAGTGTTACTGCCCCAGCTACTAGGGTTTATAGATCACATATTGCTATATAATGATATACTGTAGGTACCAGTCTTTCTGCCCGAGCTGCTAGGGTTTATAGATCACATATTGCTATATAATGATATACTGTAGGTACCAGTCTTTCTGCCCCAGCTGCTAGGGTTTATAGATCACTTAATGCTATATAATGATATACTGTAGGTACCAGTGTTACTGCCTCAGCTGCTAGGGTTTATAGATCCCCTATTGCTATATAATGATATACTGTAGGTACCAGTGTTACTGCCCCAGGTGCTAGGGTTCATAGATCACCTATTGCTATATAAGGATATACTGTAGGTACCAGTGTTACTGCCCCAGCTGCTAGGGTTTATAGATCACACATTGCTAAATACGGATATACTGTAGGTACCAGTGTTACTGCCCCAGCTGCTAGGGTTTATAGATCACATATTGCTATATAATGATATACTGTAGGTACCAGTGTTACTGCCCCAGCTGCTAGGGTTTATAGATCACATATTGCTATATAATGATATACTGTAAGTACCAGTGTTATTGCCCCAGCTGCTAGGGTTTATAGATCACATATTGCTATATACTGATATACTGTAGGTACCAGTGTTACTGCCCCAGCTGCTAGGGTTTATAGATCACATATTGCTATATAATGATATACTGTAGGTACCAGTGTTACTGCCCCAGCTGCTAGGGTTTATAGATCACATATTGCTATATAATGATATACTGTAGGTACCAGTTTTACTGCCCCAGCTGCTAGGGTTTATAGATCACATATTGCTATATAATGATATACTGTAAGTACCAGTGTTACTGCCCCAGCTGCTAGGGATTATAGATCACATATTGCTATATAATGATATACTGTAGGTACCAGTGTTACTGCCCCAGCTGCTAGGGATTATAGATCACATATTGCTATATAATGATATACTGTAGGTACCAGTGTTACTGCCCCAGCTACTAGGGTTTATAGATCACATATTGCTATATAATGATATACTGTAGGTACCAGTCTTTCTGCCCGAGCTGCTAGGGTTTATAGATCACATATTGCTATATAATGATATACTGTAGGTACCAGTCTTTCTGCCCCAGCTGCTAGGGTTTATAGATCACTTAATGCTATATAATGATATACTGTAGGTACCAGTGTTACTGCCTCAGCTGCTAGGGTTTATAGATCCCCTATTGCTATATAATGATATACTGTAGGTACCAGTGTTACTGCCCCAGGTGCTAGGGTTCATAGATCACCTATTGCTATATAAGGATATACTGTAGGTACCAGTGTTACTGCCCCAGTTGCTAGGGTTTATAGATCACACATTGCTAAATACGGATATACTGTAGGTACCAGTGTTACTGCCCCAGCTGCTAGGGTTTATAGATCACATACTGCTATATAATGATATACTCTAGGTACCAGTGTTATTGCCCCAGCTGCTAGGGTTCATAGATCACAAATTGCTATATAATGATATACTGTAGGTACCAGTGTTACTGCCCCAGCTGCTAGGGTTTATAGATCACACATTGCTAAATACGGATATACTGTAGGTACCAGTGTTACTGCCCCAGCTGCTAGGGTTTATAGATCACATATTGCTATATAATGATATACTGTAGGTACCAGTGTTACTGCCCCAGCTGCTAGGGTTTATAGATCACATATTGCTATATAATGATATACTGTAAGTACCAGTGTTATTGCCCCAGCTGCTAGGGTTTATAGATCACATATTGCTATATACTGATATACTGTAGGTACCAGTGTTACTGCCCCAGCTGCTAGGGTTTATAGATCACATATTGCTATATAATGATATACTGTAGGTACCAGTGTTACTGCCCCAGCTGCTAGGGTTTATAGATCACATATTGCTATATAATGATATACTGTAGGTACCAGTTTTACTGCCCCAGCTGCTAGGGTTTATAGATCACATATTGCTATATAATGATATACTGTAAGTACCAGTGTTACTGCCCCAGCTGCTAGGGATTATAGATCACATATTGCTATATAATGATATACTGTAGGTACCAGTGTTACTGCCCCAGCTGCTAGGGATTATAGATCACATATTGCTATATAATGATATACTGTAGGTACCAGTGTTACTGCCCCAGCTACTAGGGTTTATAGATCACATATTGCTATATAATGATATACTGTAGGTACCAGTCTTTCTGCCCGAGCTGCTAGGGTTTATAGATCACATATTGCTATATAATGATATACTGTAGGTACCAGTCTTTCTGCCCCAGCTGCTAGGGTTTATAGATCACTTAATGCTATATAATGATATACTGTAGGTACCAGTGTTACTGCCCCAGCTACTAGGGTTTATAGATCACATATTGCTATATAATGATATACTGTAGGTACCAGTCTTTCTGCCCGAGCTGCTAGGGTTTATAGATCACATATTGCTATATAATGATATACTGTAGGTACCAGTCTTTCTGCCCCAGCTGCTAGGGTTTATAGATCACTTAATGCTATATAATGATATACTGTAGGTACCAGTGTTACTGCCTCAGCTGCTAGGGTTTATAGATCCCCTATTGCTATATAATGATATACTGTAGGTACCAGTGTTACTGCCCCAGGTGCTAGGGTTCATAGATCACCTATTGCTATATAAGGATATACTGTAGGTACCAGTGTTACTGCCCCAGTTGCTAGGGTTTATAGATCACACATTGCTAAATACGGATATACTGTAGGTACCAGTGTTACTGCCCCAGCTGCTAGGGTTTATAGATCACATACTGCTATATAATGATATACTCTAGGTACCAGTGTTATTGCCCCAGCTGCTAGGGTTCATAGATCACAAATTGCTATATAATGATATACTGTAGGTACCAGTGTTACTGCCCCAGCTGCTAGGGTTTATAGATCACACATTGCTAAATACGGATATACTGTAGGTACCAGTGTTACTGCCCCAGCTGCTAGGGTTTATAGATCACATATTGCTATATAATGATATACTGTAGGTACCAGTGTTACTGCCCCAGCTGCTAGGGTTTATAGATCACATATTGCTATATAATGATATACTGTAAGTACCAGTGTTATTGCCCCAGCTGCTAGGGTTTATAGATCACATATTGCTATATAATGATATACTGTAGGTACCAGTGTTACTGCCCCAGCTGCTAGGGTTTATAGATCACATATTGCTATATAATGATATACTGTAGGTACCAGTGTTACTGCCCCAGCTGCTAGGGTTTATAGATCACATATTGCTATATAATGATATACTGTAGGTACCAGTGTTACTGCCCCAGCTGCTAGGGTTTATAGATCACATATTGCTATATAATGATATACTGTAAGTACCAGTGTTACTGCCCCAGCTGCTAGGGATTATAGATCACATATTGCTATATAATGATATACTGTAGGTACCAGTGTTACTGCCCCAGCTGCTAGGGATTATAGATCACATATTGCTATATAATGATATACTGTAGGTACCAGTGTTACTGCCCCAGCTACTAGGGTTTATAGATCACATATTGCTATATAATGATATACTGTAGGTACCAGTCTTTCTGCCCGAGCTGCTAGGGTTTATAGATCACATATTGCTATATAATGATATACTGTAGGTACCAGTCTTTCTGCCCCAGCTGCTAGGGTTTATAGATCACTTAATGCTATATAATGATATACTGTAGGTACCAGTGTTACTGCCTCAGCTGCTAGGGTTTATAGATCCCCTATTGCTATATAATGATATACTGTAGGTACCAGTGTTACTGCCCCAGGTGCTAGGGTTCATAGATCACCTATTGCTATATAAGGATATACTGTAGGTACCAGTGTTACTGCCCCAGTTGCTAGGGTTTATAGATCACACATTGCTAAATACGGATATACTGTAGGTACCAGTGTTACTGCCCCAGCTGCTAGGGTTTATAGATCACATACTGCTATATAATGATATACTCTAGGTACCAGTGTTATTGCCCCAGCTGCTAGGGTTCATAGATCACAAATTGCTATATAATGATATACTGTAGGTACCAGTGTTACTGCCCCAGCTGCTAGGGTTTATAGATCACATATTGCTATATAATGATATACTGTAGGTACCAGTGTTACTGCCCCAGCTGCTAGGGTTTATAGATCACCTATTGCTATATAATGATATACTGTAGGTACCAGTGTTACTGCCCCAGGTGCTAGGGTTTATAGATCACATATTGCTATATAATGATATACTCTAGGTACCAGTGTTACTGCCCCAGCTGCTAGGGTTTATAGATCACATATTGCTATATAATGATATACTGTAGGTACCAGTGTTACTGCCCCAGCTGCTAGGGATTATAGATCACATATTGCTATATACTGATATACTGTAGGTACCAGTGTTACTGCCCCAGCTACTAGGGTTTATAGATCACATATTGCTATATACTGATATACTGTAGGTACCAGTGTTACTGCCCCAGCTGCTAGGGTTTATAGATCACCTATTGCTATATAATGATATACTGTAGGTACCAGTGTTACTGCCCCAGCTGCTATGGTTTATAGATCACCTATTGCTATATAATGATATACTGTAGGTACCAGTGTTACTGCCCCAGCTGCTAGGGTTTATAGATCACATATTGCTATATAATGATGTACTGTAGGTACCAGTGTTACTGCCCCAGGTGCTAGGGTTTATAGATCACATATTGCTATATACTGATATACTGTAGGTACCAGTGTTATTGCCCCAGCTGCTAGGGTTTATAGATCACATATTGCTATATAATGATATACTGTAGGTACCAGTGTTACTGCCCCAGGTGCTAGGGTTTATAAATCACATATTGCTATATAATGATATACTGTAGGTACCAGTGTTACTGCCCCAGCTGCTAGGGGTTATAGATCACATATTGCTATATAATGATATACTGTAGGTACCAGTGTTACTGCCCCAGCTGCTAGGGTTTATAGATCACATATTGCTATATACTGATATACTGTAGGTGCCAGTGTTACTGCCCCAGCTGCTAGGGTTTATAGATCACATATTGCTATATGATATACTGTAGGTACCAGTGTTACTGCCCCAGCTGCTAGGGTTTATAGATCACATATTGCTATATAATGATATACTGTAGGTACCAGTGTTACTGCCCCAGGTGCTAGGGTTTATAAATCACATATTGCTATATAATGATATACTGTAGGTACCAGTGTTACTGCCCCAGCTGCTAGGGATTATAGATCACATATTGCTATATAATGATATACTCTAGGTACCAGTGTTACTGCCCCAGCTACTAGGGTTTATAGATCACATATTGCTATATAATGATATACTGTAGGTACCAGTCTTTCTGCCCCAGCTGCTAGGGTTTATAGATCACATATTGCTATATACTGATATACTGTAGGTACCAGTGTTACTGCCCCAGCTGCTAGGGTTTATAGATCACATATTGCTATATAATGATATACTGTAGGTACCAGTGTTACTGCCCCAGCTGCTAGGGTTTATAGATCACATATTGCTATATAATGATATACTCTAGGTACCAGTGTTACTGCCCCAGCTGCTAGGGTTTATAGATCACATATTGCTATATAATGATATACTGTAGGTACCAGTGTTACTGCCCCAGCTGCTAGGGTTTATAGATCACCGATTGCTATATAATGATATACTGTAGGTACCAGTGTTACTGCCCCAGCTGCTAGGGTTTATAGATCACCTATTGCTATATAATGATATACTGTAGGTACCAGTGTTACTGCCCCAGCTGCTAGGGTTTATAGATCACATATTGCTATATAATAATATACTGTAGGTACCAGTGTTACTGCCCCAGGTGCTAGGGTTTATAGATCACATATTGCTATATAATGATATACTGTAGGTACCAGTGTTACTGCCCCAGGTGCTAGGGTTTATAGATCACATATTGCTATATAATGATATACTGTAGGTACCAGTGTTACTGCCCCAGCTGCTAGGGATTATAGATCACCTATTGCTATATAATGATATACTGTAGGTAGCAGTGTTACTGCCCCAGCTGCTAGGGTTTATAGATCACCTATTGCTATATAATGATATACTGTAGGTACCAGTGTTACTTCCCCAGCTGCTCGGGTTTATAGATCACCTATTGCTATATAATGATATACTGTAGGTACCAGTGTTACTGCCCCAGGTGCTAGGGTTTATAGATCACATATTGCTATATAATGATATACTCTAGGTACCAGTGTTACTGCCCCAGGTGCTAGGGTTTATAAATCACATATTGTTATATAATTATATACTGTAGGTACCAGTGTTACTGTCCCAGGTGCTAGGGTTTATAAATCACATATTGCTATATAATGATATACTGTAGGTACCAGTGTTACTGCCCCAGCTGCTAGGGTTTATAGATCACATATTGCTATATAATGATATACTGTAGGTACCAGTGTTACTGCCCCAGCTGCTAGGGTTTATAGATCACATATTGCTATATAATGATATACTGTAGGTACCAGTGTTACTGCCCCAGCTGCTAGGGTTTATAGATCACATATTGCTATATAATGATATACTGTAGGTACCAGTGTTACTGCCCCAGGTGCTAGGGTTTATAGATCACATATTGCTATATAATGATATACTGTAGGTACCAGTGTTATTGCCCCAGCTGCTAGGGTTTATAGATCACCTATTGCTATATACTGATATTCTGTAGGTACCAGTGTTACTGCCCCAGCTGCTAGGGATTATAGATCACATATTGCTATATAATGATATACTGTAGGTACCAGTGTTACTGCCCCAGGTGCTAGGGTTTATAGATCACATATTGCTATATAATGATATACTGTAGGTACCAGTGTTACTGCCCCAGCTGCTAGGGTTTATAGATCACATATTGCTATATAATGATATACTGTAGGTACCAGTGCTACTGCCCCAGGTGCTAGGGTTTATAGATCACATACTGCTATATAATGATATACTGTAGGTACCAGTGTTACTGCCCCAGCTGCTAGGGTTTATAGATCACATATTGCTATATAATGATATACTGTAGGTACCAGTGTTACTGCCCCAGCTGCTAGGGTTTATAGATCACATATTGCTATATAATGATATACTGTAGGTACCAGTGTTATTGCCCCAGCTGCTAGGGTTTATAGATCACCTATTGCTATATAATGATATACTGTAGGTACCAGTGTTATTGCCCCAGCTGCTAGGGTTTATAGATCACCTATTGCTATATACTGATATTCTGTAGGTACCAGTGTTACTGCCCCAGCTGCTAGGGATTATAGATCACATATTGCTATATAATGATATACTGTAGGTACCAGTGTTACCGCTCCAGCTGCTAGGGTTAATAGATCAAATATTGCTATATACTGATATACTGTAGGTACCAGTGTTACTGCCCCAGCTGCTAGGGTTTATAGATCACATATTGCTATATAATGATATACTGTAGGTACCAGTGTTACTGCCCCAGGTGCTAGGGTTTATAAATCACATATTGCTATATAATGATATACTGTAGGTACCAGTGTTACTGCCCCAGCTGCTAGGGTTTATAGATCACATATTGCTATATAATGATATACTGTAGGTACCAGTCTTTCTGCCCCAGCTGCTAGGGTTTATAGATCACATATTGCTATATAATGATATACTGTAGGTACCAATGTTACTGCCCCAGCTGCTAGGGTTTATAGATCACATATTGCTATATACTGATATACTGTAGGTACCAGTGTTACTGCCCCAGCTGCTAGGGTTTATAGATCACATATTGCTATATAATGATATACTGTAGGTAGCAGTGTTACTGCCCCAGCTGCTAGGGTTTATAGATCACCTATTGCTATATAATGATATACTGTAGGTACCAGTGTTACTGCCCCATGTGCTAGGGTTTATAGATCACATATTGCTATATAATGATATACTGTAGGTACCAGTGTTACTGCCCAATGTGCTAGGGTTTATAGATCACATATTTCTATATAATGATATACTGTAGGTACCAGTGTTACTGCCCCATGTGCTAGGGTTTATAGATCACATATTGCTAAATACGGATACACTGTAGGTACCAGTGTTACTGCCCCATGTGCTAGGGTTTATAGATCACATATTGCTATATAATGATATACTGTAGGTACCAGTGTTACTGCCCCAGCTGCTAGGGTTTATAGATCACATATTGCTATATACTGATATACTGTAGGTACCAGTGTTACTGCCCCAGCTGCTAGGGTTTATAGATCACATATTGCTATATACTGATATACTGTAGGTACCAGTGTTACTGCCCCAGCTGCTAGGGTTTATAGATCACCTATTGCTATATAATGATATACTGTAGGTACCAGTGTTACTGCCCCAGCTGCTAGGGTTTATAGATCACATATTGCTATATACTGATATACTGTAGGTACCAGTGTTACTGCCCCAGCTGCTAGGGTTAATAGATCACATATTGCTATATACTGATATACTGTAGGTACCAGTGTTACTGCCCCAGCTGCTAGGGTTTATAGATCACATATTGCTATATACTGATATACTGTAGGTACCAGTGTTACTGCCCCAGCTGCTAGGGTTTATAGATCACATATTGCTATATACTGATATACTGTAGGTACCAGTGTTACTGCCCCAGCTGCTAGGGTTTATAGATCACATATTGCTATATAATGATATACTGTAGGTACCAGTGTTATTGCCCCAGCTGCTAGGGTTTATAGATCACATATTGCTATATAATGATATACTGTAGGTAGCAGTGTTACTGCCCCAGCTGCTAGGGTTTATAGATCACCTATTGCTATATAATAATATACTGTAGGTAGCAGTGTTACTGCCCCAGCTGCTAGGGTTTATAGATCACCTATTGCTATATAATGATATACTGTAGGTACCAGTGTTATTGCCCCAGCTGCTAGGGTTTATAGATCACATATTGCTATATAATGATATACTGTAGGTAGCAGTGTTACTGCCCCAGCTGCTAGGGTTTATAGATCACCTATTGCTATATAATGATATACTGTAGGTACCAGTGTTACTGCCCCAGCTGCTAGGGATTATAGATCACCTATTGCTATATAATGATATACTGTAGGTACCAGTGTTACTGCCCCAGCTGCTAGGGTTTATAGATCACATATTGCTATATACTGATATACTGTAGGTACCAGTGTTACTGCCCCAGCTGCTAGGGATTATAGATCACATATTGCTATATACTGATATACTGTAGGTACCAGTCTTACTGCCCCAGCTGCTAGGGATTATAGATCACACATCCTCTCATTGGCTGCATTTGGTTGTGATTCTGAGGAAGATCTAGGATCTGTGCTGGGCTGAAATCTATAGCAGGGGACGATCTATAGGAAGAGAAATAACCATTTAATAAATTTGTCTTTAGGTAGAATCGTCACAGCGGCCATTGTAGTGCTGGGATTAAGCACACACCTGGTGTTTGCACAAGGCCTTAATTGCACAGACAACAGATACCCAGGTAAGTTACAGTGTGACAAATGACATTGTCATGCAACACCAAGCAGACCTTCTTATCTAATAGTTTCAGCTATTTTATGTGACAAAACAAAGGTAAAGGAGGTATTTGTAAACACATCCCAGCAGGTAAAGCGGGATCATTGGGGACACATTTAAAGGGAAAAAGAAATATATACTGTAAATGTCCCTTTAAGGATGGGATAAGGTGCATTTGGGTTGATCCCTAACAAATCTGCTTTTTTCTGTATTTCTTTAGTGGACAGCGACATCATTGTCACCTGTGGCCCCTCTGAAATCAGCCTGACCATCAATGCCTGCCCCGTTCAGTTCGCCTCGTTTAACCCTGAGTCCTTAGCGCTTAACGGTCAGCATAACCAGAGTCACTGCGCGGGAGCCCTGGTCACATCGCTAGATCCTCCAGTAATGAGCTTCACCTTCCCTCTCAATGATACCAGACAAAACCCATGTGGTAACACCATAGAGGTCAGTATTCCCTATACACACGTGCACGCTCCTGCGCCTACCTCAGTATGTTATATAGTGCGGGAGCCCTGGTCACATCATTAGATCCTCCAGTAATGAGCTTCACCTTCCCTCTCAATGATACCAGACAAAACCCATGTGGTAACACCATAGAGGTCAGTATTCCCTATACACACGTGCACGCTCCTGCGCCTACCTCAGTATGTTATATAGTGCGGGAGCCCTGGTCACATCATTAGATCCTCCAGTAATGAGCTTCACCTTCCCTCTCAATGATACCAGACAAAACCCATGTGGTAACACCATAGAGGTCAGTATTCCCTATACACACGTGCACGCTCCTGCGCCTACCTCAGTATGTTATATAGTGCGGGAGCCCTGGTCACATCATTAGATCCTCCAGTAATGAGCTTCACCTTCCCTCTCAATGATACCAGACAAAACCCATGTGGTAACACCATAGAGGTCAGTATTCCCTATACACACGTGCACGCTCCTGCGCCTACCTCAGTATGTTATATAGTGCGGGAGCCCTGGTCACATCATTAGATGCTCCAGTAATGAGCTTCATCTTCCCCCTCAATTTAACCAGACAAAACCCGTGTGGTCACAACTTAGAGGTCAGTATTCCCTATACACACGTGCACGCTCCTGCGCCTACCTCAGTATGTTATATAGTGCGGGAGCCCTGGTCACATCATTAGATGCTCCAGTAATGAGCTTCACCTTCCCCCTCAATGATACCAGACAAAACCCATGTGGTAACACCATAGAGGTCAGTATTCCCTATACACACGTGCACGCTCCTGCGCCTACCTCAGTATGTTATATAGTGCGGGAGCCCTGGTCACATCATTAGATGCTCCAGTAATGAGCTTCACCTTCCCCCTCAATGATATCAGACAAAACCCATGTGGTAACACCATAGAGGTCAGTATTCCCTATACAGACGTGCACGCTCCTGCGCCTACCTCAGTATGTTATATAGTGCGGGAGCCCTGGTCACATCATTAGATCCTCCAGTAATGAGCTTCACCTTCCCCCTCAATGATACCAGACAAAACCCATGTGGTAACACCATAGAGGTCAGTATTCCCTATACACACGTGCACGCTCCTGCGCCTACCTCAGTATGTTATATAGTGCGGGAGCCCTGGTCACATCGCTAGATCCTCCAGTAATGAGCTTCACCTTCCCTCTCAATGATACCAGACAAAACCCATGTGGTAACACCATAGAGGTCAGTATTCCCTATACACACGTGCACGCTCCTGCGCCTACCTCAGTATGTTATATAGTGCGGGAGCCCTGGTCACATCGCTAGATCCTCCAGTAATGAGCTTCACCTTCCCTCTCAATGATACCAGACAAAACCCATGTGGTAACACCATAGAGGTCAGTATTCCCTATACACACGTGCACGCTCCTGCGCCTACCTCAGTATGTTATATAGTGCGGGAGCCCTGGTCACATCATTAGATGCTCCAGTAATGAGCTTCATCTTCCCCCTCAATGATACCAGACAAAACCCATGTGGTAACACCATAGAGGTCAGTATTCCCTATACACACGTGCACGCTCCTGCGCCTACCTCAGTATGTTATATAGTGCGGGAGCCCTGGTCACATCGCTAGATCCTCCAGTAATGAGCTTCACCTTCCCTCTCAATGATACCAGACAAAACCCATGTGGTAACACCATAGAGGTCAGTATTCCCTATACACACGTGCACGCTCCTGCGCCTACCTCAGTATGTTATATAGTGCGGGAGCCCTGGTCACATCATTAGATGCTCCAGTAATGAGCTTCATCTTCCCCCTCAATTTATTCCCTATACACACGTGCACGCTCCTGCGCCTACCTCAGTATGTTATATAGTGCGGGAGCCCTGGTCACATCGCTAGATCCTCCAGTAATGAGCTTCACCTTCCCTCTCAATGATACCAGACAAAACCCATGTGGTAACACCATAGAGGTCAGTATTCCCTATACACACGTGCACGCTCCTGCGCCTACCTCAGTATGTTATATAGTGCGGGAGCCCTGGTCACATCATTAGATGCTCCAGTAATGAGCTTCATCTTCCCCCTCAATTTAACCAGACAAAACCCGTGTGGTCACAACTTAGAGGTCAGTATTCCCTATATACACGTGCACGCTCCTGCGCCTACCTCAGTATGTTATATAGTGCGGGAGCCCTGGTCACATCATTAGATCCTCCAGTAATGAGCTTCACCTTCCCCCTCAATGATACCAGACAAAACCCATGTGGTAACACCATAGAGGTCAGTATTCCCTATACACACGTGCACGCTCCTGCGCCTACCTCAGTATGTTATATAGTGCGGGAGCCCTGGTCACATCATTAGATGCTCCAGTAATGAGCTTCATCTTCCCCCTCAATGATACCAGACAAAACCCATGTGGTAACACCATAGAGGTCAGTATTCCCTATACACACGTGCATGCTCCGGGCCTACCTCAGTGTGTTATATAGTGCGGGAGCCCTGGTCACATCGCTAGATCCTCCAGTAATGAGCTTCACCTTCCCCCTCAATGATACCATACAAAACCCGTGTGGTAACACCATAGAGGTCAGTATTCCCTATACACACGTGCACGCTCCTGCGCCTACATTGGTATGTCTTATAGTGCTCAATACACATGCACACTCCTGAGCCTACCTCAGTATGTTATGTAGTGCTCAATACATGTGCACACTCCTAAACCTACCTCATTATATAATGTAGTTCTCCATACATGTGCACATTCCTAAACCTACCTCATTATATAATATAGTGCTCCATACATGTGCACACTCCTAAACCTACCTCAGTATGCTGTCATAAAAAGGAACTAAGTTTAAACAAAGGAGAGCTAGAGAAATAGTGGGATGTGGTAATAAAAATACACTGGGAGTAGACTGTTAAATTGTGTGCGCCGTCTGTATCATGTCTTTACTACCATGTCCCTTTAAGTGCTTGCATGTGCAAATGGAACCCCATGCCCCTTTAAGTGCTTGCGTGTGCAAATGGAACCCCATGTCCCTTTAAGTGCTTGCATGTGCAAATGGAACCCGATGTCCCTTTAATTGCTTGCTTGTGCAAATGGAATACCATGTCCCTTTAAGTGCATGCGTGTGCAAATTGAACCCCATGTCCCTTTAAGTGCCTGCATGTGCAAATTGAACCCCATGTTCCTTTAAGTGCTTGCATGTGCAAAATGGAATCCCATGTCCCTTTAAGTGCTTGCTTGTGCAAATGGAACCCGATGTCCCTTTAAGTGCTTGCGTGTGCAAATGCAATACCATGTCCCTTTAAGTGTTTACATGTGCAAATGGAACCCCATGTTCCTTTAAGTGCTTGCATGTGCAAAATGGAATCCCATGTCCCTTTAAGTGCTTGCTTGTGCAAATGGAACCCGATGCCCCTTTAAGTGCTTGCGTGTGCAAATGGAACCCCATGTCCCTTTAAGTGTTTACATGTGCAAATGGAACCCCATGTCCCTTTAAGTGCTTGCTTGTGCAAAATGGAACCCCATGTCCCTTTAAGTGCTTGTGTGTGCAAAATGGAACCCCATGTCCCTTTAAGTGCTTGCGTGTGCAAATGGAACCCGATGTCCCTTTAATTGCTTGCATGTGCAAATGGAATACCATGTCCCTTTAAGTGCTTGCGTGTGCAAATGGAACCCCATGTCCCTTTAAGTGTTTAAGTGTGCAAATGGAACCCCATGTCCCTTTAAGTGCTTGCTTGTGCAAAATGGAACCCCATGTCCCTTTAAGTGCTTGCGTGTGCAAATGGAACCCCATGTCCCTTTAAGTGTTTGCGTGTGCAAATGGAACCTCATGTTCCTCTAAGTGTTTGCGTGTGCAAATGGAACCCCATGTCCCTTTAAGATCCCAGACTCCTGTATCCTGTGCTGAATCGGATATTATGGCAACTTGTTGCTTTATCTGTGGAGAACATAGAAATGAAAGGAAGTTTGTTGCAGGTGCATAAATCTGTGTGTGTTACACATTAGATAACTAACAGCCTAGTGACAATCTGTGTGTGTTACACATTAGATAACTAACAGCCTAGTGACAATCTGTGTGTGTTACACATTAGATAACTAACAGCCTAGTGACAATCTGTGTGGTGTTACACATTAGATAACTAACAGCCTAGTGACAATCTGTGTGTGTTACACATTAGATAACTAACAGCCTAGTGACAATCTGTGTGTGTTACACATTAGATAACTAACAGCCTAGTGACAATCTGTGTGTGTTACACATTAGATAACTAACAGCCTAGTGACAATCTGTGTGTGTTACACATTAGATAACTTACAGCCTAGTGACAATCTGTGTGTGTTACACATTAGATAACTAACAGCCTAGTGACAATCTGTGTGTGTTACACATTAGATAACTAACAGCCTAGTGACAATCTGTGTGTGTTACACATTAGATAACTAACAGCCTAGTGACAATCTGTGTGTGTTACACATTAGATAACTAACAGCCTAGTGACAATCTGTGTGTGTTACACATTAGATAACTAACAGCCTAGTGACAATCTGTGTGTGTTACACATTAGATAACTAACAGCCTAGTGACAATCTGTGTGTGTTACACATTAGATACTAACAGCCTAGTGACAATCTGTGTGTGTTACACATTAGATAACTAACAGCCTAGTGACAATCTGTGTGTGTTACACATTAGATAACTAACAGCCTAGTGACAATCTGTGTGTGTTACACATTAGATAACTAACAGCCTAGGGACAATCTGTGTGTGTTACACATTAGATAACTAACAGCCTAGTGACAATCTGTGTGTGTTACACATTAGATAACTAACAGCCTAGTGACAATCTGTGTGTGTTACACATTAGATAACTTACAGCCTAGTGACAATCTGTGTGTGTTACACATTAGATAACTAACAGCCTAGTGACAATCTGTGTGTGTTACACATTAGATAACTAACAGCCTAGTGACAATCTGTGTGTGTTACACATTAGATAACTAACAGCCTAGTGACAATCTGTGTGTGTTACACATTAGATAACTTACAGCCTAGTGACAATCTGTGTGTGTTACACATTAGATAACTAACAGCCTAGTGACAATCTGTGTGTGTTACACATTAGATAACTAACAGCCTAGTGACATCTGTGTGTGTTACACATTAGATAACTAACAGCCTAGTGACAATCTGTGTGTGTTACACATTAGATAACTAACAGCCTAGTGACAATCTGTGTGTGTTACACATTAGATAACTAACAGCCTAGTGACAATCTGTGTGTGTTACACATTAGATAACTTACAGCCTAGTGACAATCTGTGTGTGTTACACATTAGATAACTAACAGCCTAAGGACAATCTGTGTGTGTTACACATTAGATAACTAACAGCCTAGTGACAATCTGTGTGTGTTACACATTAGATAACTAACAGCCTAGTGACAATCTGTGTGTGTTACACATTAGATAACTAACAGCCTAGTGACAATCTGTGTGTGTTACACATTAGATAACTAACAGCCTAGTGACAATCTGTGTGTGTTACACATTAGATAACTAACAGCCTAGTGACAATCTGTGTGTGTTACACAGTAGATAACTAACAGCCTAGGGATAATCTGTGTGTGTTACACATTAGATAACTAACAGCCTAGTGACAATCTGTGTGTGTTACACATTAGATAACTAACAGCCTAGTGACAATCTGTGTGTGTTACACAGTAGATAACTAACAGCCTAGGGATAATCTGTGTGTGTTACACATTAGATAACTAACAGCCTAGTGACAATCTGTGTGTGTTACACAGTAGATAACTAACAGCCTAGTGACAATCTGAGTGTGTTACACATTAGATAACTAACAGCCTAGTGACAATCTGCGTGTGTTACATATTAGATAACCAACAGCCTAGTGACAATCTGTGTGTGTTACACAGTAGATAACTAACAGCCTAGTGACAATCTGAGTGTGTTACACATTAGATAACTAACAGCCTAGTGACAATGTGTGTGTGTTACACATTAGATAACTAACAGCCTAGTGACAATCTGTGTGTGTTACACATTAGATAACTAACAGCCTACCTAGTGACAATCTGTGTGTGTTACACATTAGATAACTAACAGCCTAGTGACAATCTGTGTGTGTTACACATTAGATAACTAACAGCCTAGTGACAATCTGTGTGTGTTACACATTAGATAACTAACAGCCTAGTGACAATATGTGTGTGTTACACATTAGATAACTAACAGCCTAGTGACAATCTGTGTGTATTACACATTAGATAACTTACAGCCTAGTGACAATCTGTGTGTGTTACATATTAGATAACTAACAGCCTAGTGACAATCTGTGCGTGTTACACATTAGATAACTAACAGCCTAGTGACAATCTGTGTGTGTTACACATTAGATAACTAACAGCCTAGTGACAATCTGTGTGTGTTACACATTAGATAACTAACAGCCTAGTGACAATCTGTGTGTGTTACATATTAGATAACTAACAGCCTAGTGACAATCTGTGTGTGTTACACATTAGATAACTAACAGCCTAGTGACAATCTGTGTGTGTTACACATTAGATAACCTAACAGCCCTAGGGACAATCTGTGTGTGTTACACATTAGATAACTAACAGCCTAGGGACAATCTGTGTGTGTTACACATTAGATAACTAACAGCCTAGTGACAACCTGTGTGTGTTACACATTAGATAACTAACAGCCTAGGGACAATCTGTGTGTGTTACACATTAGATAACTAACAGCCTAGTGACATCATGTGTGTGTTACACATTAGATAACTAACAGCTAGTGACAATCTGTGTGTGTTACACATTAGATAACTAACAGCTAGTGACAATCTGTGTGTGTTACACTTAGATAACTAACAGCCTAGTGACAATCTGTGTGTGTTACACATTAGATAACTAACAGCCTAGTGGACAAATCTGTGTGTTACACAGTAGATAACTAACAGCCTAGGGACTAATCTGTGTGTGTTACACATTAGATAACTAACAGCCTAGTGACAATCTGTGTGTGTTACACTATTAGATAACTAACAGCCTAGTGACAATCTGTGTGTGTTACACATTAGATAACTAACAGCCTAGTGACAATCTGTGTGTGTTACACATTAGATAACTAACAGCCTAGGGACAATCTGTGTGTGTTACACATTAGATAACTAACAGGCCTAAGGGACAATCTGTGAGTGTTACAACATTAGATAACTAACAGCCTAGTGACAATCTGTGTGTGTTACACATTAGATAACTAACAGCCTAGGGACAATCTGTGTGTGTTACACATTAGATAACCTAACAGCCTAGTGACAATCTGTGTTGTGTTACACATTAGATAACTAACAGCCTAGTGACCAATCTGTGTGTGTTACACATTAGATAACTAACAGGCCTAGTGACAATCTGTAGTGTGTTACACATTAGATAAACTAACAGCCTAGTGACAATCTGTGTGTGTTACACATTAGATAACCTAACAGCCCTAGTGACAATCTGTGTGTGTTACACAGTAGATAACTAACAGCCTAGGGACAATCTGTGTGTGTTACACATTAGATAACTAACAGCCTAGTGACAATCTGTGTGTGTTACACATAGTAGAATAACTAAAAGCCTAGGACAATCTGTATTTGTTCACCATTAGATAACTAACAGCCTAGTGACAATCTGTGTGTGTTACACATTAGATAAACTAACAGCCTAGTGACATCTGTGTGTGTTACATATTAGATAACCAACAGCCTAGTGACAATCTGTGGTGTGTTACACAGTAGATAACTAACAGCCTAGTGACAATCTGAGTGTGTTACACATTAGATAACTAACAGCCTAGTGACAATCTGTGTGTGTTACATATTAGATAACCAACAGCCTAGTGACAATGTGTGTGTGTTACACATTAGATAACCTAACAGCTAGTGAACACTCTGTGTGTGTTACACATTAGATAAACCTAAAGCCCTACCTAGTGACAATCTGTGTGTGTTACACATTAGATAACTACCAGCCTAGAATGACCCAATCTGCTGTGTGTTACACCATTAGATAACTAACCCAGCCTAGTGACAATCTGTGTGTGTTACACATTAGATAACTAACAGCCTAAAGTGACAATATGTGTCGTGTTACCACATTAGATAACTAACAGCTAGTGACCAATCTGTGTGTATTACACATTAGATAATTACAGCTAGTGACAATCTGTGTGTTACATATTAGATAACTAACAGCCTAGTGACAATCTGTGCGTGTTACACATTAGATAACTAACAGCCTAGTGACAATCTGTGTGTTACACATTAGATAACTAACAGCCTAGTGACAATCTGTGTGTGTTACACATTAGATAACTAACAGCCTAGTGACAATCTGTGTGTGTTACATATTAGATAACTAACAGCCTAGTGACAATCTGTGTGTGTTACACATTAGATAACTAACAGCCTAGTGACAATCTGTGTGTGTTACACATTAGATAACTAACAGCTAGGGACAATCTGTGTGTTACACATTAGATAACTAACAGCCTAGGGACAATCTGTGTGTGTTACACATTAGATAACTAACAGCCTAGTGACAACCTGTGTGTGTTACACATTAGATAACTAACAGCCTAGGGACAATCTGTGTGTGTTACACATTAGATAACTAACAGCCTAGTGACAATCTGTGTGTGTTACACATTAGATAACTAACAGCCTAGTGACAATCTGTGTGTGTTACACATTGATAACTAACAGCTAGTGACAATCTGTGTGTGTTACACCTTAGATAACTAACAGCCTAGTGACAATCTGTGTGTGTTAACATAGATAACTAACAGCCTAGTGACAATCTGTGTGTGTTACCACAGTAGATAACTAACAGCCTAGGGATAATCCTGTGTGTGTTACACATTAGATAAACTAACAGCTAGTGACAATCTGTGTGTGTTAATAGTAGATAACTAACAGCCTACTAGTGACAATCTGTATTTGTTACACATTAGCTAACTAACAGCTAGTGACAATCCTGTTGTGTGTTACACATTAGATAACTAACCAGCACTAGTGACAATCTGTGTGTGTTACACATTAGATAACTAACAGCCTAGTGACAATCTCGCATGTGTTTGTGTTACACATTAGATAACTAACAGCATATTGACCATCTGTCGTGTAGTTACCCACATTAGATAACTAACAGCCTAGTGACACTCTGTGTGTGTTACACATTAGATAAACTAACGCCTAGTGACAACTCTGTGTGTGTTACACCAGTAGATAAACTAAACGCTAGTGACAATCTGTGTGTGTTACACATTAGATAAACTAACAGCCTAGTGACAATCTGTGTGTGTTACACAATTAGATAACTAACCAGCCTAGTGACCAATCTGTGTGTGTTACACATTAGATAACTAACAGCCTAGTGACAATCGTGTGTGTTACACATTAGATAACTAACAGCCTAGTGACAATCTGTGTGTGTTACACATTAGATATCTACCCGCCCTAGTGACAATCTGTGTGTGTTAACATTAGTAACTAACCAGCCTAGTGGACAATCTGTGTGTGTTACACATTAAATAACTAACAGGCCTAGTGACAATCTGTGTGTGTTACACATTAGTTAACTAACAGCCTAGAGGGACAATTCTGTGTGTGTTACACATTAGATAACTAACAGCCTGAGTGACAATCTGTGTGTGTTTACACATTAGATAACTAACAGCCTAGTGGACAATCTGTGTGTGTTAAACATTAGCATAACTAACAGCTCAGTGACAATCCTGTGAGTGTCATTCCACATTAGATATAACTAACAGCTAGTGACAATCTGTGTGCTGTTACCCATTAGCTAACAACAGACCTAGTGGACAATCTGTGAGTGTTACACATTAGATAGCTAACAGCCTAGTGACAATCAGTGTGTGTTTACACATTAGATACACTACATCCCTAGGGACTAATCAGTGTTTGTTACCACATTTAGATAAACACAGCCTAGTGACAATCTGTGGTGTGTTACACATAGATAGACTAACAGCCTAAGGGACACAATCTGTATTTGTTAATTAGATAACATAGACAGCCTAGTGACAATCTGTGTGTGTTACACAATAGATAGACTAACAGCCTACTAGTGACCAATCTGTGTGGTGTTCCACATTAAGATAACTAACAGCCTAGTGAACCAATCTCGTGTGTGTTTACTACATTAGATAACTAACAGCCTAGTGACAATCTGTGTGTGTTACACATTAGATAATTAACAGCCTAGTGACAATCTATGTGTGTTAAACAGTAGATAACTAACAGCCTAGTGACAATCTGTGTGTGTTACACATTAGATAACTAACAGCCTAGTGACAATCTGTGTGTGTTACACATTAGATAACTAACAGCCTAGTGACAATCTGTGTGTGTTACACACTAGATAACTAACAGCCTAGTGACAATCTGTGTGTGTTACACATTAGATAACTAACAGCCTAGTGACAATCTGTGTGTGTTACACATTAGATAACTAACAGCCTAGGGACAATCTGTGTGTGTTACATATTAGATAACTAACAGCCTAGTGACAATCTGTGCGTGTTACACATTAGATAACTAACAGCCTAGTGACAATCTGTGCGTGTTACACATTAGATAACTAACAGCCTAGTGACAATCTGTGTGTGTTACACATTAGATAACTAACAGCCTAGGGACAATCTGTGTGTGTTACACATTAGATAACTAACAGCCTAGGGACAATCTGTGTGTGTTACACATTAGATAACTAACAGCCTAGGGACAATCTGTGTGTGTTACACATTAGATAACTAACAGCCTAGTGACAATCTGTGTGTGTTACACATTAGATACTAACAGCCTAGTGACAATCTGTGTGTGTTACACATTAGATAACTAACAGCCTAGTGACAATCTGTGTGTGTTACACATTAGATAACTAACAGCCTAGTGACAATCTGTGTGTGTTACACATTAGATAACTAACAGCCTAGTGACAATCTGTGTGTGTTACACATTAGATAACTAACAGCCTAGTGACAATCTGTGTGTGTTACACATTAGATAACTAACAGCCTAGTGACAATCTGTGTGTGTTACACATTAGATAATTAACAGCCTAGTGACAATCTGTGTGTGTTAAACAGTAGATAACTAACAGCCTAGTGACAATCTGTGTGTGTTACACATTAGATAACTAACAGCCTAGTGACAATCTGTGTGTGTTACACATTAGATAACTAACAGCCTAGTGACAATCTGTGTGTGTTACACATTAGATAACTAACAGCCTAGTGACAATCTGTGTGTTACACATTAGATAACTAACAGCCTAGTGACAATCTGTGTGTGTTACACATTAGATAACTAACAGCCTAGTGACAATCTGTGTGTGTTACACATTAGATAACTAACAGCCTAGGGACAATCTGTGTGTGTTACATATTAGATAACTAACAGCCTAGTGACAATCTGTGCGTGTTACACATTAGATAACTAACAGCCTAGTGACAATCTGTGCGTGTTACACATTAGATAACTAACAGCCTTGTGACAATCTGTGTGTGTTACACATTAGATAACTAACAGCCTAGTGACAATCTGTGTGTGTTACACATTAGATAATTAACAGCCTAGTGACAATCTGTGTGTGTTACACAGTAGATAACTAACAGCCTAGTGACAATCTGTGTGTGTTACACATTAGATAACTAACAGCCTAGTGACAATCTGTGTTTGTTACACAGTAGATAACTAACAGCCTAGTGACAATCTTTGTGTGTTACACATTAGATAACTAACAGCCTAGTGACAATCTGTGTGTGTTACACATTAGATAACTAACAGCCTAGTGACAATCTGTGTTTGTTACACAGTAGATAACTAACAGCCTAGTGACAATCTTTGTGTGTTACACATTAGATAACTAACAGCCTAGTGACAATCTTTGTGTGTTACACATTAGATAACTAACAGCCTAGTGACAATCTGTGTGTGTTACACATTAGATAACTTACAGCCTAGTGACAATCTGTGTGTGTTACACATTAGATAACTAACAGCCTAGTGACAATCTGTGTGTGTTACACATTAGATAACTAACAGCCTAGTGACAATCTGTGTGTGTTACACATTAGATAACTAACAGCCTAGTGACAATCTGTGTGTGTTACACATTAGATAACTTACAGCCTAGTGACAATATGTGTGTGTTACACATTAGATAACTAACAGCCTAGTGACAATCTGTGTGTGTTACACATTAGATAACTAACAGCCTAGTGACAATCTGTGTGTGTTACACATTAGATAACTAACAGCCTAAGGACAATCTGTGTGTGTTACACATTAGATAACTAACAGCCTAGTGACAATCTGTGTGTGTTACACATTAGATAACTAACAGCCTAGTGACAATTTGTGTTTGTTGCACATTAGATAACTAACAGCCTAGTGACAATCTGTGTGTGTTACACATTAGATAACTAACAGCCTAGTGACAATCTGTGTGTGTTACACATTAGATAACTAACAGCCTAGTGACAATCTGTGTGTGTTACACATTAGATAACTAACAGCCTAGGGACAATCTGTGTGTGTTACACATTAGATAACTAACAGCCTAGTGACAATCTGTGTGTGTTACACTTTAGATAACTAACAGCCTAGTGACAATTTGTGTGTGTTACACATTAGATAACTAACAGCCTAGTGACAATCTGTGTGTGTTACACATTAGATAACTAACAGCCTAGTGACAATCTGTGTGTGTTGCACATTAGATAACTAACAGCCTAGTGACAATCTGTGTGTGTTACACATTAGATAACTAACAGTGTGTTACATGTCCCTTTAATTGCTTGCATGTGCAAATGGAATACCATGTCCCTTTAAGTGCTTGCGTGTGCAAATGGAACCCCATGTCCCTTTAAGTGTTTAAGTGTGCAAATGGAACCCCATGTCCCTTTAAGTGCTTGCTTGTGCAAAATGGAACCCCATGTCCCTTTAAGTGCTTGCGTGTGCAAATGGAACCCCATGTCCCTTTAAGTGTTTGCGTGTGCAAATGGAACCTCATGTTCCTCTAAGTGTTTGCGTGTGCAAATGGAACCCCATGTCCCTTTAAGATCCCAGACTCCTGTATCCTGTGCTGAATCGGATATTATGGCAACTTGTTGCTTTATCTGTGGAGAACATAGAAATGAAAGGAAGTTTGTTGCAGGTGCATAAATCTGTGTGTGTTACACATTAGATAACTAACAGCCTAGTGACAATCTGTGTGTGTTACACATTAGATAACTAACAGCCTAGTGACAATCTGTGTGTGTTACACATTAGATAACTAACAGCCTAGTGACAATCTGTGTGTGTTACACATTAGATAACTAACAGCCTAGTGACAATCTGTGTGTGTTACACATTAGATAACTAACAGCCTAGTGACAATCTGTGTGTGTTACACATTAGATAACTAACAGCCTAGTGACAATCTGTGTGTGTTACACATTAGATAACTAACAGCCTAGTGACAATCTGTGTGTGTTACACATTAGATAACTACAGCCTAGTGACAATCTGTGTGTGTTACACATTAGATAACTAACAGCCTAGTGACAATCTGTGTGTGTTACACATTAGATAACTAACAGCCTAGTGACAATCTGTGTGTGTTACACATTAGATAACTAACAGCCTAGTGACAATCTGTGTGTGTTACACATTAAATAACTAACAGCCTACCTAGTGACAATCTGTGTGTGTTACACATTAGATAACTAACAGCCTAGTGACAATCTGTGTGTGTTACACATTAGATAACTAACAGCCTAGTGACAATCTGTGTGTGTTACACATTAGATACTAACAGCCTAGTGACAATCTGTGTGTGTTACACATTAGATAACTAACAGCCTAGTGACAATCTGTGTGTGTTACACATTAGATAACTAACAGCCTAGTGACAATCTGTGTGTGTTACACATTAGATAACTAACAGCCTAGTGACAATCTGTGTGTGTTACACATTAGATAATAACAGCCTAGTGACAATCTGTGTGTGTTACACATTAGATAACTAACAGCCTAGTGACAATCTGTGTGTGTTACACATTAGATAACTACAGCCTAGTGACAATCTGTGTGTGTTACACATTAGATAACTAACAGCCTAGTGACAATCTGTGTGTGTTACACATTAGATAACTAACAGCCTAGTGACAATCTGTGTGTTACACAGTAGATAACTAACAGCCTAGTGACAATCTGTGTGTGTTACACATTAGATAACTTACAGCCTAGTGACAATCTGTGTGTGTTACACATTAGATAACTAACAGCCTAGTGACAATCTGTGTGTGTTACACATTAGATAACTAACAGCCTAGTGACAATCTGTGTGTGTTACACATTAGATAACTAACAGCCTAGTGACAATCTGTGTGTGTTACACATTAGATAACTAACAGCCTAGTGACAATCTGTGTGTGTTACACATTAGATAACTAACAGCCTAGTGACAATCTGTGTGTGTTACACATTAGATAACTTACAGCCTAGTGACAATCTGTGTGTGTTACACATTAGATAACTAACAGCCTAAGGACAATCTGTGTGTGTTACACATTAGATAACTAACAGCCTAGTGACAATCTGTGTGTGTTACACATTAGATAACTAACAGCCTAGTGACAATCTGTGTGTGTTACACATTAGATAACTAACAGCCTAGTGACAATCTGTGTGTGTTACACATTAGATAACTAACAGCCTAGTGACAATCTGTGTGTGTTACACATTAGATAACTAACAGCCTAGTGACAATCTGTGTGTGTTACACAGTAGATAACTAACAGCCTAGGGATAATCTGTGTGTGTTACACATTAGATAACTAACAGCCTAGTGACAATCTGTGTGTGTTACACATTAGATAACTAACAGCCTAGTGACAATCTGTGTGTGTTACACAGTAGATAACTAACAGCCTAGGGATAATCTGTGTGTGTTACACATTAGATAACTAACAGCCTAGTGACAATCTGTGTGTGTTACACAGTAGATAACTAACAGCCTAGTGACAATCTGAGTGTGTTACACATTAGATAACTAACAGCCTAGTGACAATCTGCGTGTGTTACATATTAGATAACAACAGCCTAGTGACAATCTGTGTGTGTTACACAGTAGATAACTAACAGCCTAGTGACAATCTGAGTGTGTTACACATTAGATAACTAACAGCTAGTGACAATGTGTGTGTTACACATTAGATAACTAACAGCCTAGTGACAATCTGTGTGTGTTACACATTAGATAACTAACAGCCTACCTAGTGACAATCTGTGTGTGTTACACATTAGATAACTAACAGCCTAGTGACAATCTGTGTGTGTTACACATTAGATAACTAACAGCCTAGTGACAATCTGTGTGTGTTACACATTAGATAACTAACAGCCTAGTGACAATATGTGTGTGTTACACATTAGATAACTAACAGCCTAGTGACAATCTGTGTGTATTACACATTAGATAACTTACAGCCTAGTGACAATCTGTGTGTGTTACATATTAGATAACTAACAGCCTAGTGACAATCTGTGCGTGTTACACATTAGATAACTAACAGCCTAGTGACAATCTGTGTGTGTTACACATTAGATAACTAACAGCCTAGTGACAATCTGTGTGTGTTACACATTAGATAACTAACAGCTAGTGACAATCTGTGTGTGTTACATATTAGATAACTAACAGCCTAGTGACAATCTGTGTGTGTTACACATTAGATAACTAACAGCCTAGTGACAATCTGTGTGTGTTACACATTAGATAACTAACAGCCTAGGGACAATCTGTGTGTGTTACACATTAGATAACTAACAGCCTAGGGACAATCTGTGTGTGTTACACATTAGATAACTAACAGCCTAGTGACAACCTGTGTGTGTTACACATTAGATAAACTAACAGCCTGGGACAATCTGTGTGTGTTACACATTAGATAACTAACAGCCTAGTGACAATCTGTGTGTGTTACACATTAGATAACTAACAGCCTAGTGACAATCTGTGTGTGTTACACATTAGATAACTAACAGCCTAGTGACAATCTGTGTGTGTTACACATTAGATAACTAACAGCCTAGTGACAATCTGTGTGTGTTACACATTAGATAACTAACAGCCTAGTGACAATCTGTGTGTTACACAGTAGATAACTAACAGCCTAGGGATAATCTGTGTGTGTTACACATTAGATAACTAACAGCCTAGTGACAATCTGTGTGTGTTACATATTAGATAACTAACAGCCTAGTGACAATCTGTGTGTGTTACACATTAGATAACTAACAGCCTAGTGACAATCTGTGTGTGTTACACATTAGATAACTAACAGCCTAGGGACAATCTGTGTGTGTTACACATTAGATAACTAACAGCCTAGGGACAATCTGTGTGTGTTACACATTAGATAACTAACAGCCTAGTGACAACTGTGTGTGTTACACATTAGATAACTAACAGCCTAGGGACAATCTGTGTGTGTTCTACACATTAGATAACTAACAGCCTAGTGACAATCTGTGTGTGTTACACATTAGATAACTAACAGCCTAGTGACAATCTGTGTGTGTTACACATTAGATAACTAACAGCCTAGTGACAATCTGTGTGTTACACATTAGATAACTAACAGCCTAGTGACAATCTGTGTGTGTTACACATTAGATAACTAACAGCCTAGTGACAATCTGTGTGTTACACAGTAGATAACTAACAGCCTAGGGATAATCTGTGTGTGTTACACATTAGATAACTAACAGCCTGGACAATCTGTGTGTGTTACATAGAATAACTAACAGCCTAGGACAATCTGTATTTGTTACACATTAGATAACTAACAGCCTAGTGACAATCTGTGTGTGTTACACATTAGATAACTAACAGCCTAGTGACAATCTGTGTGTGTTACATATTAGATAACCAACAGCCTAGTGACAATCTGTGTTGTGTTACACAGTAGATAACTAACAGCCTAGTGACAATCTGAGTGTGTTACACATTAGATAACTAACAGCCTAGTGACAATCTGTGTGTGTTACATAGTAGATAACTAACAGCCTAGTGACAATGTGTGTGTGTTACACATTAGATAACTAACAGCCTAGTGACAATCTGTGTGTGTTACACATTAGATAACTAACAGCCTAGTGACAATCTGTGTGTGTTACACATTAGATAACTAACAGCCTAGTGACAATCTGTGTGTGTTACACATTAGATAACTAACAGCCTAGTGACAATCTGTGTGTGTTACACATTAGATAACTAACAGCCTAGTGACAATCTGTGTGTGTTACACATTAGATAAACTACAGCCTAGTGACAATCTGTGTGTATTACACATTAGATAACTAACAGCCTAGTGACAATCTGTGTGTGTACACATTAGATAACTAACAGCCTAGTGACAATCTGTGGTGTTACACATTAGATAACTAACAGCCTAGTGACAATCTGTGTGTGTTACACATTAGATAACTAACAGCCTAGTGACAATCTGTGTGTGTTACACATTAGATAACTAACAGCCTAGTGACAATCTGTGTGTGTTACACATTAGATAACTAACAGCCTAGTGACAATCTGTGTGTGTTACACATTAGATAACTAACAGCCTAGGACAATCTGTGTGTGTTACACATTAGATAACTAACAGCCTAGGGACAATCTGTGTGTGTTACACATTAGATAACTAACAGCCTAGGGACAATCTGTGTGTGTTACACATTAGATAACTAACAGCCTAGTGACAATCTGTGTGTGTTACACATTAGATAACTAACAGCCTAGGACAATGTGTGTGTGTTACACATTAGATAACTAACAGCCTAGTGACAATCTGTGTGTGTTACACATTAGATAACTAACAGCCTAGTGACAATCTGTGTGTGTTACACATTAGATAACTAACAGCCTAGTGACAATCTGTGTGTGTTACACATTAGATAACTAACAGCCTAGTGACAATCTGTGTGTGTTACACATTAGATAACTAACAGCCTAGTGACAATCTGTGTGTGTTACACAGTAGATAACTAACAGCCTAGTGACAATCTGTGTTGTTACACATTAGATAACTAACAGCCTAGTGACAATCTGTGTGTGTTACATTAGATAACTAACAGCCTAGTGACAATCTGTGTGTGTTACACATTAGATAACTAACAGCCTAGTGACAATCTGTGTGTGTTACACATTAGATAACTAACAGCCTAGTGACAATCTGTGTGTGTTACACATTAGATAACTAACAGCCTAGTGACAATCTGTGTGTGTTACACATTAGATAACTAACAGCCTAGTGACAATCTGTGTGTGTTACACATTAGATAACTAACAGCCTAGTGACAATCTGTGTGTGTTACACATTAGATAACTAACAGCCTAGTGACAATCTGTGTGTGTTACACATTAGATAACTAACAGCCTAGTGACAATCTGTGTGTGTTACACATTAGATAACTAACAGCCTAGTGACAATCTGTGTGTGTTACACATTAGATAACTAACAGCCTAGTGACAATCTGTGTGTGTTACACATTAGATAACTAACAGCCTAGTGACAATCTGTGTGTGTTACACATTAGATAACTAACAGCCTAGTGACAATCTGTGTGTGTTACACATTAGATACTAACAGCCTAGTGACAATCTGTGTGTGTTACACATTAGATAACTAACAGCCTAGTGACAATCTGTGTGTGTTACACATTAAATAACTAACAGCCTAGTGACAATCTGTGTGTGTTACACATTAGATAACTAACAGCCTAGGGACAATCTGTGTGTGTTACACATTAGATAACTAACAGCCTAGGACAATCTGTGTGTGTTACACATTAGATAACTAACAGCCTAGTGACAATCTGTGTGTTACACATTAGATAACTAACAAGCCTAGTGACAATCTGTGTGTGTTACACATTAGATAACTAACAGTCTAGTGACAATCTGTGTGCGTTACACATTAGATAACTAACAGCCTAGTGACAATCTGTGTGTGTTACACATTAGATAACTAACAGCCTAGTGACAATCTGTGTGTGTTACACAGTAGATAACTAACAGCCTAGGGATAATCTGTTGTGTGTTACACATTAGATAACTAACAGCCTAGTGACAATCTGTGGTGTTACATAGTGATAACAGCTAGGACAATCTGTTTGTTACACATTAGATAACTAACAGCCTAGTGACAATCTGTGTGTGTTACACATTAATAACTAACAGCCTAGTGACAATCTGTGTGTGTTACACATTAGATAATAACAGCCTAGTGACAATCTGTGTGTTACACATTAGATAACTAACAGCCTAGTGACAATCTGTGTGTGTTACACATTAGATAACTAACAGCCTAGTGACAATCTGTGTGTGTTACACATTAGATAACTAACAGCCTAGTGACAATCTGTGTGTGTTACACAGTAGATAACTAACAGCCTAGTGACAATCTGTGTGTGTTACACATTAGATAACTAACAGCCTAGTGACAATCTGTGTGTGTTACACATTAGATAACTACAGCCTGTGACAATCTGTGTGTGTTACACACTAGATAACTAACAGCCTAGTGACAATCTGTGTGTGTTACACATTAGATAACTAACAGCCTAGTGACAATCTGTGTGTGTTACACATTAGATAACTAACAGCCTAGTGGACAATCTGTGTGTGTTAACATTAGATAACTAACAGCCTAGTGACAATCTGTGTGTGTTACACATTAGATAACTAACAGCCTAGTGACAATCTGTGTGTGTTACACATTAGATAACTAACAGCCTAGGGACAATCTGTGTGTGTTACACATTAGATAACTAACAGCCTAGGGACAATCTGGTGTGTGTTACACATTAGATAACTAACAGCCTAGGGACAATCTGTGTGTGTTACACATTAGATAACTAACAGCCTAGGTGACAATCTGTGTGTGTTACACATTAGATAACTAACAGCCTAGTGACAATCTGTGTGTGTTACACATTAGATAACTAACAGCCTAGTGACAATCTGTGTGTGTTACACATTAGATAACTAACAGCCTAGTGACAATCTGTGTGTGTTACACATTAGATAACTAACAGCTAGTGAAATCTGTGTGTGTTACACATTAGATAACTAACAGCCTAGTGACAATCTGTGTGTGATACACATTAGATAACTAACAGCCTAGTGACAATCTGTGTGTGTTACACATTAGATAATTAACAGCCTAGTGACAATCTGTGTGTGTTAACAGTAATAACTAACAGCCTAGTGACAATCTGTGTGTTACACATTAGATAACTACCAGCCTAGTGACAATCTGTGTGTGTTACACATTAGATAACTAACAGCCTAGTGACAATCTGTGTGTGTTACACATTAGATAACTAACAGCCTAGTGACAATCTGTGTGTGTTACACATTAGATAACTAACAGCCTAGTGACAATCTGTGTGTGTTACACATTAGATAACTAACAGCCTAGTGACAATCTGTGTGTGTTACACATTAGATAACTAACAGCCTAGGGACAATCTGTGTGTGTTACATATTAGATAACTAACAGCCTAGTGACAATCTGTGCGTGTTACACATTAGATAACTAACAGCCTAGTGACAATCTGTGCGTGTTACACATTAGATAACTAACAGCCTTGTGACAATCTGTGTGTGTTACACATTAGATAACTAACAGCCTAGTGACAATCTGTGTGTTTACACATTAGATAATTAACAGCCTAGTGACAATCTGTGTGTGTTACACAGTAGATAACTAACAGCCTAGTGACAATCTGGTGTGTTACACATTAGATAACTAACAGCCTAGTGACAATCTGTGTTTTTACACAGTAGATAACTAACAGCCTAGTGACAATCTTTGTGTGTTACACATTAGATAACTAACAGCCTAGTGACAATCTGTGTGTGTTACACATTAGATAACTAACAGCCTAGTGACAATCTGTGTTTGTTACACAGTAGATAACTAACAGCCTAGTGACAATCTTTGTGTGTTACACATTAGATAACTAACAGCCTAGTGACAATCTTTGTGTGTTACACATTAGATAACTAACAGCCTAGTGACAATCTGTGTGTGTTACACATTAGATAACTTACAGCCTAGTGACAATCTGTGTGTGTTACACATTAGATAACTAACAGCCTAGTGACAATCTGTGTGTGTTACACATTAGATAACTAACAGCCTAGTGACAATCTGTGTGTGTTACACATTAGATAACTAACAGCCTAGTGACAATCTGTGTGTGTTACACATTAGATAACTACAGCCTAGTGACAATATGTGTGTGTTACACATTAGATAACTAACAGCCTAGTGACAATCTGTGTGTGTTACACATTAGATAACTAACAGCCTAGTGACAATCTGTGTGTGTTACACATTAGATAACTAACAGCCTAAGGACAATCTGTGTGTGTTACACATTAGATAACTAACAGCCTAGTGACAATCTGTGTGTGTTACACATTAGATAACTAACAGCCTAGTGACAATTTGTGTTTGTTGCACATTATAACTAACAGCCTAGTGACAATCTGTGTGTGTTACACATTAGATAACTAACAGCCTAGTGACAATCTGTGTGTGTTACACATTAGATAACTAACAGCCTAGTGACAATCTGTGTGTGTTACACATTAGATAACTAACAGCCTAGGGACAATCTGTGTGTGTTACACATTAGATAACTAACAGCCTAGTGACAATCTGTGTGTGTTACACTTTAGATAACTAACAGCCTAGTGACAATTTGTGTGTGTTACACATTAGATAACTAACAGCCTAGTGACAATCTGTGTGTGTTACACATTAGATAACTAACAGCCTAGTGACAATCTGTGTGTGTTGCACATTAGATAACTAACAGCCTAGTGACAATCTGTGTGTGTTACACATTAGATAACTAACAGTGTGTTACATGTCCATTTAAGTGCTTGCGTGTGCAAAATGGAACCCCATGTCCCTTTAAGTGCTTGCGTGTGCAAATGGAACCCCATGCCCCTTTAAGTGCTTGCGTGTTCAAATGGAACCCCATGTCCCTTTAAGTGCTTGCGTGTGCAAATGGAACACCATGTCCCTTTAAGTGCTTGCGTGTGCAAATGGAACCCGATGTCCCTTTAAGTGCTTGCGTGTACAAATGGAACCCCATGTCCCTTTAAGTGTTTGCGTGTGCAAATGGAACCCCATGTCCCTTTAAGATCCCAGACTCCTGTATCCTGTGCTGAATCGGATATTATGGCAACTTGTTGCTTTATCTGTGGAGAACATAGAAATGAAAGGAAGTTTGTTGCAGGTGCATAAATCTGTGTGTGTTACACATTAGATAACTAACAGCCTAGTGACAATCTGTGTGTGTTACACATTAGATAACTAACAGCCTAGTGACAATCTGTGTGTGTTACACATTAGATAACTAACAGCCTAGTGACAATCTGTGTGTGTTACACATTAGATAACTAACAGCCTAGTGACAATCTGTGTGTGTTACACATTAGATAACTAACAGCCTAGTGACAATCTGTGTGTGTTACACATTAGATAACTAACAGCCTAGTGACAATCTGTGTGTGTTACACATTAGATAACTTACAGCCTAGTGACAATCTGTGTGTGTTACACATTAGATAACTAACAGCCTAGGGACAATCTGTGTGTGTTACACATTAGATAACTAACAGCCTAGTGACAATCTGTGTGTGTTACACATTAGATAACTAACAGCCTAGTGACAATCTGTGTGTGTTACACATTAGATAACTAACAGCCTAGTGACAATCTGTGTGTGTTACACATTAGATAACTAACAGCCTAGTGACAATCTGTGTGTGTTACACATTAGATAACTAACAGCCTAGTGACAATCTGTGTGTGTTACACAGTAGATAACTAACAGCCTAGTGACAATCTGTGTGTGTTACACATTAGATAACTAACAGCCTAGGGACAATCTGTGTGTGTTACATAGTAGATAACTAACAGCCTAGTGACAATCTGTGTGTGTTACACATTAGATAACTAACAGCCTAGTGACAATCTGTGTGTGTTACACATTAAATAACTAAAAGCCTAGGGACAATCTGTGTGTGTTAGATAACTAACAGCCTAGTGACAATCTGTGTGTGTTACACATTAGATAACTAACAGCCTAGGGACAATCTGTGTGTGTTACACATTAGATAACTAACAGCCTAGTGACAATCTGTGTGTGTTACACATTAGATAACTAACAGCCTAGTGACAATCTGTGTGTGTTACACATTAGATAACTAACAGCCTAGTGACAATCTGTGTGTGTTACACATTAGATAACTAACAGCCTAGTGACAATCTGTATTTGTTACACATTAGATAACTAACAGCCTAGTGACAATCTGTGTGTGTTACACATTAGATAACTAACAGCCTAGTGACAATCTGTGTGTGTTACACATTAGATAACTAACAGCCTAGTGACAATCTGTGTGTGTTACACATTAGATAACTAACAGCCTAGTGACAATCTGTGTGTGTTACACATTAGATAACTAACAGCCTAGTGACAATCTGAGTGTGTTACACATTAGATAACTAACAGCCTAGTGACAATCTGTGTGTGTTACACATTAGATAACTAACAGCCTAGTGACAATCTGTGTGTGTTACACATTAGATAACTAACAGCCTAGTGACAATCTGTGTGTGTTACACATTAGATAACTAACAGCCTAGTGACAATCTGTGTGTGTTACACATTAGATAACTAACAGCCTAGTGACAATCTGTGTGTGTTACACATTAGATAACTAACAGCCTAGTGACAATCTGTGTGTGTTACACATTAGATAACTAACATCCTAGGGACAATCTGTGTTTGTTACACATTAGATAACTCACAGCCTAGTGACAATCTGTGTGTGTTACACATTAGATAACTAACAGCCTAAGGGCAATCTGTGTGTGTTAGATAACTAACAGCCTAGTGACAATCTGTGTGTGTTACACATTAGATAACTAACAGCCTAGTGACAATCTGTGTGTGTTACACATTAGATAACTAACAGCCTAGTGACAATCTGTGTGTGTTACACATTAGATAACTAACAGCCTAGTGACAATCTGTGTGTGTTACACATTAGATAACTAACAGCCTAGGGACAATCTGTGTGTGTTACACAGTAGATAGCTAACAGCCTAGTGACAATCTGTGTGTGTTACACAGTAGATAACTAACAGGTCCTAGTGACAATCCTGTGTGTGTTACCACAGTAGATAACTAACTGCCTAGTGACAATCTGTGTGTGTTACACATTAGATAACTAACAGCCTTGTGACTATCTGTGTGTGTTACACATTAGATTAACTAACAGCCTAGTGACAATCTGTGTTGTTTACACATTAGGATAACTAACAGCCTAGTGGACAATCTGTGTGTGTTACACATTAGATACCTAACAGCCTAGTGACAATATGTGTGTGTTACACATTAGAATAACTAACAGCCTAGTGACAATCTGTGTGTGTTACACATTAGATAACTAACAGCCTAGGGACAATCTGTGTGTGTTACACATTAGATAACTAACAGCCTAGTGACAATCTGAGTGTGTTACACATTAGATAACTAACAGCCTAGTGACAATCTGTGTGTGTTACACATTAAATAACTAACAGCATAGTGACAATCTGTGTGTGTTACACTTTAGATAACTAACAGCCTAGTGACAATCTGTGTGTGTTACACATTAGATAACTAACAGCCTAGGGACAATCTGTGTGTGTTACACATTAATAACTAACAGCCTAGGGACAATCTGTGGTTTGTTACACATTAGATAACTAACAGCCTAGTGACAATCTGTGTGTGTTACACATTAGATAACTAACAGCCTAAGGGCAATCTGTGTGTGTTAGATAACTAACAGCCTAGTGACAATCTGTGTGTGTTACACATTAGATAACTAACAGCCTAGTGACAATCTGTGTGTGTTACACATTAGATAACTAACAGCCTAGGGACAATCTGTGTGTGTTACACATTAGATAACTAACAGCCTAGTGACAATCTGTGTGTGGTTACACTTTAGATAACTAACAGCCTAGTGACAATCTGTGTGTGTTACACATTAGATAACTAACAGCCTAGTGACAATCTGAGTGTGTTACACATTAGATAACTAACAGCCTAGTGACAATCTGTGTGTGTTACACATTAGATAACTAACAGCCTAGGGACAATCTGTGTGTGTTACACATTAGATAACTAACAGCCTAGTGACAATCTTTGTGTGTTACACATTAGATAACTAACAGCCTAGTGACAATCTGTGTGTGTTACACATTAGATAACTAACAGCCTAGTGACAATCTGAGTGTGTTACACATTAGATAACTAACAGCCTAGGGACAATCTGTGTGTGTTAGATAACTAACAGCCTAGTGACAATCTGTGTGTGTTACACATTAGATAACTAACAGCCTAGGGACAATCTGTGTTTGTTACACATTAGATAACTCACAGCCTAGTGACAATCTGTGTGTGTTACACATTAGATAACTAACAGCCTAAGGGCAATCTGTGTGTGTTAGATAACTAACAGCCTAGTGACAATCTGTGTGTGTTACACATTAGATAACTAACAGCCTAGTGACAATCTGTGTGTGTTACACATTAGATAACTTACAGCCTAGTGACAATCTGTGTGTGTTACACATTAGATAACTAACAGCCTAGTGACAATCTGTGTGTGTTACACATTAGATAACTAACAGCCTAGTGACAATCTGTGTGTGTTACACATTAGATAACTTACAGCCTAGTGACAATCTGTGTGTGTTACACATTAGATAACTAACAGCCTAGTGACAATCTGTGTGTGTTACACTTTAGATAACTAACAGCCTAGTGACAATCTGTGTGTGTTACACATTAGATAACTAACAGCCTAGTGACAATCTGTGTGTGTTACACATTAGATATCTAACAGCCTAGTGACAATCTGTGTGTGTTACACATTAGATAACTAACAGCCTAGGGACAATCTGTGTGTGTTACACATTAGATAACTAACAGCCTAGTGACAATCTGTGTGTGTTACACATTAGATAACTTACAGCCTAGTGACAATCTGTGTGTGTTACACATTAGATAACTAACAGCCTAGTGACAATCTGTGTGTGTTACACATTAGATAACTAACAGCCTAGTGACAATCTGTGTGTGTTACACATTAGATAACTAACAGCCTAGTGACAATCTGTGTGTGTTACACATTAGATAACTTACAGCCTAGTGACAATCTGTGTGTGTTACACATTAGATAACTAACAGCCTAGTGACAATATGTGTGTGTTACACATTAGATAACTAACAGCCTAGTGACAATCTGTGTGTGTTACACATTAGATAACTTACAGCCTAGTGACAATCTGTGTGTGTTACACATTAGATAACTTACAGCCTAGTGACAATCTGTGTGTGTTACACATTAGATAACTAACAGCCTAGTGCCAATCTGTGTGTGTTACACATTAGATAACTAACAGCCTAGTGCCAATCTGTGTGTGTTACACATTAGATAGCTAACAGCCTAGGGACAATCTGTGTGTGTTACACATTAGATAACTAACAGCCTAGTGACAATCTGTGTGTGTTACACATTAGATAGCTAACAGCCTAGGGACAATCTGTGTGTGTTACACATTAGATAACTAACAGCCTAGGGACAATCTGTGTGTGTTACACATTATATAACTAACAGCCTAGTGACAATCTGTGTGTGTTACACATTAAATAACTAACAGCCTAGTGACAATCTGTGTGTGTTACACATTAGATAACTAACAGCCTAGTGACAATCTGAGTGTTTTACACATTAGATAACTAACAGCCTAGTGACAATCTGTGTGTGTTACACATTAGATAACTAACAGCCTAGTGACAATCTGTGTGTGTTACACATTAGATAACTAACAGCCTAGTGACAATCTGAGTGTGTTACACTTTAGATAACTAACAGCCTAGTGACAATCTGTGTGTGTTACACTTTATATAACTAACAGCCTAGGGACAATCTGTGTGTGTTACACTTTAGATAACTAACAGCCTAGTGACAATCTGTGTGTGTTACACTTTAGATAACTAACAGCCTAGTGACAATCTGTGTGTGTTACACTTTATATAACTAACAGCCTAGTGACAATCTGTGTGTGTTACACTTTAGATAACTAACAGCCTAGTGACAATCTGTGTTTGTTACACATTAGATAACTAACAGCCTAGTGACAATCTGTGTGTGTTACACATTAGATAACTAACAGCCTAGTGACAATCTGTGTGTGTTACACATTAGATAACTAACAGCCTAGTGACAATCTGTGTGTGTTACACATTAGATAACTAACAGCCTAGTGACAATCTGTGTGTGTTACACATTAGATAACTAACAGCCTAGTGACAATCTGTGTGTGTTACACATTAGATAACTAACAGCCTAGTGACAATCTGTGTGTGTTTCGCATTAGATAATTAACAGCCAAGGAAGTGGTCTATTCGCTGACTACTCCAACGTGCAAACAGTGGTGATTTCGGGCTTTGTGGACACCCCGGCTATAGCGGAATCGGGAATCGTGAGCTTCAGCACAAACCTGAACTACAATTTCTCCTGCCACTATCCGCTGCAGTATTTTCTTAATAACGTGCAGCTTCTGACGTGAGTGTAAATGTACCGCTCTAATGCCCCCGTCCTTATGTGTGCAGTTAACACTTTCCTAACAATAGCATTTTATTACCTCTAAACACCACAATGAAAACAAACATTTTAATGAAAATATAGTTTAAAAAGTGATTTTTGTTTCACTATGTTGATATATTAATGAAATATTTCTTATTATTCGTTAAGACCTTAAACACTTTGAGAATATAATATAAAATGTTTAAATGTTTTGTTCTCTAATTTTAGAAGTATTTGTGCAGAATTTGTAGTCACATATTTTAGAGAAGTCAAAACGATAGTCGGATAAATAAACATAAATGATTTTTTATTGCAGGTCTTCAGCGAGTGTCGCCGTAAATACGAATAATGGCAGCTTCATCAGCACCTTGAGTATGCGGCTCTTCCTGGTAAGTGACTTCTTATACACATAACTAAGGATGTGGCCGTTTAATGAGGTCGCAAACGGTAAACATGGTGACCGCCAGTGGCATTTGGCGCTGCTAATACACTAAGATGTGCGCAAATCCAGATCTCAGTGTGTGGCACTTTCACAAGAAGATATCTGGCTCCAAAAATAGCTAAATGCCACTGGCGACCGCCATGTTTGCCCTTTGCGACCTCATGAAACTGCTGGTGTTGTATCAGAATTTGCTCCTTTGTCAGCTGCTACCTCTGACTGCGCATGCTCTGTATTACGTAATCGCACTTCGCATATGTTAAAGAGGAATGTGTGTGAAATTATTATATTCCTTGAAATCGAAGAGGCGCCTAAAAACAACTTCCTATTCCTTTACGATTTCATTCTTCAAGCTGGAAAACTAATCCTTTCACATTGGCTCCAAAAATCAAAACTCACTTCTTATACACATAACTAAGGATGTGGCCGTTTCATGAGGTCACAAACGGTAAACATGGTGACCGCCAGTGGCATTTGGCGCTGCTAATACACTAAGATGTGCGCAAATCCAGATCTCAGTGTGTGGCACTTTCACAAGAAGATATCTGGCTCCAAAAATAGCTAAATGCCACTGGCGACCGCCATGTTTGCCCTTTGCGACCTCATGAAACTGCTGGTGTTGTATCAGAATTTGCTCCTTTGTCAGCTGCTACCTCTGACTGCGCATGCTCTGTATTACGTAATCGCACTTCGCATATGTTAAAGAGGAATGTGTGTGAAATTATTATATTCCTTGAAATCGAAGAGGCGCCTAAAAACAACTTCCTATTCCTTTACGATTTCATTCTTCAAGCTGGAAAACTAATCCTTTCACATTGGCTCCAAAAATCAAAACTCACTTTATCACACCTAAAAGCCTCCTTAATAAAGCAAATGGTACTAGAACAAGCAGACACTGGGGGGGCATATCACAGAGAATCAGAATGTTTATGACAAAATGGGAACCTTTCCTACTCAGTTTACCAGCGACACAACAGACGCACATACTATTCCCGCCGCCAAATTCCGTAGCGCTGGGTACAACGATAGGGGTATACAATGACAACATTTTTTATAAAAATACAAAACATAAAACTAAACAAATCTGGTACAGGAGGAAGAGGGCCCTGCTCTGGAGAGCTCACAGTCTACAGGTTTAGGGTGCAGAGACATAAGGTTGGGGTAGCTTGTTACATCAGTTCTAGTTGCAGCAGTGAGTCAGGCAGTTCATGTTTTAGTTTGGTTAGGATGAGAGGTAGAGGAGTGAGGGTAAGCCTCTCTGAATAGGTGAGTTTTCAAGGAGCGTCTGAAGCTATACAAGGTTGGAGACAGTCTTATGGAGCGGGGTAGAGAGTTCCAGCGGACAGGAGCAGCATGTGCAAAGTCTTGGAGACAGGAATGGGATGTAGAGATAACAGGAGTGTAGAGACGTAGGTCAGAGGTTGATCAAAGATAACGGGATGGGGAATATTTCACGATGAGAGAGGAAATATAGTTGGGAGTTAGACTGTTGAGTGCTTTGAAAGTTAGGGTTAATACTTTAAACTGTATTCTGGAGTGTATGGGGAGCCAGTGTAGAGACTGGCAGAGTGGAGTCGCTGATGTAGATCAGTGACTTAGGTGGATGAGTCTAGCAGAAGCATTCATTATAGATTCATATTAGAATCATAATAAAATCAGAAGATTAGATCTAAGAATGTAATGGTATTAATGGATCGGATTTCCTGATCTAGGTTGGTCTAGTTTAAGGTAATAAAATTATCAAAAGTTTCAAGTCTAGCATAGTTAATAGAGAGTCTTGTTCGAAAACAACAGAATAAAAGGCAACTGGACATTATCTCAAGGAATGGTAAATATTCCTGAACAGAACAAAGCTTTATCTAAAGATTTAGGGGCCAATTTATCATAGTGCGAGCGGACATGATACGATATAGCGTATCATGTCCGCCGCACATCGATAAATGCAGACAGTATACGCTGTTGGCATTTATCATTGCACCAGCAGTTCTTGTGAACTGCTGGTGCAATGCCGCCCCCTGCAGATTCGCGGCCAGTCGGCCGCTAGCAGGGAGTGTCAATCAACCCGATTGTATTCGATCGGGTGGATTTCTGTCCGCGGCCTCAGAGCAGGTGGACAAGTTATGGAGCCGCAGTCTTTAGACCGCTGCTTCGTAAATTTTGTTTCCTGCGAGCCTGAGCGCAGAAAAGGGGCATCAAGCTCCATATGGCGCTTATTAAATCGGCCCCCTAGTATGAACTTTCCTTACTGTTTTCTCTTTGCTCTTTACTATTGCTTGCCCTGCGTGCTACAGCGCTGTGATCCCAATTCCTTTGCATGCAATGCTGGATGAATAAATAAATATGAGGAATGTGATTATGTAAACCAGCCGCAGGTGCACTCAGAGGTAGCAGATTCTGACAAGGAAGTTGTCCTGTCGGATTTTGCTGCGGCCACTAAATGTGCACATGCGCTTTTCAGTCACTTATAATGTGTGCAGGACCATGAAATCGCGTCCTGCACACATTATATAGATCATTTTTATATGGAAGTATTTTGATAAAAGAGTAACAAAGCTGTCTATGATATATTTAGAAAACAGCAAGGAATGCTGGTTACGTCTTGTTATTTAGGTTGCACAGCATTATATTATCCATCTTTTACCTTAATTCAAATGAATTAGTCTGTTTTACCTTTTACTTTCCTGATTCACTTTCTCGTGAACTTTAGATTATATAATGTGTGCAGGACACACTTTCATGGTCCTGCACACATTATAAGTGATTGAACAGCGCATGCGCACATTTAGTGGCCGCAGCAAAGTCCGACAGCACAACTTCCTTGTCAGAATCTGGTGAGTGCGCCTGCTGCTAATTGTATAACTATATTCCACACATCCCTTTTTAACATAGGTGTAGTGCGATTACGTAATACAGAGCATGCGCAGTGAACGGTAGCAGTTTCTGACAAAGGAGCAAAATCTGATAGAACACCGGATGCACAACCCCAAAACACTCTATATAGTAGTGAAAGCAAATGAATGAAATGCTATGCTACACCAATTCCCCTGTAGCCCCAGGAGTAGTTCTAGACTATAAAATTTGGTGGTGCAAAAGCTACAAATATGGAGGCCCATTTATCAGGCTCCGAATGGAGCTTGAGGGCCCGTGTTTCTGGCGAGTCTTTAGACTCACCAGAAACGCAAGTTATGGAGCAGCGGTCTAAAGACCGCTGCTCCATAACCCTGTCCGTCTGCCCTGATGAGGCGGACAGAGATTGCCACAATTCAACCTGATCGAGTATGATCGGGTTGATTGACACCCCCCTGCTGGCGGCCAATTGGCTGCGAGTCTGCAGGGGGCGGCGTTGCACCAGCAGCTCACAAGAGCTGCGTGTGCAATGCTGAATACGGAGAGCGTATTGCTCTCCGCATTCAGCGATGTCTGTCGGACCTGATCCACAATGTCGGATCAGGTCCGACAGACATTTGTTAAATAGGCCTCATGGTGAAATAATCTAAACCTATTACTAGCTATATTTTCTACCCCCCTCCTTGCTCTGCATAGAGCACTGTTCATGTAATATTGTCACAGCCTCAGCCTAGTACCCCACGGTGTGATCCCCTTGTTCATCTCTTCGTAATCTGATTTCACAGGATGAAAACTTCACAGTTCCTCTAGAAAATAATGGAAGCACCTTACCGCTGAAACAGAAGGTTTACGTTCAAGTTATCGCCACCAACCTAACGGCCAAGTAAGCCTGTTAACCTCTTGTCACTTATTTATGGATTTAGTATTTTCTGTCACTACAGGCTGGTTATGGATGTAGAAAATAGATTGTGTGAGATCATATTCCAGTTGTGTACGTAAAGGGATGTCATAAGGCAAATGTAAAGTGCTCTGATTCAGTAGAGCGTTTTATTTTTGTAATAATGTTACTTACTAAATACGTGTTTATCCCTGGAAAGCAGTTGAGGAACATGAAACACTAATACGTTTTATAAAATTAGTATTAAGGTTATTCCCCCACTTCCCTCTAGTGATGGATGCTGCCATTTTTAAATCTGTCTTTCATTACATATCATTGCAGTGAGTAACTCTCCTTCACATACCTGCAATGTAACCTAGGTACCAATATGTCAGCACCATGATTAGCAGGAGGTGCATGAGATGTATTTAGTGTATAATGTGCAGTAACTATGTATCACATACCTGCAGTGTAACCTAGGTACCAATATGTCAGCACTATGATTAGCAGGAGGTGCATGAAATATATTTAGTGTATAATGTGCAGTAACTATGTATCACATACCTGCAGTATAACCTAGGTACCAATATGTCAGCACCATGATTAGCAGGAGGTGCATGAGATGTATTTAGTGTATAATGTGCAGTAACCATCACATACCTCTAGTGTAACCTAGGTACCAATATGTCAGCACCATGATTAGCAGGAGGTGCATGAGATGTATTTAGTGTATAATGTGCAGTAACTCTCTATCACATACCTGCAGTATAACCTAGGTACCAATATGTCAGCACCATGATTAGCAGGAGGTGCATGAGATGTATTTAGTGTATAATGTGCAGTAACCATCACATACCTCTAGTGTAACCTAGGTACCAATATGTCAGCACCATGATTAGCAGGAGGTGCATGAGATGTATTTAGTGTATAATGTACAGTAACTCTCTATCACATACCTGCAGTGTAACCTAGGTACCAATATATCAGCACCATGATTAGCAGGAGGTGCATAAGATGTATTTAGTGTATAATGTGCAGTAACTCTCCCTCACATACCTGCAGTGTAACCTGGATACCAATATGTCAGCACCATGATTAGCAGGAGGTGATAGTAACTCTATCACAAACCTGCAGTGTAACCTGCAGTAGGTACCAATATGTCAGCACCATGATTAGCAGAGGTGCATGAGATGTATTTAGTTTATAATGTGCAGTAACTCTCTATCACATACCTGCAGTGTAACCTAGGTACCAATATGTCAGCACCATGATTAGCAGGAGGTGCATGAGATGTATTTAGTGTATAATGTGCAGTAACTCTCCTTCACATACCTGCAGTGTAACCTAGGTACTAATATGTCAGCACCATGATTAGCAGGAGGTGCATGAGATGTATTTAGTGTATAATGTGCAGTAACTATCACATACCTGCAGTGTAACCTAGGTACCAATATGTCAGCACCATGATTAGCAGGAGGTGCATGAGATGTATTTAGTGTATGATGTGCAGTAACTCTATCACATACCTGCAGTGTAACCTAGGTACCAATATGTCAGCACCATGATTAGCAGGAGGTGCATGAGATGTATTTAGTGTATAATGTGCAGTAACTATCACACACCTGCAGTGTAACCTAGGTACCAATATGTCAGCACCATCATTAGCAGGAGGTGCATGAGATGTATTTAGTGTATAACGTGCAGTAGCTCTATATCACATACCTGCAGTGTAACCTAGGTACTAATATATCAGCACCATGATTAGCAGGAGGTGCATTAGATGTATTTAGTGTATAATGTGCAGTAACTCTCTATCACATACCTGCAGTGTAACCTAGGTACCAATATGTCAGCACCATGATTACATAGGCTATACATTTGTTGTATTTTACAGGCTATACAGATTATATATTATACAGGCGATATATTATACAGGTTATATATTATACAGGATTTAAAGGTGCTAAATTATACAGGCTTTAAAGGTGATATATTATACAGGCTATAGAGGTGATATACTGTACAGGTTATACAGGTAATATATTATACAGGCTATAGAGGTGATATATTATTCAGGCTATACAGGTGATATATTGCACAGGCTATAGAGGTGATATATTATACAGGCTATAGAGGTGATATATTATACAGGCTATACAGGTGATATATTGCACAGGCTATAGAGGTGATATATTGCACAGGCTATAGAGGTGATATATTATACAGGCTATTCAGGTGATATATTGCACAGGCTATAGAGGTGATATATTGCACAGGCTATAGAGGTGATATATAATACAGGCTTTAAATGTGATATATTATACAGGCAATAGAGGAGATATATTATACAGGTTATACGGGTGAAATATTATACAGGCTTTAAAGGTGATATATTATACAGGCTATAGAGATAATATATTGTACAGGCTATACAGGTGATATATTATACAGGTTTTATAGGTAATATATTATACAGGCAATATATTACACAGGCTATACATGTGCTATATTGTACAGGGTATAGAGGTGAAATATTGTTAAGGCTATACAAGTGATATATTATAAAGGCTTTACAGCTGATATATTATAAAGGCTATACACGTGATTTATTGTACAGGCTATAAAGCTGATATATTGCACAGGCTGTACAGGTGCTAAATTATACAGGCTTTAAAGGTGATATATTATACAGGTTATATAGGTGATATATAATACAGGCTTTAAAGGTGATATATTATACAGGCAATATATTACACAGGCTATACATGTGTTATATTGTACAGGGTATAGAGGTGATATATTATACAGGCTATAGAGGTGATATATTATACAGGTTATACAGCTGATATATTGTTAAGGCTATACAGGTGATATATTATAAAGGCTATACAGCTGATATATTATAAAGGCTATACACATGATTTATTGTACAGGCTATAAAGTTGATATATTGCACAGGCTGTACAGGTGCTAAATTATACAAGCTTTAAAGGTGATATATTATGCAGGTTATATAGGTGATATATAATACAGGCTTTAAAGGTGATATATTATACAGGCTATAGAGGTGATATATTATACAGGCTATACAGGTGATATATTATACAGGCTATACAGGTGATATATTATACAGGCTATACAGGTGATATAATGCACAGGCTATACAGGTGATATATTGCACAGGCTGTACAGGTGCTAAATTATACAGGCTTTAAAGGTGATATATTATACAGGTTATACAGGTGATATATTATACAGGCTATAGAGGTGATATATTATACAGGCTATACAGGTGATATATTATACAGGCTATACAGGTGATATATTATACAGGCTATACAGGTGATATATTGTTTGGGCTATATAAGTGATATATTGCACAGGCTATACAGGTGATATATTGCACAGGCTGTACAGGTGATATATCATACAGGCTATAGAGGTGATATATTGTACAGGTTATACAGGTGATATATTACATAGGCTATGCAGGTGCTATATTGTACAGGCTTTACAGATATATTATACAGGCTATACAGGTGATATATTACACAGGCTGTACAGGTGCTAAATTATACAGGCTTTAAATGTGATCTATTATACAGGTTATACAGGTGATATATTACACAGGCTGTACAGGTGATATATTATACAGGTTATATATTATACAGGCTATAGAGGGGATATATTATACAGGCTATAAGGTGATACATTGTACAGGCTATACAGGTGATATATTATACAGGCTATACAGGTGATATATTATACAGGCTATAGAGGTGATATATTATACAGGCTATAGCAGTGATATATTATACAGATGATATACAGGCTATAGTGGTGATATATTATACAGGTAATCTATTATATAGGCTATACAGGTGATACATTGTACAGGATATGCAGGTGACATATTGTACAGGCTATACAGGTAATATATTATACAGGTTATACATGTGATATATTTTATAGGCTGTACATGTGACATATTATACAAGTTATACAGGTTATATATAATACAGGCTATGCAGGTGATAAATTGTACAGGCTATACTGGGGATATATAGACTATACAGGTGATATATTATACAGGCTATAGAGGTGATATATTGCACAGGCTATAGAGGTGACATATTATTCAGGCTATACAGGTGATATATTGCACAGTCTATAGAGGTGATATATTGCACAGGCTATAGAGGTGATATATTGCACAGGCTATAGAGGTGATATATTATACAGGCTATACAGGTGATATATTATACAGGCTATAGAGGTGATATATTATACAGGCGATATATATTATATAGGCTATACAGGTGCTATATTATACAAGCTTTCAATATATATTATACAGACTATACAGGTGATATAGTGCACAGGATGTACAGGTGCTAAATTATACAGGCTTTAAAGGTGATATATTATACAGGTGATATATAATACAGGTTATAGAGGTGATATATTATACAGGTAATATAGGTGATATATAATACAGGCTATAGAGGTGATATATTATACAGGTTATATAGGTGCTATATAATACAGGCTTTAAAGGTGATATATTATACAGGCTATAGAGGTGATATATTGTACAGGTTATACAGGTGATATATTATATAGGCTATAGAGGTGATCTATTATACAGGTTATAGAGGTGATTTATTATACAGTTTATACAGGTGCTATATTATGTAGGCTTTAAATATAATATATATATATATATATATATATATATATATATATATATTATACATATAATATATAATATACAGGTTATTTGGCCTCATTTCCAAAATACCTGAATTTTGGTGTGAAAGCAATATTGGGTTTCTGGTCTAAGCTATTCTGGTTCATTAAACAGATCAGTTTGAACTGATAAAACTGCTCAGTGTTCCTAATGAAGTATTTTACCCACTGGAGTATATTAAATGGTTTACAAATAGATATTTTATCTTTATTTTGTCACTTGAAATAGGTGATTTTGCCTGTGGTATCCCCAGCAGTACTGAATATTTCATACTTAAGTATAGGCTAAAGACAAGACAGTCAGCGGATAAAATTACACTTCTAGTGGGAAGTGGGACAGATAATGCATATTTTCATTTTCAATAGTTCTTTCTAAGTATTGTATACAGACAGAGATAGGAAAGGGAAGCGTGTGAGTGATAAGGATATCTGATCTCTCTGCAAGCTTAGCCTATTTTGATGAGTTGGGTTTTATAGCACACATCCAGCTATTTCATTTATAAAAATAAACACAAACAATCAGTTTTCTCATACATGTTATACTCTAAAGCTGGTATAACAATTCACTGTGAATACTTTAAAGGGAAAACTATTTTACAGTACACTTCCCCTTTAAGACATATTAAATGGATCCTCAGATGAAAAGAGTGACGCTTTATCACAGCAGGTTGTGTTTGTATTACTGATCTCTGCTAACTATGGGGACGATAATCATTTAGAACATTTTATCTAATGATTTTTCTACAAAATGTCATGTCCCTTCAAATGTAACAAACGTATTGTAAAATTCTAGTTACTTAACTAACAATTTCTTTTTGTTTCTAGCTTTCACGTGCACCTGGACCAATGCTTTGCTACACCAGCTCCTGTAATAACCACTATACCTAGTGAGAAATACAGCCTTTTAACCGGGTATGATGATTTACTAGTTGTATTTAAGTCCTTATAACTTGTGGTTATACAGTTGGTTTCACACTAGATCCTTATAACTTGTGGTCACACAGTTTCACACTAGATCCTTATAACTTGTGGTCACACAGTTAGTTTCACACTAGATCCTTATAACTTGTGGTTATACAGTTGGTTTCACACTAGATCCTTATAACTTGTGGTCACACAGTTTCACACTATATCCTTAAAACTTGTAGTCACACAGTTAGTTTCACACTAGATCCTTATAACTTGTAGTCACACAATTGGTTTCACACTAGATCCTTATAACTTGTAGTCACACAGTTGGTTTCACACTAGATCCTTATAACTTGTGGTCACACAGTTAGTTTCACACTAGATCCTTATAACTTGTAGTCACACAGTTGGTTTCACACTAGATCCTTATAACTTGTGGTTATACAGTTGGTTTCACACTAGATCCTTATAACTTGTGGTCACACAGTTTCACACTAGATCCTTATAACTTGTGGTCACACAGTTAGTTTCACACTAGATCCTTATAACTTGTAGTCACACAGTTGGTTTCACACTAGATCCTTATAACTTGTAGTCACACAGTTGGTTTCACACTAGATCCTTATAACTTGTGGTCACACAGTTAGTTTCACACTAGATCCTTATAACTTGTAGTCACACAGTTGGTTTCACACTAGATCCTTATAACTTGTAGTCACACAGTTGGTTTCACACTAGATCTTTATAACTTGTAGTCACACAGTTAGTTTCACACTAGATCCTTATAACTTGTGGTCACACAGTTAGTTTCACACTAGATCCTTATAACTTGTAGTCACACAATTAGTTTCACACTAGATCCTTATAACTTGTAGTCACACAGTTAGTTTCACACTAGATCGTTATAACTTGTAGTCACACAGTTAGTTTCACACTAGATCTTTATAACTTGTGGTCACACAGTTGGTTTCACACTAGATCCTTATAACTTGTGGTCACACAGTTTCACACTATATCCTTATAACTTGTAGTCACACAGTTAGTTTCACACTAGATCCTTATAACTTGTAGTCACACAATTGGTTTCACACTAGATCCTTATAACTTGTAGTCACACAGTTAGTTTCACACTAGATCTTTATAACTTGTGGTCACACAGTTGGTTTCACACTAGATCCTTATAACTTGTAGTCACACAGTTGGTTTCACACTAGATCCTTATAACTTGTGGTCACACAGTTAGTTTCACACTAGATCCTTATAACTTGTAGTCACACAGTTGGTTTCACACTAGATCCTTATAACTTGTAGTCACACAGTTGGTTTCACACTAGATCCTTATAACTTGTAGTCACACAGTTGGTTTCACACTAGATCCTTATAACTTGTAGTCACACAGTTGGTTTCACACTAGATCCTTATAACTTGTAGTCACACAGTTAGTTTCACACTAGATCCTTATAACTTGTAGTCACACAGTTGGTTTCACACTAGATCTTTATAACTTGTGGTCACACAGTTAGTTTTACACTAGATCCTTATAACTTGTAGTCACACAGTTGGTTTCACACTAGATCCTTATAACTTGTGGTCACACAATTGGTTTCACACTAGATCCTTATAACTTGTGGTTATACAGTTGGTTTCACACTAGATCCTTATAACTTGTAGTCACACAGTTGGTTTCACACTAGATCCTTATAACTTGTGGTCACACAATTGGTTTCACACTAGATCCTTATAACTTGTGGTTATACAGTTGGTTTCACACTAGATCCTTATAACTTGTAGTCACACAATTGGTTTCACACTAGATCTTTATAACTTGTGGTCACACAATTGGTTTCACACTAGATTATTATTATTATACTTTATTTATGAAGCGCCATAATATTCCGCAGCGCTGTCCATGGATACAGTTGATCTAAATAAAACAATGATATAAGACTTGTAAGAGACAGGACACAATTTACAAACACATACAGGCGGAATTGAGGGCCCTATTCATGTGGGAACTTACAATCTAAAAGGGTAGGAGGTTGAGAAACAGGAGGTGAGGACTGCAAGATTGAGAAAGATGTTAGATGAGAGAAATGTTGTTAGGTAAGAGAAATATTATTGAGTTGGGTGGTAGGCTTCTCTGAACAAAAAAGTATTCAGGGAGCATTTAAAGGAAGACATATTAGGGCAAAGCCTGACAGCACGAGGGAGAGTGTTCCAGAGGGTAGGTGGTGCATGACAGAAGTCCTGCAGTCTAGCATGAGAGGAGGTGATAGTCGCAGAAGCAAGGAGCAGGTCATTGTTGGGTCTTAGTGGGCGGGCTGGAGTATACTTGTTGATTAGAGAGGATAGGTAGAGGGGAGCGGTGTTGGTGAGCGATTTGTATGCAAGGGTGAGAATTTTGAATTTATTTCTGCTGTGTATGGAGAGCCAATGAAGGGACTCACAGAGAGGTGCAGCAGATAAAGAGCTACGGGAAATGTGGATCAGCCTGGCAGAGGCATTTAGGATGGATTGAAGGGGGGAGAGGCGGGAAAGAGGAAGGCCTGTAAGTAGGTTATTGCAGTAGTCAAGTCAGGAAATAACAAGGGAGTGGATTATTTGCTTTGTGGTGTTAGCGCACAGAAAAGGTTGAATCTTGGAAATGTTGCATAGATGGTTGTGGCAGGATGTAGAAAGCGATTGGATATGGGGGGGCGAAGGATAGATTTGAGTAAAATGTAACTCCGAGGCAGCAGACTTGGGGTGATGGGGAAATGACGATGCCATCAACAGGGATAGAGAAGTCACAAGTCAGTGTAGAGTTTGAGGGGGTATAAGAAGGAGCTCAGTCTTGGACAGATAAGCAGTCACTGACATGAGAAAGGACAGAGGGAGAGAGAGCAGGGGTGGAGAGGTACATCTGGGTGTCATCAGCATAGAGGGGATATTTGAAGCCATAACTGTTGATAAGTTTACACAGTGAAGAAGTATAAATGGAGAAGAGTAGAGGACCCAGAACAGATCCTTGAGGTACTCCAACAGACAGAGGCATTGGAGAGGAGGAGTCGCCGGCAAATGACACAGAAAAAGACCTGTGCGAAAGATAAAAGTGAATCCTGGAAAGAGCAGTGTCACAGAGGCCAAAAGAGCTAAGGGTCTGTAGGAGGAGGGGGTGGTCAACTGTGTCAAAGGCAGCTGAGAGGTCAAGTAAGATGAGTATAGAGTAATGGCCAATATTTTTAGCAGAGAGAAGATCATTAGTAACCTTGGTAAGGGCAGTTTCAGTTGAGTGTTTGGGGCGTAATCCGGATTGCAGGGGGTCAAGCAAGGAGTTGGAGGACAGGAAGTGGGTTAGGCGAAAACTAGTAAACTAGTTTTTCAAGGACTTTTGATGTTAGTGGAAGCAGTGATATGGGGCGCTAGTTTTCAGGAGAATTAGGGTCAAGGGAGCGTTTTTTGAGTATGGGAGTGACTTTTGCGTGTTTGAAAGAAGATGGGAATGAGCCGGTAGAGAGAGATAGGTTGAAGATGTGGGTAAGAGCAGGAGTAAGGGTGGAAGATAGGGAGGGTATTAGATGGGAAGGGATAGGGTAGAGCGGGCAGGTAGTGAGACGTGAGGAAGATAGTAAGGAAGAAACTTCATTCTCAGTGGCTGGATGGAAGATGCAGAGGGAGTAACTGGGCCTGTTGATGGAATATTGCAGATTGGTGTTGGGATGTTGCTTCGGATAGTACGTGTTTTGTTTAAAAAGTAGTCTGCCAGGTCTTGAGCACTAAAGACAGATGGAGGGGGTGGAGCAGAAGGGTAGAGGAGAGAGTTAAAGGTGGAGAAGAGTCGTTTAGGGTTTAAGGAAAGAGTAGATACAAGAGAAGAGAAGTAGGTTTGCTTGGCTAAGTGAAGGGCAGAAGTGTATGAACGAAGAATAAACTTATAGTGTATGAAGTCAGGTTCAGAGTGAGTTTTCCTCCAGACAAGCTTAGCAGTACGGGAGCATTTTTGCAAATAGCGTGTTTGCTGAGAGTGCCAGGGCTGCAACTGATGGCGTGATGTTTTGCGCAGCTGGGGAGGGGCAAGTGTGTCTAGTGCAGAGGAGAGAGTTTTGTTATAGTGGGCTGTTGTGAGATCAGGGCAGGTTATAGTGGAAGTGTAAGGGAGGAGATCTTGAATAATTTTTGAAAATTGGAGCGGATCCACAACATGTAGATTTCTACAGGTGCGGGGGCGGGATGGAGGAGTGGGTTTAGCTGTTGCATTAATATTATAGGTGACCAGGTGATGGTCTGAAATGGGAAAAGGGCGACAGGTGAGGTCAGGTATAGAACAGAGGTAGGAAAATACCAGGTGGATAAAGTGTCCATCACATAGGGTAGGGAATAGGGTGTATTGTGAGAGACCAAAGGAGGATGTGAGTGAAAGAAGTTTAGAGGCAGCAGGGGCAGACGAGTTGTCAATGGGAATGTTGAAGTCCCCAAGAATTAGGGTTAGTATATTTGTAGAGAGAAAGAGAGGAAGCCAGGCGGCAAAGTTGTCAAGGAATTGGGAGGTAGGTCAAGGAGGGTGATAGATGACTGCCACTTTGAGGGAGAGGGGGGAGAACAGGTGAATACAGTGGACTTCAAAGGAGGAGAAGGAGAGAGATGGGATTGGAGGTAGGTACTGATAAGTGCAGGAGGGGAAGAGCATGATCCCAACACCGCCGCCACGTTTCTCACCTGGCCTAGGGGTATGGCTAAAGTGAAGACCACCATGTGTGAGAGCAGCAATGGAAACTGTGTCGGTAGGAGATAGCCAGGTTTCGGTAATTGCTAGATCCTTATAACTTGCGGTTACACCATTGGTTTTACACTAGATCCTTATGAAACTTGTGGCCACACAGTTGGTTTCACACTAGATCCTTATAACTTGCAGTTATACCATTGGTTTCACACTAGATCCTTATGAAACTTGTGGTCACACAGTTGGTTTCACACTAGATCTTTATAACTTTTAGTCACACAGTTGGTTTCACACTAGATCTTTATAACTTGTAGTCACACAGTTGGTTTCACACTAGATCATTATAATTTGTTGTCACACAGTTGGTTTCAAACTAGATTCTTATAACTTGTGCTTACACAGTTGGTTTCTTACTAGATCCTTTTAAATTCTAGTTACACAGTTGGTTTCACACTAGATCCTTATAACATGGCTAGTTGGTTTCACACTAGATCCTTATAACTTGTGGTTACACAGTTGGTTTCTTACTAGATCCTTATAACTTCTAGTTACACAGTTGGTTTCACACTAGATCCTTATAACATGGTTAGTTGGTTTCACACTAGATTGTTATAACTTGTAGTCACACAGTTGGTTTCACACTAGATCTTTATAACTTGTGGTCATACAGTTGGTTTCACACTAGATCTTTATAACTTGTTGTCACACAGTTGGTTTAACACTAGATCCGTATAACTTGTATTCACACAGTTACTTTCACACTAGATCTTTATAACTTGTGGTCACACAGTTGCTTTCACACTAGATCCGTATAACTTATGGTTACACAGGTGATTTCTTACTAGATCCTTATAACTTTTTGTTACACAGTTAGTTTCACACTAGATCTTTATAATTTGTGGTCACCAAGTTGGTTTCAAACTAGATACTTATAACTTTTAGTTACACAGTTGGTTTCTTACTAGATCCTTATAACTTCTAGTTACACAGGTGGTTTCACACTAGATCCTTATAACATGGCTAGTAAGTTTTACACTAGATCCTTATAACTTGTGGTTACACAGTTGGTTTCTTACTAGATCCTTATAACTTCTAGTTACGCAGTTGGTTTCACAATAGATCCTTATAACATGGCTAGTTGGTTTCACATATATCCTTTCAGCCTGAGCTTCATTTTCATGGAAAATGTTATACAACAGTTTTGAGAAGCCAATATAAACTACTTTGTATCCATCTAATCAGTTAATTAGGTTCATAGAACATTACGTTTTCCTGATATAAGCTCTGACTGCCATTTGTGCTGAAGGTATAATGCCCATGTCTAAATTCCAACACCCTGTGCCCTTTTTTACTCCCTGGGAATCAGAGCTGTTTTTTTTTGGAAATTGTTTCTAAGCACTTTGTTTGCAAGGCTCATCTTGTCTGTTGCTAGTGATCTTGCTCAAGGTATCGATCTTGTGACCTGGCATCTGAGGCTGCTGCCAAATATTGACCTCAGTAAATTACCAAAGTCTTGACTCTTACATTCTTTTCATTCTCGTCTTTGTGGCAAATCATAACCAGTTATGTCTGGTTTATGGTTTGCCATATAACCCTGTCATTGGAAACACAGATCATTCTCGCATGAAAGTGAACCTATTTGTTTACAGGGTCTACTCCATGCACCCAAACCTACAGTATATAGTGTGTACTTTTTACTAATGCCCACTGGCTAATAAGTACATATAGCACCTCTAAGCCAATGATCATTGGTGGGAAGTGCCTATCAGCCAATGAGAATTAGGAGGAAGTACCTATGAGTCAAGGAGAATTAGGAGGAAGTACCTATCAGTTAGTGAACAATAGTAGGAAGTGCCAATCAGCCAATGAGAATTAGTAGGAAGTACCTATCAGTCAGTGAGCATTAGTAGGAAGTGCTTATTAGACAATTAGAATTAGTAGGAAGTACCTATCAGCCAATGAGAATTAGGAGGAAGCACCTATCAGCCAGTGAGCATAAGTAGGAAAAACTATCAGCTAGTGAGTATTAGTAGGAGGTACCTATCAGCCAGTGAGTATTAGTAGGAAGTAGCTACCAGCCAGTGAGCATTAGTAGGAAGTACCTACCAGCCAGTGAGTATTAGTAGGAAGTACCTATCAGCCAGTGAGCATTAGAGGGAAGTACCCACCAGCCAGTGAGTATTAGTAGGAAGTACCTACCAGCCAATGAGAATTAGTAGGAAGTACCTATCAGCCAGTGAGCATTAGTAGGAAGTACCTATCAGCCAGTGAGTATTAGTAGGAAGTACCTATTAGCCAATGAGAATTAGTAGGAAGTACCTATCAGCCAGTGAGCATTAGTAGGAAGTACCTATCAGCCAGTGAGTATTAGTAGGAAGTACCTATCAGCAAATGAGCATTATTAGGAAGTACCTTTAAGCCAGTGAGCATTAGTAGGAAGTACCAGCTGACGATTGCTAGTAGGAAGTACCTATCAGCCGATAAATATTAGTAGGAAGTACCTATCAGCCGATGAGTGTTAGTAGGAAGTACCTACCAGCTAATGAGTGTTAGGAGGAAGTACCTATAGGCCGATGAATATTAGTAGAAAAGTACTCATAAGCCGATGAATGTTAGTAGGAAGTACCCATCACCCAATGAGTGTTAGTAGGAAGTACCTATAAACCGATAAATGTTTGGAGGAAGTACCTATCAGCTGATGAGTGTTAGTAGAAAGTACCTATCAGCCGATGGGTTTTAGTAGGAAGTACCTATAAGCCAATGAATATTAGTAGGAAGTACCTAACAGCCGATGAGTGTTAGTAGGAAGTACCTACCAGCTAATGAGTGTTAGGAGGAAGTACCTATCGGCCGATGAATATTAGTAGAAAAGTACTCATAAGCCGATGAATGTTAGTAGGAAGTACCCATCACCCAATGAGTGTTAGTAGGAAGTACCTATAAACCGATAAATGTTTGGAGGAAGTACCTATCAGCTGATGAGTGTTAGTAGGAAGTACCTATCAGCCGATGGGTTTTAGTAGGAAGTACCTATAAGCCAATGAATGTTAGTAGGAAGTACCTATCAGCCGATGAGTGTTAGTAGGAAGTACCTACCAGCTAATGAGTGTTAGGAGGAAGTACCTATCGGCCGATGAATATTAGTAGAAAAGTACTCATAAGCCGATGAATGTTAGTAGGAAGTACCCATCACCCAATGAGTGTTAGTAGGAAGTACCTATAAACCGATAAATGTTTGGAGGAAGTACCTATCAGCTGATGAGTGTTAGTAGGAAGTACCTATCAGCCGATGGGTTTTAGTAGGAAGTACCTATAAGCCAATGAATGTTAGTAGGAAGTACCTATCAGCCAATGAGCATTAGGAGGAAGTACCTATCAGTCAGTGAGTCTTAGTAGGAAATGCCTATCAGCCAGTGAGCATTAGTAGGAAGTGCCGATCAGCCAATAAGAATTAGTAGGAAGTACCTGTCAGCCAGTGAGCATTAGTAGAAAGTGCCGATCAGCCAATGAGAATTAGTAGGACGTACCTATCATTACGTGAGCATTAGTATTAAGTGGCTATCAGCCAATGAGAATTAGTAGGAAGTACATATCAACCAGTGAGCATTAGTAGGAAGTGCCTATCAGCCAGTGAGCATTAATAGGAAGTACCTAGCAGCCAATGAACATTAGTAGGAAATGCAGATCAGCCAATGAACATTATCAGGAAATACCTATCAGTCAGTGAGTATTAGCAGGAAGTACCTATCAGCCAGTGAACATTAGTAGGATGTACCTATCAGCCAGTGAGTATTAGCGGGAAGTACCTATCAGCCAGTGAATATTAGTAGAATATACCTATCAGCCAGTGAGCATTAGTAGGAAGTACCAGCTGATGATTGCTAATGGGAAGTACCTATAAACTGATGAATTTTAGGAGGAATTACCTATCAGTGGTTGGGTTTTAGTAGGAAGTACCTATAAGCCAATTAATGTTAGTAGGAAGTACCTATCAGCCAATGAGTATTAGTAGGAAGTACCTATTAACTGATCAATGTTAGGAGGAAGTACCTATCAGCCGAGGGGTTTTAGTAGGAAGTACCTATCAGCCAATGAATATTAGGAGGAAGTAGCTATCAGCCAATGAGTATTAGTAGTAAGTACCTATCAGCTAATGAATGTTAGGAGGAATTATCTATCAGCTAATGAGTGTTAGTAGGAAGTACCTATCAGCCAGTGGGTTTTAGTAGGAAGTACCTATCAGCTGATGAGTGTTAGTAGGAAGTACCTTTCAGCCAATGAGTATTAGTACGAAGTACCTATCAGCTGAGTGTTAGTAGAAATAAAAAAAAAAGAAGTTAACACTGGTGTATTGCATAAGGGTTATACAAATATCCACCTCTGTCGTGCAATATCCCTTTAAAAAGTATGCATATTAAAAATAGAAGAAAAATAGAAAGTGATTTAAGCACTAACCAAATACTACAAATTAACTTAATCAGATCTATAAAAACTACCCTACAGCAGGTCCACACGAATAACCCAAATAAAGTTGTGAATTGTTTGGGAAATCCAGACACTATGTCACTCCCCTTGCCAACAACTGGAACCTTGGCATCAGGTGGGGGCAAAGAATCAGGCCATGAGGTAATAGAAAAACACAAACGCATTTCGGTCTGTACACCTGATTTTATCAATGTGATAAAAAATAAATACATAAATAAAAAATACATACATTAAATAAAGGATTGCTTTTGTTTTTTTAGACTCTATTTCCATTTTCTATGTGAACGCAACTGGCTTCTTAATTCTTCCTGTAAAACAGAGTGTTTAGGTGTCATTTTTCTGGCCTCTGAAAATAATATAGTTCCGTTTTCTTGTCATGCTGAAGAACTCGTGTTTATCCTCTGTTGTCCTTTATTATGGTTCTTTGTAAATGGGACCTGATTCTGCAAAAGATTTTTGTATTTGAATGAATTGTGTTTAGACTTATGGTACTATCCCGTGTTGTGACTCTCACATTGTCTCATTGTGTTCTCCGTTTATAAACCTAACCTGAACTAATTGTGTTTAGACTTATGGTACTATCCCGTGTTGTGACTCTCACATTGTCTCATTGTGTTCTCCGTTTATAAACCTAACCTGAACTAATTATGTTTAGACTTATGGTACTATCCCGTGTTGTGACTCTCACATTGTCTCATTGTGTTCTCCGTTTATAAACCTAACCTGAACTAATTGTGTTTAGACTTACGGTACTATCCCGTGTTGTGACTCTCACATTGTCTCATTGTGTTCTCCGTTTACAAACCTAACCTGAACTAATTGTGTTTAGACTTACGGTACTATCCCGTGTTGTGACTCTCACATTGTCTCATTGTGTTCTCCGTTTACAAACCTAACCTGAACTAATTGTGTTTAGACTTACGGTACTATCCCGTGTTGTGACTCTCACATTGTCTCATTGTGTTCTCCGTTTATTAACCTAACCTGAACTAATTGTGTTTAGACTTACGGTACTATCCCGTGTTGTGACTCTCACATTGTCTCATTGTGTTCTCCGTTTATAAACCTACCCTGAACTAATTGTGTTTAGACTTACGGTACTATCCTGTGTTGTGACTCTCACATTGTCTCATTGTGTTCTCCGTTTATTAACCTAACCTGAACTAATTGTGTTTAGACTTACGGTACTATCCCGTGTTGTGACTCTCACATTGTCTCATTGTGTTCTCCGTTTACAAACCTAACCTGAACTAATTGTGTTTAGACTTACGGTACTATCCCGTGTTGTGACTCTCACATTGTCTCATTGTGTTCTCCGTTTACAAACCTAACCTGAACTAATTGTGTTTAGACTTACGGTACTATCCCGTGTTGTGACTCTCACATTGTCTCATTGTGTTCTCCGTTTATAAACCTAACCTGAACTAATTGTGTTTAGACTTACGGTACTATCCCGTGTTGTGACTCTCACATTGTCTCATTGTGTTCTCCGTTTATAAACCTAACCTGAACTAATTGTGTTTAGACTTACGGTACTATCCCGTGTTGTGACTCTCACATTGTCTCATTGTGTTCTCCGTTTATAAACCTAACCTGAACTAATTGTGTTTAGACTTACGGTACTATCCTGTGTTGTGACTCTCACATTGTCTCATTGTGTTCTCCGTTTATTAACCTAACCTGAACTAATTGTGTTTAGACTTACGGTACTATCCCGTGTTGTGACTCTCACATTGTCTCATTGTGTTCTCCGTTTACAAACCTAACCTGAACTAATTGTGTTTAGACATACGGTACTATCCCGTGTTGTGACTCTCACATTGTCTCATTGTGTTCTCCGTTTATAAACCTAACCTGAACTAATTGTGTTTAGACTTACGGTACTATCCCGTGTTGTGACTCTCACATTGTCTCATTGTGTTCTCCGTTTATAAACCTAACCTGAACTAATTGTGTTTAGACTTACGGTACTATCCTGTGTTGTGACTCTCACATTGTCTCATTGTGTTCTCCGTTTACAAACCTAACCTGAACTAATTGTGTTTAGACTTACGGTACTATCCTGTGTTGTGACTCTCACATTGTCTCATTGTGTTCTCCGTTTACAAACCTAACCTGAACTAATTGTGTTTAGACTTATGGTACTATCCTGTGTTGTGACTCTCACATTGTCTCATTGTGTTCTCCGTTTATAAACCTAACCTGAACTAATTGTGTTTAGACTTATGGTACTATCCTGTGTTGTGACTCTCACATTGTCTCATTGTGTTCTCCGTTTACAAACCTAACCTGAACTAATTGTGTTTAGACTTACGGTACTATCCCGTGTTGTGACTCTCACATTGTCTCATTGTGTTCTCCGTTTATAAACCTAACCTGAACTAATTGTGTTTAGACTTACGGTACTATCCCGTGTTGTGACTCTCACATTGTCTCATTGTGTTCTCCGTTTATAAACCTAACCTGAACTAATTGTGTTTAGACTTACGGTACTATCCTGTGTTGTGACTCTCACATTGTCTCATTGTGTTCTCCGTTTACAAACCTAACCTGAACTAATTGTGTTTAGACTTACGGTACTATCCCGTGTTGTGACTCTCACATTGTCTCATTGTGTTCTCCGTTTATAAACCTAACCTGAACTAATTGTGTTTAGACTTACGGTACTATCCTGTGTTGTGACTCTCACATTGTCTCATTGTGTTCTCCGTTTATTAACCTAACCTGAACTAATTGTGTTTAGACTTACGGTACTATCCCGTGTTGTGACTCTCACATTGTCTCATTGTGGTCTCCGTTTATAAACCTAACCTGAACTAATTGTGTTTAGACTTACGGTACTATCCCGTGTTGTGACTCTCACATTGTCTCATTGTGTTCTCCGTTTATAAACCTAACCTGAACTAATTGTGTTTAGACTTACGGTACTATCCCGTGTTGTGACTCTCACATTGTCTCATTGTGTTCTCCGTTTACAAACCTAACCTGAACTAATTGTGTTTAGACTTACGGTACTATCCTGTGTTGTGACTCTCACATTGTCTCATTGTGTTCTCCGTTTATAAACCTAACCTGAACTAATTGTGTTTAGACTTACGGTACTATCCCGTGTTGTGACTCTCACATTGTCTCATTGTGTTCTCCGTTTATAAACCTAACCTGAACTAATTGTGTTTAGACTTACGGTACTATCCTGTGTTGTGACTCTCACATTGTCTCATTGTGTTCTCCGTTTACAAACCTAACCTGAACTAATTGTGTTTAGACTTATGGTACTATCCTGTGTTGTGACTCTCACATTGTCTCATTGTGTTCTCCGTTTATAAACCTAACCTGAACTAATTGTGTTTAGACTTATGGTACTATCCCGTGTTGTGACTCTCACATTGTCTCATTGTGTTCTCCGTTTACAAACCTAACCTGAACTAATTGTGTTTAGACTTACGGTACTATCCCGTGTTGTGACTCTCACATTGTCTCATTGTGTTCTCCGTTTATAAACCTAACCTGAACTAATTGTGTTTAGACTTACGGTACTATCCCGTGTTGTGACTCTCACATTGTCTCATTGTGTTCTCCGTTTATAAACCTAACCTGAACTAATTGTGTTTAGACTTACGGTACTATCCTGTGTTGTGACTCTCACATTGTCTCATTGTGTTCTCCGTTTATAAACCTAACCTGAACTAATTGTGTTTAGACTTACGGTACTATCCCGTGTTGTGACTCTCACATTGTCTCATTGTGTTCTCCGTTTATAAACCTAACCTGAACTAATTGTGTTTAGACTTACGGTACTATCCTGTGTTGTGACTCTCACATTGTCTCATTGTGTTCTCCGTTTATAAACCTAACCTGAACTAATTGTGTTTAGACTTACGGTACTATCCCGTGTTGTGACTCTCACATTGTCTCATTGTGTTCTCCGTTTATAAACCTAACCTGAACTAATTGTGTTTAGACTTACGGTACTATCCCGTGTTGTGACTCTCACATTGTCTCATTGTGTTCTCCGTTTATAAACCTAACCTGAACTAATTGTGTTTAGACTTACGGTACTATCCCGTGTTGTGACTCTCACATTGTCTCATTGTGTTCTCCGTTTATAAACCTAACCTGAACTAATTGTGTTTAGACTTACGGTACTATCCCGTGTTGTGACTCTCACATTGTCTCATTGTGTTCTCCGTTTATAAACCTAACCTGAACTAATTGTGTTTAGACTTACGGTACTATCCCGTGTTGTGACTCTCACATTGTCTCATTGTGTTCTCCGTTTACAAACCTAACCTGAACTAATTGTGTTTAGACTTACGGTACTATCCCGTGTTGTGACTCTCACATTGTCTCATTGTGTTCTCCGTTTATAAACCTAACCTGAACTAATTGTGTTTAGACTTACGGTACTATCCCGTGTTGTGACTCTCACATTGTCTCATTGTGTTCTCCGTTTATAAACCTAACCTGAACTAATTGTTTTTAGACTTACGGTACTATCCCGTGTTGTGACTCTCACATTGTCTCATTGTGTTCTCCGTTTATAAACCTAACCTGAACTAATTGTGTTTAGACTTACGGTACTATCCCGTGTTGTGACTCTCACATTGTCTCATTGTGTTCTCCGTTTATAAACCTAACCTGAACTAATTGTGTTTAGACTTACGGTACTATCCCGTGTTGTGACTCTCACATTGTCTCATTGTGTTCTCCGTTTATAAACCTAACCTGAACTAATTGTGTTTAGACTTACGGTACTATCCCGTGTTGTGACTCTCACATTGTCTCATTGTGTTCTCCGTTTACAAACCTAACCTGAACTAATTGTGTTTAGACTTACGGTACTATCCCGTGTTGTGACTCTCACATTGTCTCATTGTGTTCTCCGTTTACAAACCTAACCTGAACTAATTGTGTTTAGACTTACGGTACTATCCTGTGTTGTGACTCTCACATTGTCTCATTGTGTTCTCCGTTTATAAACCTAACCTGAACTAATTGTGTTTAGACTTATGGTACTATCCTGTGTTGTGACTCTCACATTGTCTCATTGTGTTCTCCGTTTATAAACCTAACCTGAACTAATTGTGTTTAGACTTACGGTACTATCCCGTGTTGTGACTCTCACATTGTCTCATTGTGTTCTCCGTTTATAAACCTAACCTGAACTAATTGTGTTTAGACTTACGGTACTATCCCGTGTTGTGACTCTCACATTGTCTCATTGTGTTCTCCGTTTATAAACCTAACCTGAACTAATTGTGTTTAGACTTATGGTACTATCCCGTGTTGTGACTCTCACATTGTCTCATTGTGTTCTCCGTTTACAAACCTAACCTGAACTAATATTTTCACATCTGTTTTTTAGGTGTAATGTTGAGAATAAAACAACTATTATTCAAAATGGCAAGAGCAAAACAGCCACATTCAGCTTTGAGACCTTCCGGTTTCTGGCGCACAGCACTCAAGCAAAATCTACCATCTACCTTCATTGTATGACACGGCTCTGCCAACCAGATCAGTGTGTGGCACTCCAGCAGGTAACTGCCTTCTAATGACGGATGTATCTAATGATATTACAATGACAGCCATAGTAAAACTAGGAAGTAAAAGAGACTTCCCAGACACAGATACATTTAAAGGGCCATAATTGTTGATAGATTGGATGCTCTACTTAATTAATTCAAGCATGTCCTTTTAAGACTAGTGACTCTGCACTGCCACAAAGGGGTTAAACACACAGTAGAAGTGCTCTGCTGGTCTTGAGTGGAAACTGATCCAATAGTCACATGACTCAGATGTGCAACTAGTACTGCTGATTGGATCAGAGACCAGCAGTCCTTTAATTCCTTTGCAGGGGTTAAGCACTCAGTAGTGCAGGGTCGATAGGTCTAACAAATTACAACATGTAGTCATTTATCGGCTATCATGGTCATTTTCATTTATTATTTCCAGTAAAAGACAGCTGAAACCTGGGCTTTCCCTCCTCTGTATTAGACAAAACGCTGGCATTAATATGATGTTTCCCTATTATTTTGTTTAAAGAATAAGACAGATAAAATGTTAACTACTTGCAGCAAAGTAGACAATGGCCCCTATTTATCACGGGCTGGCAGACCTGATCCGACAGTACAGATCAGGTCCGCCAGACCTCGCTGAATACGGCGAGCAATACGCTTGCCGTATTCAGCATTGCACCAGCAGCTCACAAGAGCTGCTTGTGCAACGCCGCACCCTGCAGACTCGTGGCCAATAGGCCGCCAGCAGGGGGGTGTCAATCAACCCAATCGTACTCGATCGGGTTGATTTCCGGCGATGTCTGTTCACCTGCTCTGAGCAGGCGGACAGGTTATGGAACAGCGGTCTTTGTGACCGCTGCTTCATAACTTCTGTTTCTGGCGAGTCTGCAGGCTCGCCAGAAACACGGGGCATCAAGCTCCATATGGAGCTTGATACATATGCCCCAATGAATCCAAGACATTTATTTTGCACCTAGACTAGTGGCACTTTTATTTCAGTGATCAATAAACAAGTTAGAGATCTTTTCAGATCTGTGTATTTGAGTTAATACAAGAGCAGTAATTACGTTACCATTTGGTATAATACTTACGATCATGTTGTATTGGAAATAGATTTGCAGCACATCAAAGAGAAGAAAGAGAGACGTTACCTATATACAAAGAGCTACAGACACAGTGACGGTGTCTTCTGGTCCTATCTACACCACAGACGATGCAGGTAATACTGATCTTAGTTAAATGGTTTGTAAAACACATTTAGTAGTTAAGTACAAACATAGATTACAAGTGGAGCTAAAAAAATGTTACTGCTGTTGAGCGCAAACACACCGCTCCAGGTAAATCAATAGCGCTCCCATGTCTGTGCTGGTATTGCAAGTTAAAAGTAAAAAGTAAAATCGCTTGAGTGAAAGACTCAGGTGCGCTAACATCTGGAGGTTGGATAAAGTAACCATTCACACAAAAGATGATTATTTAAAAGTTTCATGTACTTTTTACAAAATTACAGACGTAGAACCTGTTGTAAGATGCTTGTATAGTATGTAACAATAAGTAATGAGGAATAAGTATTGGGTCTAGACTGTCCCTTTAAAGATGTCTTCAAGAGCAAGATACAACCTATGTAGTACAATACTGCAGGCACAGTAGCAGCAAGCCTTTTGTCTCTTTCCACTGAAAGTATTTTTTATATATACATAAGAAATATATATGTACAGTATATATCACTAATTAATTACCAAATTATAAAAGGACTGCGTACACAATACATTTTATATATGCACAGTACATAGCACTCATGTTTTTATGTGTATATATATATATAAATAGCCCTTTACATTCAAACACATTGTCATATACCATTTACCTTTATAATAATTTTTAATTAATATTTCTAAGAATAATTTTTATATTAGTGTATTTGGTGAACATTTATTTTTTAATTTTAACCCTTTACACGAGGTCTTCAGTTACTCTAACCCATCGAGTGCAAGTTTATATAGAGCTTGGCGGTACTTATTTACTTTTAACTTGTAATATGTGCACAAGGTCCCCGGTGATATTGCAAGGAAAGTTCTACTCTGTGAAAAGCATTACTGGGCTAAAAGAAGCTGCACCAGGTGATAAATCGCCGTAGAACAGGCTAACAATGGTATTGAGCTGGTTGTTCATTCCTGAGAGTGCGCTTCTCTTTCTGTATATAGAAATATTTAGTTAGAAATATATATTTAAAATTGGAAAGATAATTTCCTATGAGTGAAGAACACACACCTTCGGCTTAGCACAGTTGGCATAGCACAACTCCAGGTTAGTGCTCCACTGAAAAAGAAGAAAAAGATATATTGGCGCTCCCCTTAGAAGTTTATAAGGAAAGGGAGTGAGTGAGGTTGTGATATGCAACCTTCAGATATTTGTGCACCCAAGTCTCTCTCTTGCGCTATATTTTCAATTGTAATACCAGCGCCGTTATCACTTAAAAGTAATAAAAAATGATTACTCCACTTGTAATCTAGGGCCTTTTATTAGAATTACATTTTCGGTTTAATAATTCTTTAACTTTTCAAAATATCAGCTTGTAACATTCTGTAACATTTCAGCTTGTAACATTATGTAACATTTCAGATTGTAACATTCTGTAACATTTAAGCTTGTAACATTCTGTAACATTTCAGCTTGTAACATTCTGTAACATTTCAGCTTGTAACATTCTGTAACATTTCAGCTTGTAACATTCTGTAACATTGCAGCTTGTAACATTCTGTAACATTTCAGTTTGTAACATTTCAGCTTGTAACATTCTGTAACATTTCAGTCAGTAACATTTTAGCTTGTAACATTTTAGCTTGTAACATTTTAGCTTGTAACATTTCAGCTTGTAACATTCTGTAACATTTCAGTCAGTAACATTTTCAGCTTCTAACATTTCAGCTTCTAACATTTCAGTCAGTAACATTTCAGCTTGTAACATTCTGTAACATTTCAGCTTGTAACATTCTGTAACATTTCAGCTTGTAACATTCTGTAACATTTCAGCTTGTAACATTCTGTAACATTTCAGCTTGTAACATTCTGTAACATTTCAGCTTGTAACATTCTGTAACATTTCAGCTTGTAACATAATGTAACATTTCAGCTTGTAACATTCTGTAACATTTTAGTTTGTAACATTCTGTAACATTTCAGCTTGTAACATTCTGTAACATTTCAGCTTGTAACATTCTGTAACATTTCAGCTTGTAACATTCTGTAACAATTCAGCTTGTAACATTCTGTAACATTTCAGCTTGTAACATTCTGTAACATTTCAGCTTGTAACATTCTGTAACATTTCAGTTGTGAGATTTGCGGCGACACAATATTCTGATTGCATCATTCTTTAATGTTACATTTTCTTGGCTACATTTCATTAGTAAATGGATATAGCAGATAATGTCAGTATGATGCTGCTGTAAATATACTGTAATCAGGTGAGACACCACATTCATATAGTCAGTGTAACCTGTAGTCATACAGTACTGTAAATATACTGTAATCAGGTGAGACAACACATTCATATAGTCAGTGTAACCTGTAGTCATACAGTGCTGTAAATATACTGTAATCAGGTGAGACAACACATTCATATAGTCAGTGTAACCTGTAGTCATACAGTGCTGTAAATATACTGTAATCAGGTGAGACAACACATTCATATAGTCAGTGTAACCTGTAGTCATACAGTGCTGTAAATATACTGTAATCAGGTGAGACAACACATTCATATAGTCAGTGTAACCTGTAGTCATACAGTGCTGTAAATATACTGTAATCAGGTGAGACAACACATTCATATAGTCAGTGTAACCTGTAGTCATACAGTGCTGTAAATATACTGTAATCAGGTGAGACAACACATTCATATAGTCAGTGTAACCTGTAGTCATACAGTGCTGTAAATATACTGTAATCAGGTGAGACAACACATTCATATAGTCAGTGTAACCTGTAGTCATACAGTGCTGTAAATATACTGTAATCAGGTGAGACAACACATTCATATAGTCAGTGTAACCTGTAGTCATACAGTGCTGCTGTAAATATACTGTAATCAGGTGAGACAACACATTCATATAGTCAGTGTAACCTGTAGTCATACAGTGCTGTAAATATACTGTAATCAGGTGAGACAACACATTCATATAGTCAGTGTAACCTGTAGTCATACAGTGCTGTAAATATACTGTAATTAGGTGAGACAATACATTCATATAGTCAGTGTAACCTGTAGTCATACAGTGCTGTAAATATACTGTAATCAGGTGAGACAACACATTCATATAGTCAGTGTAACCTGTAGTCATACAGTGCTGTAAATATACTGTAATCAGGTGAGACAACACATTCATATAGTCAGTGTAACCTGTAGTCATACAGTGCTGTAAATATACTGTAATCAGATGAGACAACACATTCATATAGTCAGTGTAACCTGTAGTCATACAGTGCTGTAAATATACTGTAATTAGGTGAGACAACACATTCATATAGTCAGTGTAACCTGTAGTCATACAGTGCTGTAAATATACTGTAATCAGGTGAGACAGCACATTCATATAGTCAGTGTAACCTGTAGTCATACAGTGCTGTAAATATACTGTAATCAGGTGAGACAACACATTCATATAGTCAGTGTAACCTGTAGTCATACAGTGCTGTAAATATACTGTAATCAGGTGAGACAACACATTCATATAGTCAGTGTAACCTGTAGTCATACAGTACTGCTGTAAATATACTGTAATCAGGTGAGACAACACATTCATATAGTCAGTGTAACCTGTAGTCATACAGTACTGTAAATATACTGTAATCAGGTGAGACAACACATTCCTATAGTCAGTGTAACCTGTAGTCATACAGTACTGTAAATATACTGTAATCAGGTGAGACAACACATTCATATAGTCAGTGTAACCTGTAGTCATACAGTGCTGTAAATATACTGTAATCAGGTGAGACAACACATTCATATAGTCAGTGTAACCTGTAGTCATACAGTGCTGTAAATATACTGTAATCAGGTGAGACAACACATTCATATAGTCAGTGTAACCTGTAGTCATACAGTGCTGCTGTAAATATACTGTAATCAGGTGAGACAACACATTCCTATAGTCAGTGTAACCTGTAGTCATACAGTGCTGCTGTAAATATACTGTAATCAGGTGAGACAACACATTCATATAGTCAGTGTAACCTGTAGTCATACAGTGCTGTAAATATACTGTAATCAGGTGAGACAACACATTCATATAGTCAGTGTAACCTGTAGTCATACAGTGCTGTAAATATACTGTAATTAGGTGAGACAACACATTCATATAGTCAGTGTAACCTGTAGTCATACAGTGCTGCTGTAAATATACTGTAATCAGGTGAGACAACACATTCATATAGTCAGTGTAACCTGTAGTCATACAGTGCTGTAAATATACTGTAATCAGGTGAGACAACACATTCATATAGTCAGTGTAACCTGTAGTCATACAGTGCTGTAAATATACTGTAATTAGGTGAGACAACACATTCATATAGTCAGTGTAACCTGTAGTCATACAGTGCTGCTGTAAATATACTGTAATCAGGTGAGACAACACATTCATATAGTCAGTGTAACCTGTAGTCATACAGTGCTGTAAATATACTGTAATCAGGTGAGACAACACATTCATATAGTCAGTGTAACCTGTAGTCATACAGTGCTGTAAATATACTGTAATTAGGTGAGACAACACATTCATATAGTCAGTGTAACCTGTAGTCATACAGTGCTGTAAATATACTGTAATCAGGTGAGACAGCACATTCCTATAGTCAGTGTAACCTGTAGTCATACAGTGCTGTAAATATACTGTAATCAGGTGAGACAGCACATTCATATAGTCAGTGTAACCTGTAGTCATACAGTGCTGTAAATATACTGTAATCAGGTGAGACAAAACATTCATATAGTCAGTGTAACCTGTAGTCATACAGTGCTGTAAATATACTGTAATCAGGTGAGACAAAACATTCATATAGTCAGTGTAACCTGTAGTCATACAGTGCTGTAAATATACTGTAATCAGGTGAGACAACACATTCATATAGTCAGTGTAACCTGTAGTCATACAGTACTGCTGTAAATATACTGTAATCAGGTGAGACAGCACATTCATATAGTCAGTGTAACCTGTAGTCATACAGTGCTGTAAATATACTGTAATCAGGTGAGACAAAACATTCATATAGTCAGTGTAACCTGTAGTCATACAGTGCTGTAAATATACTGTAATCAGGTGAGACAACACATTCATATAGTCAGTGTAACCTGTAGTCATACAGTGCTGTAAATATACTGTAATTAGGTGAGACAACACATTCATATAGTCAGTGTAACCTGTGGTCATACAGTGCTGTAAATATACTGTAATCAGGTGAGACAAAACATTCATATAGTCAGTGTAACCTGTAGTCATACAGTGCTGTAAATATACTGTAATCAGGTGAGACAACACATTCATATAGTCAGTGTAACCTGTAGTCATACAGTGCTGTAAATATACTGTAATCAGGTGAGACAACACATTCATATAGTCAGTGTAACCTGTAGTCATACAGTGCTGTAAATATACTGTAATCAGGTGAGACAACACATTCATATAGTCAGTGTAACCTGTAGTCATACAGTGCTGTAAATATACTGTAATCAGGTGAGACAACACATTCATATAGTCAGTGTAACCTGTAGTCATACAGTGCTGTAAATATACTGTAATCAGGTGAGACAACACATTCATATAGTCAGTGTAACCTGTAGTCATACAGTAGCTGTAAATATACTGTAATCAGGTGAGACAACACATTCATATAGTCAGTGTAACCTGTAGTCATACAGTAGCTGTAAATATACTGTAATCAGGTGAGACAACACATTCATATAGTCAGTGTAACCTGTAGTCATACAGTACTGTAAATATACTGTAATCAGGTGAGACAACACATTCATATAGTCAGTGTAACCTGTAGTCATACAGTACGCTGTAAATATACTGTAATCAGGTGAGACAACACATTCATATAGTCAGTGTAACCTGTAGTCATACAGTACTGCTGTAAATATACTGTAATCAGGTGAGACAACACATTCATATAGTCAGTGTAACCTGTAGTCATACAGTACTGTAAATATACTGTAATCAGGTGAGACAACACATTCATATAGTCAGTGTAACCTGTAGTCATACAGTGCTGTAAATATACTGTAATCAGGTGAGACAACACATTCATATAGTCAGTGTAACCTGTAGTCATACAGTGCTGTAAATATACTGTAATCAGGTGAGACAACACATTCATATAGTCAGTGTAACCTGTAGTCATACAGTGCTGTAAATATACTGTAATCAGGTGAGACAACACATTCATATAGTCAGTGTAACCTGTAGTCATACAGTGCTGCTGTAAATATACTGTAATCAGGTGAGACAACACATTCATATAGTCAGTGTAACCTGTAGTCATACAGTGCTGTAAATATACTGTAATCAGGTGAGACAACACATTCATATAGTCAGTGTAACCTGTAGTCATACAGTGCTGTAAATATACTGTAATCAGGTGAGACAACACATTCATATAGTCAGTGTAACCTGTAGTCATACAGTGCTGTAAATATACTGTAATCAGGTGAGACAACACATTCATATAGTCAGTGTAACCTGTAGTCATACAGTGCTGTAAATATACTGTAATCAGGTGAGACAACACATTCATATAGTCAGTGTAACCTGTAGTCATACAGTGCTGTAAATATACTGTAATCAGGTGAGACAACACATTCATATAGTCAGTGTAACCTGTAGTCATACAGTGCTGTAAATATACTGTAATCAGGTGAGACAACACATTCATATAGTCAGTGTAACCTGTAGTCATACAGTGCTGTAAATATACTGTAATCAGGTGAGACAACACATTCATATAGTCAGTGTAATCTGTAGTCATACAGTGCTGTAAATATACTGTAATCAGGCGAGACAACACATTCATATAGTCAGTGTAACCTGTAGTCATACAGTGCTGTAAATATACTGTAATCAGGTGAGACAACACATTCATATAGTCAGTGTAACCTGTAGTCATACAGTGCTGTAAATATACTGTAATCAGGTGAGACAACACATTCATATAGTCAGTGTAACCTGTGGTCATACAGTGCTGTAAATATACTGTAATCAGGTGAGACAACACATTCATATAGTCAGTGTAACCTGTAGTCATACAGTACTGTAAATATACTGTAATCAGGTGAGACAACACACTCATATAGTCAGTGTAACCTGTAGTCATACAGTACTGTAAATATACTGTAATCAGGTGAGACAACACACTCATATAGTCAGTGTAACCTGTAGTCATACAGTACTGTAAATATACTGTAATCAGGTGAGACAACACATTCATATAGTCAGTGTAACCTGTAGTCATACAGTAGTCAGTGTAACCTGTAGTCATACAGTGCTGTTAATATACTGTAATCAGGTGAGACAACACATTCATATAGTCAGTGTAACCTGTAGTCATACAGTGCTGTAAATATACTGTAATCAGGTGAGACAACACATTCATATAGTCAGTGTAACCTGTAGTCATACAGTGCTGTAAATATACTGTAATCAGGTGAGACAACACATTCATATAGTCAGTGTAACCTGTAGTCATACAGTCTGCTGTAAATATAACTGTAATCAGGTGAGACAACACATTCATATAGTCAGTGTAACCTGTAGTCATACAGTGCTGTAAATATACTGTAATCAGGTGAGACAACACATTCATATAGTCAGTGTAACCTGTAGTCATACAGTGCTGTAAATATACTGTAATCAGGTGAGACAACACATCATATAGTCAGTGTAACCTGTAGTCATACAGTGCTGCTAAATATACTGTAATCAGGTGAGACAACACATTCATATAGTCAGTGTAACCTGTAGTCATACAGTGCTGTAAATATACTGTAATCAGGTGAGACAACACATTCATATAGTCAGTGTAACCTGTAGTCATACAGTGCTGTAAATATACTGTAATCAGGTGAGACAACACATTCATATAGTCAGTGTAACCTGTAGTCATACAGTGCTGCTGTAAATATACTGTAATCAGGTGAGACAACACATTCCTATAGTCAGTGTAACCTGTAGTCATACAGTGCTGTAAATTATACTGTAATCAGGTGAGACAACACATTCATATAGTCAGTGTAACCTGTAGTCATACAGAGTGCTGTAAATATACTGTAATCAGGTGAGACAACACATTCATATAGTCAGTGTAACCTGTAGTCATACAGTGCTGTAAATATACTGTAATCAGGTGAGACAACACATTCATATAGTCAGTGTAACCTGTAGTCATACAGTGCTGTAAATATACTGTAATCAGGTGAGACAACACATTCATATAGTCAGTGTAACCTGTAGTCATACAGTACTGTAAATATACTGTAATCAGGTGAGACAACACATTCATATAGTCAGTGTAACCTGTAGTCATACAGTACTGCTGTAAATATACTGTAATCAGGTGAGACAACACACTCAGATAGTCAGTGTAACCTGTAGTCATACAGTACTGTAAATATACTGTAATCAGGTGAGACAGCACATTTATATAGTCAGTGAAACCTGTAGTCATACAGTGCTGTAAATATACTGTAATCAGGTGAGACAACACATTCATATAGTCAGTGTAACATGTAGTCATACAGTGCTGTAAATATACTGTAATCAGGTGAGACAACACATTCATATAGTCAGTGTAACCTTAGTCATACAGTTGCTGTAAATATACTGTAATCAGGTGAGACAACACATTCATATAGTCAGTGTAACCTGTAGTCATACAGTGCTGTTAAATATACTGTAATCAGGTGAGACAACACATTCATATAGTCAGTAGTAACCTGTAGTCATACAGTGCTGTAAATATACTGTAATCAGGTGAGACAACACATTCATATAGTCAGTGTAACCTGTAGTCATACAGTGCTGTAAATATACTGTAATCAGGTGAGACAACACATTCATATAGTCAGTGTAACCTGTAGTCATACAGTGCTGTAAATATACTGTAATCAGGTGAGACAACACATTCATATAGTCAGTGTAACCTGTAGTCATACAGTAGCTGTAAATATACTGTAATCAGGTGAGACAACACATTCATATAGTCAGTGTAACCTGTAGTCATACAGTGCTTGTAAATATACTGTAATCAGGTGAGACAACACATTCATATAGTCAGTGTAACCTGTAGTCATACAGTTCTGCTGTAAATATACTGTAATCAGGTGAGACAACACATTCATATAGTCAGTGTAACCTGTAGTCATACAGTACTGCTGTAAATATACTGTAATCAGGTGAGACAACACATTCATATAGTCAGTGTAACCTGTAGTCATACAGTGCCTGTAACTATACTGTAATCAGGTGAGACAACACATTCATATAGTCAGTGTAACCTGTAGTCATACAGTGCTGTAAATATACTGTAATCAGGTGAGACAACACATTCATATAGTCAGTGTAACCTGTAGTCATACAGTGCTTGTAAAATATACTGTAATCAGGTGAGACAACACATTCATATAGTCAGTGTAACCTGTAGTCATACAGTGCTGTAAATATACTGTAATCAGGTGAGACAACACATTCATATAGTCAGTGTAACCTGTAGTCATACAGTGCTGTAAATATACTGTAATCAGGTGAGACAACACATTCATATAGTCAGTGTAACCTGTAGTCATACAGTTGCTGTAAATATACTGTAATCAGGTGAGACAACACATTCATATAGTCAGTGTAACCTGTAGTCATACAGTGCTGTAAATATACTGTAATCAGGCTGAGACAACACATTCATATAGTCAGTGTAACCTGTAGTCATACAGTGCTGTAAATATACTGTAATCAGGTGAGGACAACACATTCATATAGTCAGTGTAACCTGTAGTCATACAGTGCTGTAAATATACTGTAATCAGGTGAGACAACACATTCATATAGTCAGTGTACCTGTAGTCATACAGTGCTGTAAATATACTGTAATCAGGTGAGACAACACATTCATATAGTCAGTGTAACCTGTAGTCATACAGTGCTGTAAATATACTGTAATCAGGTGAGACAACACATTCATATAGTCAGTGTAACCTGTAGTCATACAGTGCTGTAAATATACTGTAATCAGGTGAGACAACACATTCATATAGTCCAGTGTAACCTGTAGTCATACAGTGCTGTAAATATACTGTAATCAGGTGAGACAACACATTCATATAGTCAGTGTAACCTGTAGTCATACAGTGCTGTAAATATACTGTACTCAGGTGAGACAAACACATTCCATATAGTCAGTGTAACCTGTAGTCATACAGTGCTGTAAATATACCTGTAATCAGGTGAGACAACACATTCATATAGTCAGTAGAAACCTGTAGTCATACAGTGCTGTAAATATACTGTAATCAGGGTGAGACAACACATTCATTATAGTCAGTGTAACCTGTAGTCATACAGTGCTGTAAATATACTGTAATCAGGTGAGACAACACATTCATATAGTCAGTGTACCTGTAGTCATACAGTTGCTGTAAATATACTGTAATCAGGTGAGACAACACATTCATATAGTCAGTGTAACCTGTAGTCCTACAGTAGCTGTAAATTACTGTAATACAGTGAGAAAAGCACATAACATACAGTCAGTGTATCCCTGTAGTCATACAGTGACTGCGTAAATATACTGTAATCAAGTGAGACAACACACTTCATATAGTCCCAGTGTAACCTGTAGTCATACTAGTGCTGTAAATATACTGTAAGTCAGGTGAGACAAGCACATTCATATAGTCAGTGAACCTGTAGTCATCACAGATGCTGGTAAATATCCTGTAAGCAGGTGAGACAACACATTCATATAGTCAGTGTAACCTGTAGTCATACAGTGCTGTAAATATACTGTAATCAGGTGAGACAACACATTCATATAGTCAGTGTAACCTGTAGTCATACAGTGCTGTAAATATACTGTAATCAGGTGAGACAACACATTCATATAGTCAGTGTAACCTGTAGTCATACAGTGCTGCTGTAAATATACTGTAATCAGGTGAGACAACACATTCATATAGTCAGTGTAACCTGTAGTCATACAGTGCTGTAAATATACTGTAATCAGGTGAGACAACACATTCATATAGTCAGTGTAACCTGTAGTCATACAGTGCTGTAAATATACTGTAATCAGGTGAGACAACACATTCATATAGTCAGTGTAACCTGTAGTCATACAGTGCTGTAAAATACTGTAATCAGGTGAGACAACACATTCATATAGTCAGTGTAACCTGTAGTCATACAGTGCTGTAAATATACTGTAATCAGGTGAGACAACACATTCATATAGTCAGTGTAACCTGTAGTCATACAGTGCTGTAAATATACTGTAATCAGCTGAGACAACACATTCATATAGTCAGTGTAACCTGTAGTCATACAGTGCTGTAAATATACTGTAATCAGGTGAGACAACACATTCATATAGTCAGTGTAACCTGTAGTCATACAGTGCTGTAAATATACTGTAATCAGGTGAGACAACACATTCATATAGTCAGTGTAACCTGTAGTCATACAGTGCTGTAAATATACTGTAATCAGGTGAGACAACACATTCATATAGTCAGTGTAACCTGTAGTCATACAGTGCTGTAAATATACTGTAATCAGGTGAGACAACACATTCATATAGTCAGTGTAACCTGTAGTCATACAGTGCTGTAAATATACTGTAATCAGGTGAGACAACACATTCATATAGTCAGTGTAACCTGTAGTCATACAGTGCTGTAAATATACTGTAATCAGGTGAGACAACACATTTATATATTCAGTGTAACCTGTAGTCATACAGTGCTGTAAATATACTGTAATCAGGTGAGACACACATTCATATAGTCAGTGTAACCTGTAGTCATACAGTGCTGTAAATATACTGTAATCAGATGAGACAACACATTCATATAGTCAGTGTAACCTGTAGTCATACAGTGCTGTAAATATACTGTAATCAGGTGAGACAACACATTCATATAGTCAGTGTAACCTGTAGTCATACAGTGCTGTAAATATACTGTAATCAGGTGAGACAACACATTCATATAGTCAGTGTAACCTGTAGTCATACAGTGCTGTAAATATACTGTAATCAGGTGAGACAACACATTCATATAGTCAGTGTAACCTGTAGTCATACAGTGCTGTAAATATACTGTAATCAGGTGAGACAACACATTCATATAGTCAGTGTAACCTGTAGTCATACAGTGCTGTAAATATACTTAAATCAGGAGAGACAACACATTCATATAGTCAGTGTAACCTGTAGTCATACAGTGCTGTAAATATACTGTAATCAGGTGAGACAACACATTCATATAGTCAGTGTAACCTGTAGTCATACAGTGCTGTAAATATACTGTAATCAGGTGAGACAACACATTCATAAGTCAGTGTAACCTGTAGTCATACAGTGCTGTAAATATACTGTAATCAGGTGAGACAACACATTCATATAGTCAGTGTAACCTGTAGTCATACAGTGCTGTAAATATACTGTAATCAGGTGAGACAACACATTCATATAGTCAGTGTAACCTGTAGTCATACAGTGCTGTAAATATACTGTAATCAGGTGAGACAACACATTCATATAGTCAGTGTAACCTGTAGTCATACAGTGCTGTAAATATACTGTAATCAGGTGAGACAACACATTCATATAGTCAGTGTAACCTGTAGTCATACAGTACTGCTGTAAATATACTGTAATCAGGTGAGACAACACATTCATATAGTCAGTGTAACCTGTAGTCATACAGTGCTGTAAATATACTGTAATCAGCCGAGACAACACATTCATATAGTCAGTGTAACCTGTATCATACAGTGCTGTAAATATACTGTAATCAGGTGAGACAACAAACATTCATATAGTCAGTGTAACCTGTAGTCATACAGTGCTGTAAATATACTGTAATCAGGTGAGACAACACATTCATATAGTCAGTGTAACCTGTAGTCATACAGTGCTGTAAAATACTGTAATCAGGTGAGACAACACATTCATATAGTCAGTGTAACCTGTAGTCATACAGTGCTGTAAATATACTGTAATCAGGTGAGACAAACACATTTCATATAGTCAGTGTATACCTGTAGTCATACAGTGCTGTAAATATACTGTAATCAGGTGAGACAACACATTCATATAGTCAGTGTAACCTGTAGTCATACAGTGCTGTAAATATACTGTAATCAGGTGAGACAACACATTCATATAGTCAGTGTAACCTGTAGTCATACAGTGCTGTAAATATACTGTAATCAGGTGAGACAACACATTCATATAGTCAGTGTAACCTGTAGTCATACAGTGCTGTAAATATACTGTAATCAGGTGAGACAACACATTCATATAGTCAGTGTAACCTGTAGTCATACAGTGCTGTAAATATACTGTAATCAGGTGAGACAACACATTCATATAGTCAGTGTAACCTGTAGTCATACAGTGCTGTAAATATACTGTAATCAGGTGAGACAACACATTCATATAGTCAGTGTAACCTGTAGTCATACAGTGCTGTAAATATACTGTAATCAGGTGAGACAACACATTCATATAGTCAGTGTAACCTGTAGTCATACAGTGCTGTAAATATACTGTAATCAGGTGAGACAACACATTCATATAGTCAGTGTAACCTGTAGTCATACAGAGCTGTAAATATAATGTAATCAGTGAGACAACACATTCATATAGTCAGTGTAACCTGTAGTCATACAGTGCTGTAAATATACTGTAATCAGGTGAGACAACACATTCATATAGTCAGTGTAACCTGTAGTCATACAGTGCTGCTGTAAATATACTGTAATCAGGTGAGACAACACATTCATATAGTCAGTGTAACCTGTAGTCATACAGTGCTGTAAATATACTGTAATCAGGTGAGACAACACATTCATATAGTCAGTGTAACCTGTAGTCATACAGTGCTGTAAATATACTGTAATCAGCTGAGACAACACATTCATATAGTCAGTGTAACCTGTAGTCATACAGTGCTGTAAATATACTGTAATCAGGTGAGACAACACATTCATATAGTCAGTGTAACCTGTAGTCATACAGTGCTGTAAATATACTGTAATCAGGTGAGACAACACATTCATATAGTCAGTGTAACCTGTAGTCATACAGTGCTGTAAATATACTGTAATCAGGTGAGACAACACATTCATATAGTCAGTGTAACCTGTAGTCATACAGTGCTGTAAATATACTGTAATCAGGTGAGACACACATTCATATAGTCAGTGTAACCTGTAGTCATACAGTGCTGTAAATATACTGTAATCAGGTGAGACAACACATTCATATAGTCAGTGTAACCTGTAGTCATACAGTGCTGTAAATATACTGTAATCAGGTGAGACAACACATTCATATAGTCAGTGTAACCTGTAGTCATACAGTGCTGTAAATATACTGTAATCAGGTGAGACAACACATTCATATAGTCAGTGTAACCTGTAGTCATACAATGCTGTAAATATACTGTAATCAGGGGAGACAACACATTCATATAGTCAGTGTAACCTGTAGTCATACAGTGCTGTAAATATACTGTAATCAGGTGAGACAACACATTCATATAGTCAGTGTAACCTGTAGTCATACAGTGCTGTAAATATACTGTAATCAGGTGAGACAGCACATTCATATAGTCAGTGTAACCTGTAGTCATACAGTGCTGTAAATATACTGTAATCAGGTGAGACAACACATTCATATAGTCAGTGTAACCTGTAGTCATACAGTGCTGTAAATATACTGTAATCAGGTGAGACAAAACATTCATATAGTCAGTGTAACCGTGTCATACAGTGCTGTAAATATACTGTAATCAGGTGAGACAACACATTCATATAGTCAGTGTAACCTGTAGTCATACAGTGCTGTAAATATACTGTAATCAGTGAGACAACACATTCATATAGTCAGTGTAACCTGTAGTCATACAGTACTGCTGTAAATATACTGTAATCAGGTGAGACAACACATTCATATAGTCAGTGTAACCTGTAGTCATACAGTACTGCTGTAAATATACTGTAATCAGGTGAGACAACACATTCATATAGTCAGTGTAACCTGTAGTCATACAGTACTGTAAATATACTGTAATCAGGTGAGACAACACATTCATATAGTCAGTGTAACCTGTAGTCATACAGTGCTGTAAATATACTGTAATCAGGTGAGACAACACATTCATATAGTCAGTGTAACCTGTAGTCATACAGTGCTGTAAATATACTGTAATCAGGTGAGACAACACATTCATATAGTCAGTGTAACCTGTAGTCATACAGTGCTGTAAATATACTGTAATCAGGTGGACAACACATTCATATAGTCAGTGTAACCTGTAGTCATACAGTGCTAAAGTAAATATACTGTAATCAGGTGAGACAACACATTCATATAGTCAGTGTAACCTGTAGTCATACAGTGCTGTAAATATACTGTAATCAGGTGAGACAACACATTCATATAGTCAGTGTAACCTGTAGTCATACAGTGCTGTAAATATACTGTAATCAGTGAGACAACACATTCATCAGTGTAACCTGTAGTCATACAGTGCTGTAAATATACTGTAATCAGGTGAGACAACACATTCATATAGTCAGTGTAACCTGTAGTCATACAGTGCTGTAAATATACTGTAATCAGGTGAGACAACACATTCATATAGTCAGTGTAACCTGTAGTCATACAGTGCTGTAAATATACTGTAATCAGGTGAGACAACACATTCATATAGTCAGTGTAACCTGTAGTCATACAGTGCTGTAAATATACTGTAATCAGGTGAGACAACACATTCATATAGTCAGTGTAACCTGTAGTCATACAGTGCTGTAAATATACTGTAATCAGGTGAGACAACACATTCATATAGTCAGTGTAACCTGTAGTCATACAGTGCTGTAAATATCTGTAATCAGGTGAGACAACACATTCATATAGTCAGTGTAACCTGTAGTCATACAGTGCTGTAAATATACTGTAATCAGGTGAGACAACACATTCATATAGTCAGTGTAACCTGTAGTCATACAGTGCTGTAAATATACTGTAATCAGGTGAGACAACACATTCATATAGTCAGTGTAACCTGTAGTCATACAGTGCTGTAAATATACTGTAATCAGGTGAGACAACACATTCATATAGTCAGTGTAACCTGTAGTCATACAGTGCTGTAAATATACTGTAATCAGGTGAGACAACACATTCATATAGTCAGTGTAACCTGTAGTCATACAGTGCTGTAAATATACTGTAATCAGGTGAGACAACACATTCATATAGTCAGTGTAACCTGTAGTCATACAGTGCTGTAAATATACTGTAATCAGGTGAGACAACACATTCATATAGTCAGTGTAACCTGTAGTCATACAGTGCTGTAAATATACTGTAATCAGGTGAGACAACACATTCATATAGTCAGTGTAACCTGTAGTCATACAGTGCTGTAAATATACTGTAATCAGGTGAGACAACACATTCATATAGTCAGTGTAACCTGTAGTCATACAGTGCTGTAAATATACTGTAATCAGGTGAGACAACACATTCATATAGTCAGTGTAACCTGTAGTCATACAGTGCTGTAAATATACTGTAATCAGGTGAGACAACACATTCATATAGTCAGTGTAACCTGTAGTCATACAGTGCTGTAAATATGAAATCAGGTGAGACAACACATTCATATAGTCAGTGTAACCTGTAGTCATACAGTGCTGTAAATATACTGTAATCAGGTGAGACAACACACATATAGTCAGTGTAACCTGTAGTCATACAGTGCTGTAAATATACTGTAATCAGGTGAGACAACACATTCATATAGTCAGTGTAACCTGTAGTCATACAGTGCTGTAAATATACTGTAATCAGGTGAGACAACACATTCATATAGTCAGTGTAACCTGTAGTCATACAGTGCTGTAAATATACTGTAATCAGGTGAGACAACACATTCATATAGTCAGTGTAACCTGTAGTCATACAGTGCTGTAAATATACTGTAATCAGGTGAGACAACACATTCATATAGTCAGTGTAACCTGTAGTCATACAGTGCTGTAAATATACTGTAATCAGTGAGACAACACATTCATATAGTCAGTGTAACCTGTAGTCATACAGTGCTGTAAATATACTGTAATCAGTGAGACAACACATTCATATAGTCAGTGTAACCTGTAGTCATACAGTGCTGTAAATATACTGTAATCAGGTGAGACAACACATTCATATAGTCAGTGTAACCTGTAGTCATACAGTGCTGTAAATATACTGTAATCAGGTGAGACAACACATTCATATAGTCAGTGTAACCTGTAGTCATACAGTGCTGTAAATATACTGTAATCAGGTGAGACAACACATTCATATAGTCAGTGTAACCTGTAGTCATACAGTGCTGTAAATATACTGTAATCAGGTGAGACAACACATTCATATAGTCAGTGTAACCTGTAGTCATACAGTGCTGTAAATATACTGTAATCAGGTGAGACAACACATTCATATAGTCAGTGTAACCTGTAGTCATACAGTGCTGTAAATATACTGTAATCAGGTGAGACAACACATTCATATAGTCAGTGTAACCTGTAGTCATACAGTGCTGTAAATATACTGTAATCAGGTGAGACAACACATTCATATAGTCAGTGTAACCTGTAGTCATACAGTGCTGTAAATATACTGTAATCAGGTGAGACAACACATTCATATAGTCAGTGTAACCTGTAGTCATACAGTGCTGTAAATATACTGTAATCAGGTGAGACAACACATTCATATAGTCAGTGTAACCTGTAGTCATACAGTGCTGTAAATATACTGTAATCAGGTGAGACAACACATTCATAGTCAGTGTAACCTGTAGTCATACAGTGCTGTAAATATACTGTAATCAGGTGAGACAACACATTCATATAGTCAGTGTAACCTGTAGTCATACAGTGCTGTAAATATACTGTAATCAGGTGAGACAACACATTCATATAGTCAGTGTAACCTGTAGTCATACAGTGCTGTAAATATACTGTAATCAGGTGAGACAACACATTCATATAGTCAGTGTAACCTGTAGTCATACAGTGCTGTAAATATACTGTAATCAGGAGACAACACATTCATATAGTCAGTGTAACCTGTAGTCATACAGTGCTGTAAATATACTGTAATCAGGTGAGACAACACATTCATATAGTCAGTGTAACCTGTAGTCATACAGTGCTGTAAATATACTGTAATCAGGTGAGACAACACATTCATATAGTCAGTGTAACCTGTAGTCATACAGTGCTGTAAATATACTGTAATCAGGTGAGACAACACATTCATATAGTCAGTGTAACCTGTAGTCATACAGTGCTGTAAATATACTGTAATCAGGTGAGACAACACATTCATATAGTCAGTGTAACCTGTAGTCATACAGTGCTGTAAATATACTGTAATCAGGTGAGACAACACATTCATATAGTCAGTGTAACCTGTAGTCATACAGTGCTGTAAATATACTGTAATCAGGTGAGACAACACATTCATATAGTCAGTGTAACCTGTAGTCATACAGTGCTGTAAATATACTGTAATCAGGTGAGACAACACATTCATATAGTCAGTGTAACCTGTAGTCATACAGTGCTGTAAATATACTGTAATCAGGTGAGACAACACATTCATATAGTCAGTGTAACCTGTAGTCATACAGTGCTGTAAATATACTGTAATCAGGTGAGACAACACATTCATATAGTCAGTGTAACCTGTAGTCATACAGTGCTGTAAATAACTGTAATCAGGTGAGACAACACATTCATATAGTCAGTGTAACCTGTAGTCATACAGTGCTGTAAATATACTGTAATCAGGTGAGACAACACATTCATATAGTCAGTGTAACCTGTAGTCATACAGTGCTGTAAATATACTGTAATCAGGTGAGACAACACATTCATATAGTCAGTGTAACCTGTAGTCATACAGTGCTGTAAATATACTGTAATCAGGTGAGACAACACATTCATATAGTCAGTGTAACCTGTAGTCATACAGTGCTGTAAATATACTGTAATCAGGTGAGACAACACATTCATATAGTCAGTGTAACCTGTAGTCATACAGTGCTGTAAATATACTGTAATCAGGTGAGACAACACATTCATATAGTCAGTGTAACCTGTAGTCATACAGTGCTGTAAATATACTGTAATCAGGTGAGACAACACATTCATATAGTCAGTGTAACCTGTAGTCATACAGTGCTGTAAATATACTGTAATCAGGTGAGACAACACATTCATATAGTCAGTGTAACCTGTAGTCATACAGTGCTGTAAATATACTGTAATCAGGTGAGACAACACATTCATATAGTCAGTGTAACCTGTAGTCATACAGTGCTGTAAATATACTGTAATCAGGTGAGACAACACATTCATATAGTCAGTGTAACCTGTAGTCATACAGTGCTGTAAATATACTGTAATCAGGTGAGACAACACATTCATATAGTCAGTGTAACCTGTAGTCATACAGTGCTGTAAATATACTGTAATCAGGTGAGACAACACATTCATATAGTCAGTGTAACCTGTAGTCATACAGTGCTGTAAATATACTGTAATCAGGTGAGACAACACATTCATATAGTCAGTGTAACCTGTAGTCATACAGTGCTGTAAATATACTGTAATCAGGTGAGACAACACATTCATATAGTCAGTGTAACCTGTAGTCATACAGTGCTGTAAATATACTGTAATCAGGTGAGACAACACATTCATATAGTCAGTGTAACCTGTAGTCATACAGTGCTGTAAATATACTGTAATCAGGTGAACAACACATTCATATAGTCAGTGTAACCTGTAGTCATACAGTGCTGTAAATATACTGTAATCAGGTGAGACAAACATTCATATAGTCAGTGTAACCTGTAGTCATACAGTACTGTAAATATACTGTAATCAGGTGAGACAACACATTCATATAGTCAGTGTAACCTGTAGTCATACAGTGCTGTAAATATACTGTAATCAGGTGAGACAACACATTCATATAGTCAGTGTAACCTGTAGTCATACAGTGCTGTAAATATACTGTAATCAGGTGAGACAACACATTCATATAGTCAGTGTAACCTGTAGTCATACAGTGCTGTAAATATACTGTAATCAGGTGAGACAACACATTCATATAGTCAGTGTAACCTGTAGTCATACAGTGCTGTAAATATACTGTAATCAGGTGAGACAACACATTCATATAGTCAGTGTAACCTGTAGTCATACAGTGCTGTAAATATACTGTAATCAGGTGAGACAACACATTCATATAGTCAGTGTAACCTGTAGTCATACAGTGCTGTAAATATACTGTAATCAGGTGAGACAACACATTCATATAGTCAGTGTAACCTGTAGTCATACAGTGCTGTAAAATACTGTAATCAGTGAGACAACACATTCATATAGTCAGTGTAACCTAGTCATACAGTGCTGTAAATATACTGTAATCAGGTGAGACAACACATTCATATAGTCAGTGTAACCTGTAGTCATACAGTTCTGTAAATATACTGTAATCAGGTGAGACAACACATTCATATAGTCAGTGTAACCTGTAGTCATACAGTGCTGTAAATATACTGTAATCAGGTGAGACAACACATTCATATAGTCAGTGTAACCTGTAGTCATACAGTGCTGTAAATATACTGTAATCAGGTGAGACAAACATTATATAGTCAGTGTAACCTGTAGTCATACAGTGCTGTAAATATACTGTAATCAGGTGAGACAACACATTCATATAGTCAGTGTAACCTGTAGTCATACAGTGCTGTAAATATACTGTAATCAGGTGAGACAACACATTCATATAGTCAGTGTAACCTGTAGTCATACAGTGCTGTAAATATACTGTAATCAGGTGAGACAACACATTCATATAGTCAGTGTAACCTGTATCATACAGTGCTGTAAATATACTGTAATCAGGTGAGACAACACATTCATATAGTCAGTGTAACCTGTAGTCATACAGTCTGTAAATATACTGTAATCAGTGAGACAACACATTCATATAGTCAGTGTAACCTGTAGTCATACAGTGCTGTAAATATACTGTAATCAGGTGAGACAACACATTCATATAGTCAGTGAACCTGTAGTCATACAGTGCTGTAAATATACTGTAATCAGGTGAGACAACACATTCATATAGTCAGTGTAACCTGTAGTCATACAGTGCTGTAAATATACTGTAATCAGTGAGACAACACATTCAGTAGTCAGTGTAACCTGTAGTCATACAGTGCTGTAAATATACTGTAATCAGGTGAGACAACACATTCATATAGTCAGTGTAACCTGTAGTCATACAGTGCTGTAAATATACTGTAATCAGGTGAGACAACACATTCATATAGTCAGTGTAACCTGTAGTCATACAGTGCTGTAAATATACTGTAATCAGGTGAGACAACACATTCATATAGTCAGTGTAACCTGTAGTCATACAGTGCTGTAAATATACTGTAATCAGGTGAGACAACACATTCATATAGTCAGTGTAACCTGTAGTCATACAGTGCTGTAAATATACTGTAATCAGGTGAGACAACACATTCATATAGTCAGTGTAACCTGTAGTCATACAGTGCTGTAAATATACTGTAATCAGGTGAGACAACACATTCATATAGTCAGTGTAACCTGTAGTCATACAGTGCTGTAAATATACTGTAATCAGGTGAGACAACACATTCATATAGTCAGTGTAACCTGTAGTCATACAGTGCTGTAAATATACTGTAATCAGTGAGACAACACATTCATATAGTCAGTGTAACCTGTAGTCATACAGTGCTGTAAATATACTGTAATCAGGTGAGACAACATTCATATAGTCAGTGTAACCTGTAGTCATACAGTGCTGTAAATATACTGTAATCAGGTGAGACAACACATTTATAGTCAGTGTAACCTGTATCATACAGTGCTGTAAATATACTGTAATCAGGTGAGACAACACATTCATATAGTCAGTGTAACCTGTAGTCATACAGTGCTGTAAATATACTGTAATCAGGTGAGACAACACATTCATATAGTCAGTGTAACCTGTAGTCATACAGTGCTGTAAATATACTGTAATCAGGTGAGACAACACATTCATATAGTCAGTGTAACCTGTAGTCTACAGTGCTGTAAATATACTGTAATCAGGTGAGACAACACATTCATATAGTCAGTGTAACCTGTAGTCATACAGTGCTGTAAATATACTGTAATCAGTGAGACAATATTCATATAGTCAGTGTAACCTGTAGTCATACAGTGCTGTAAATATACTGTAATCAGGTGAGACAACACATTCATATAGTCAGTGTAACCTGTAGTCATACAGTGCTGTAAATATACTGTAATCAGGTGAGACAACACATCCTATAGTCAGTGTAACCTGTAGTCATACAGTGCTGTAAATATACTGTAATCAGGTGAGACAACACATTCATATAGTCAGTGTAACCTGTAGTCATACAGTGCTGTAAATATACTGTAATCAGGTGAGACAACACATTCATATAGTCAGTGTAACCTGTAGTCATACAGTGCTGTAAATATACTGTAATAAGGTGAGACAACACATTCATATAGTCAGTGTAACCTGTAGTCATACAGTGCTGTAAATATACTGTAATCAGGTGAGACAACACATTCATATAGTCAGTGTAACCTGTAGTCATACAGTGCTGTAAATATACTGTAATAAGGTGAGACAAACATTCATATATCAGTGTAACCTGTAGTCATACAGTGCTGTAAATATACTGTAATCAGGTGAGACAAACATTCATATAGTCAGTGTAACCTGTAGTCATACAGTGCTGTAAATATACTGTAATCAGGTGAGACAACACATTCATATAGTCAGTGTAACCTGTAGTCATACAGTGCTGTAAATATACTGTAATCAGGTGAGACAACACATTCATATAGTCAGTGTAACCTGTAGTCATACAGTGCTGTAAATATACTGTAATTAGGTGAGACAACACATTCATATAGTCAGTGTAACCTGTAGTCATACAGTGCTGTAAATATACTGTAATCAGGTGAGACAAAACATTCATATAGTCAGTGTAACCTGTAGTCATAAAGTGCTGTAAATATACTGTAATCGGGTGAGACAAACATTCATATAGTCAGTGTAACCTGTAGTCATACAGTGCTCTAAATATACTGTAATCAGGTGAGACAACACATTCATATAGTCAGTGTAACCTGTAGTCATACAGTGCTGTAAATATACTGTAATCAGGTGAGACAACACATTCATATAGTCAGTGTAACCTGTAGTCATACAGTGCTGTAAATATACTGTAATCAGGTGAGACAACACATTCATATAGTCAGTGTAACCTGTAGTCATACAGTGCTGTAATATACTGTAATCAGGTGAGAAAAACATTCATATAGTCAGTGTAACCTGTAGTCATACAGTGCTGTAAATATACTGTAATCAGGTGAGACAACACATTCATATAGTCAGTGTAACCTGTAGTCATACAGTGCTGTAAATATACTGTAATCAGCTGAGACAACACATTCATAGTCAGTGTAACCTAGTCATACAGTGCTGTAAATATACTGTAATCAGGTGAGACAACACATTCATATAGTCAGTGTAACCGTAGTCATACAGTGCTGTAAATATACTGTAATCAGGTGAGACACACATTCATATAGTCAGTGTAACCTGTAGTCATACAGTGCTGTAAATATACTGTAATCAGGTGAGACAACAACACATTCATATAGTCAGTGTAACCTGTAGTCATACAGTGCTGTAAATATACTGTAATCAGGTGAGACAACACATTCATAGTCAGTGTAACCTGTAGTCATACAGTGCTGTAAATATACTGTAATCAGGTGAGACAAACATTCATATAGTCAGTGTAACCTGTAGTCATACAGTGCTGTAAATATACTGTAATCGGTGAGACAACACATTCATATAGTCAGTGTAACCTGTAGTCATACAGTGCTGTAAATATACTGTAATCAGGTGAGACAACACATTCATATAGTCAGTGTAACCTGTAGTCATACAGTGCTGTAATATACTGTAATCAGGTGAGACAACACATTCATATAGTCAGTGTAACCTGTAGTCATACAGTGCTGTAAATATACTGTAATCAGGTGAGACAACACATTCATATAGTCAGTGTAACCTGTAGTCATACAGTGCTGTAAATATACTGTAATCAGGTGAGACAACACATTCATATAGTCAGTGTAACCTGTAGTCATACAGTGCTGTAAATATACTGTAATCAGGTGAGACAACACATTCATATAGTCAGTGTAACCTGTAGTCATACAGTGCTGTAAATATACTGTAATCAGGTGAGACAACACATTCATATAGTCAGTGTAACCTGTAGTCATACAGTGCTGTAAATATACTGTAATCAGGTGAGACAACACATTCATATAGTCAGTGTAACATGTAGTCATACAGTGCTGTAAATATACTGTAATCAGGTGAGACAACACATTCATATAGTCAGTGTAACCTGTAGTCATACAGTGCTGTAAATATACTGTAATCAGGTGAGACAACACATTCATATAGTCAGTGTAACCTGTAGTCATACAGTGCTGTAAATATACTGTAATCAGGTGAGACAACACATTCATATAGTCAGTGTAACCTGTAGTCATACAGTGCTGTAAATATACTGTAATCAGGTGAGACAACAACATTCATATAGTCAGTGTAACCTGTAGTCATACAGTGCTGTAAAATATACTGTAATCAGGTGAGACAACACATTTATATAGTCATGTAACCTGTAGTCATACAGTGCTGTAAATATACTGTAATCAGGTGAGACAACACATTCATATAGTCAGTGTAACCTGTAGTCATACAGTTGCTGTAAATATACTGTAATAAGGTGAGACAACACATTCATATTGTCAGTGTAACCTGTAGTCATACAGTGCTGTAAATATACTGTAATCATGAGACAACACATTCATATAGTCAGTGTAACCTGTAGTCATACAGTGCTGTAAATATACTGTAATCAGGTGAGACAACACATTCATATAGTCAGTGTAACCTGTAGTCATACAGTGCTGTAAATATACTGTAATCAGGTGAGACAACACATTCATATAGTCAGTGTAACCTGTAGTCATACAGTGCTGTAAATATACTGTAATCAGGTGAGACAACACATTCATATAGTCAGTGTAACCTGTAGTCATACAGTGCTGTAAATATACTGTAATCAGGTGAGACAACACATTCATATAGTCAGTGTAACCTGTAGTCATACAGTGCTGCTGTAAATATACTGTAATCAGAACAACACATTCATATAGTCAGTGTAACCTGTAGTCATACAGTGCTGCTGTAAATATACTGTAATCAGGTGAGACAACACATTCATATAGTCAGTGTAACCTGTAGTCATACAGTGCTGTAAATATACTGTAATCAGGTGAGACAACACATTCATATAGTCAGTGTAACCTGTAGTCATACAGTGCTGTAAATATACTGTAATCAGGTGAGACAACACATTCATATAGTCAGTGTAACCTGTAGTCATACAGTGCTGTAAATATACTGTAATCAGGTGAGACAATACATTCATATAGTCAGTGTAACCTGTAGTCATACAGTGCTGTAAATATACTGTAATCAGGTGAGACAACACATTCATATAGTCAGTGTAACCTGTAGTCATACAGTGCTGTAAATATACTGTAATCAGGTGAGACAACACATTCATATAGTCAGTGTAACCTGTAGTCATACAGTGCTGTAAATATACTGTAATCAGGTGAGACAACACATTCATATAGTCAGTGTAACCTGTAGTCATACAGTGCTGTAAATATACTGTAATCAGGTGAGACAACACATTCATATAGTCAGTGTAACCTGTTCATACAGTGCTCTAAATATACTGTAATCAGGTGAGACAACACATTCAATAGTCAGTGTAACCTGTAGTCATACAGTGCTGTAAATATACTGTAATCAGGTGAGACAACACATTCATATAGTCAGTGTAACCTGTAGTCATACAGTGCTGTAAATATACTGTAATCAGGTGAGACAACACATTCATATAGTCAGTGTAACCTGTCATACAGTGCTGTAAATATACTGTAATCAGGTGAGACAACACATTCATATAGTCAGTGTAACCTGTAGTCATACAGTGCTGTAAATATACTGTAATCAGGTGAGACAACACATTCATATAGTCAGTGTAACCTGTAGTCATACAGTGCTGTAAATATACTGTAATCAGGTGAGACAACACATTCATATAGTCAGTGTAACCTGTAGTCATACAGTGCTGTAAATATACTGTAATCAGGTGAGACAATACATTCATATAGTCAGTGTAACCTGTGGTCATACAGTGCTGTAAATATACTGTAATCAGGTGAGACAACACATTCATATAGTCAGTGTAACCTGTAGTCATACAGTGCTGTAAATATACTGTAATCAGGTGAGACAACACATTTATATATCAGTGTAAACCTGTAGTCATACAGTGCTGTAAATATACTGTAATCGGTGAGACAACACATTCATATAGTCAGTGTAACCTGTAGTCATACAGTGCTGTAAATATACTGTAATCAGGTAGACAACACATTCATATAGTCAGTGTAACCTGTAGTCATACAGTGCTGTAAATATACTGTAATCAGGTGAGACAACACATTCATATAGTCAGTGTAACCTGTAGTCATACAGTGCTGTAAATATACTGTAATCAGGTGAGACAACACATTCATATAGTCAGTGTAACCTGTAGTCATACAGTGCTGTAAATATACTGTAATCAGGTGAGACAACACATTCATATAGTCAGTGTAACCTGTAGTCATACAGTGCTGTAAATATACTGTAATTAGGTGAGACAACACATTCATATAGTCAGTGTAACCTGTAGTCATACAGTGCTGTAAATATACTGTAATCAGGTGAGACAACACATTCATATAGTCAGTGTAACCTGTAGTCATACAGTGCTGTAAATATACTGTAATCAGGTGAGACAACACATTCATAGTCAGTGTAACCTGTAGTCATACAGTGCTGTAAATATACTGTAATCAGGTGAGACAACACATTCATATAGTCAGTGTAACCTGTGGTCATACAGTGCTGCTAAATATACTGTAATCAGGTGAGACAACACATTCATATAGTCAGTGTAACCTGTAGTCATACAGTGCTGTAAATATACTGTAATCAGGTGAGACACACATTCATATAGTCAGTGTAACCTGTAGTCATACAGTGCTGTAAATATACTGTAATCAGGTGAGACAACACATTCATATAGTCAGTGTAACCTGTAGTCATACAGTGCTGTAAATATACTGTAATCAGGTGAGACAACACATTCATATAGTCAGTGTAACCTGTAGTCATACAGTGCTGTAAAATACTGTAATCAGGTGAGACAACACATTCATATAGTGTAACCTGTAGTCATACAGTGCTGTAAATATACTGTAATCAGGTGAGACAACACATTCATATAGTCAGTGTAACCTGTAGTCATACAGTGCTGTAAATATACTGTAATCAGGTGAGACAACACATTCAGTCAGTGTAACCTGTAGTCATACAGTGCTGTAAATATACTGTAATCAGGAGACAACACATTCATATAGTCAGTGTAACCTGTAGTCATACAGTGCTGTAAATATACTGTAATCAGGTGAGACAACACATTTATATAGTCAGTGAAACCTGTAGTCATACAGTGCTGTAAATATACTGTAATCAGGTGAGACAACACATTCATATAGTCAGTGTAACCTGTAGTCATACAGTACTGCTGTAAATATACTGTAATCAGGTGAGACAACACATTCATATAGTCAGTGTAACCTGTAGTCATACAGTGCTGTAAATATACTGTAATCAGCCGAGACAACACATTCATATAGTCAGTGTAACCTGTAGTCATACAGTGCTGTAAATATACTGTAATCAGGTGAGACAACACATTCATATAGTCAGTGTAACCTGTAGTCATACAGTGCTGTAAATATACTGTAATCAGGTGAGACAACATATTCATATAGTCAGTGTAACCTGTAGTCATACAGTGCTGTAAATATACTGTAATCAGGTGAGACAACACATTCATATAGTCAGTGTAACCTGTAGTCATACAGTGCTGTAAATATACTGTAATCAGGTGAGACAACACATTCATATAGTCAGTGTAACCTGTAGTCATACAGTGCTGTAAATATACTGTAATCAGGTGAGACAACACATTCATATAGTCAGTGTAACCTGTAGTCATACAGTGCTGTAAATATACTGTAATCAGGTGAGACAACACATTCATATAGTCAGTGTAACCTGTAGTCATACAGCTGCTGTAAATATACTGTAATCAGGTGAGACAACACATTCATATAGTCAGTGTAACCTGTAGTCATACAGTGCTGTAAATATACTGTAATCAGGAGACAACACATTCATATAGTCAGTGTAACCTGTAGTCATACAGTGCTGTAAATATACTGTAATCAGGTGAGACAAACATTCATATAGTCAGTGTAACCTGTAGTCATACAGTGCTGTAAATATACTGTAATCAGTGAGACAACATTCATATAGTCAGTGTAACCTGTAGTCATACAGTGCTGTAAAATACTGTAATCAGGTGAGACAACACATTCATATAGTCAGTGTAACCTGTAGTCATACAGTGCTGTAAATATACTGTAATCAGGTGAGACAACACATTCATATAGTCAGTGTAACCTGTAGTCTACAGTGCTGTAAATATACTGTAATCAGGTGAGACAACACATTCATATAGTCAGTGTAACCTGTAGTCATACAGTGCTGTAAATATACTGTAATCAGGTGAGACAAACATTCATATAGTCAGTGTAACCTGTAGTCATACAGTGCTGTAAATATACTGTAATCAGGTGAGACAACACATTCATATAGTCAGTGTAACCTGTAGTCATACAGTCTGCTGTAAATATACTGTAATCAGGTGAGACAACACATTCATATAGTCAGTGTAACCTGTAGTCATACAGTGCTGTAAATATACTGTAATCAGGTGAGACAACACATTCAGTCAGTGTAACCTGTAGTCATACAGTGCTGTAAATATACTGTAATCAGGTGAGACAAACATTCATATAGTCAGTGTAACCTGTAGTCATACAGTGCTGTAAATATACTGTAATCAGTGAGACAACACATTCATATAGTCAGTGTAACCTGTAGTCATACAGTGCTGTAAATATACTGTAATCAGGTGAGACAACACATTCATATAGTCAGTGTAACCTGTAGTCATACAGTGCTGTAAATATACTGTAATCAGCTGAGACAACACATTCATATAGTCAGTGTAACCTGTAGTCATACAGTGCTGTAAATATACTGTAATCAGGTGAGACAACACATTCATATAGTCAGTGTAACCTGTACTAATACAGTGCTCTAAATATACTGTAATCAGGTGAGACAACACATTCATATAGTCAGTGTAACCTGTAGTCATACAGTGCTGTAAATATACTGTAATCAGGTGAGACAACACATTCATATAGTCAGTGTAACCTGTAGTCATACAGTGCTGTAAATATACTGTAATCAGTGAGACAACACATTCATATAGTCAGTGTAACCTGTAGTCATACAGTGCTGCTGTAAATATACTGTAATCAGGTGAGACAACACATTCATATAGTCAGTGTAACCTGTAGTCATACAGTGCTGTAAATAACTGTAATCAGGTGAGACAACACATTCATATCATGTAACCTGTAGTCATACAGTGCTGTAAATATACTGTAATCATGAGACAACACATTCATATAGTCAGTGTAACCTGTAGTCATACAGTGCTGTAAATATACTGTAATCAGTGAGACAACACATTCATATAGTCAGTGTAACCTGTAGTCATACAGTCTGTAAATATACTGTAATCAGGTGAGACAACACATTCATATAGTCAGTGTAACCTGTAGTCATACATGCTGTAAATATACTGTAATCAGGGAGACAACACATTCATATAGTCAGTGTAACCTGTAGTCATACAGTGCTGTAAATATACTGTAATCAGGTGAGACAACACATTCATATAGTCAGTGTAACCTGTAGTCATACAGTACTGCTGTAAATATACTGTAATCAGGTGAGACAACACATTCATAGTCAGTGTAACCGTATCATACAGTGCTTAAATATACTGTAATCAGTGAGACAACACATTCATATAGTCAGTGTAACCTGTAGTCATACAGTACTGCTGTAAATATACTGTAATCAGGTGAGACAACACATTCATATAGTCAGTGTAACCTGTAGTCATACAATGCTGTAAATATACTGTAATCAGGTGAGACAACACATTCATATAGTCAGTGTAACCTGTAGTCATACAGTGCTGTAAATATACTGTAATCAGGTGAGACAACACATTCATATAGTCAGTGTAACCTGTAGTCATACAGTACTGGTAAATATACTGTAATCAGTGAGACAACACATTCATATAGTCAGTGTAACCTGTAGTCATACAGTGCTGTAAATATACTGTAATCAGGTGAGACAACACATTCATATAGTCAGTGTAACCTGTAGTCATACAGTGCTGTAAATATACTGTAATCAGGTGAGACAACACATTCATATAGTCAGTGTAACCTGTAGTCATACAGTGCTGTAAATATACTGTAATCAGGTGAGACAACACATTCCTATAGTCAGTGTAACCTGTAGTCATACAGTGCTGTAAATATACTGTAATCAGGTGAGACAACACATTCATATAGTCAGTGTAACCTGTAGTCATACAGTGCTGTAAATATACTGTAATCAGGTGAGACAACACATTCATATAGTCAGTGTAACCTGTAGTCATACAGTGCTGTAAATATACTGTAATCAGGTGAGACAACACATTCATATAGTCAGTGTAACCTGTAGTCATACAGTGCTGTAAATATACTGTAATCAGGTGAGACAACACATTCATATAGTCAGTGTAACCTGTAGTCATACAGTGCTGTAAATATACTGTAATCAGGTGAGACAACACATTCATATAGTCAGTGTAACCTGTAGTCATACAGTGCTGCTGTAAATATACTGTAATCAGGTGAGACAACACATTCATATAGTCAGTGTAACCTGTAGTCATACAGTGCTGCTAAATATACTGTAATCAGGTGAGACAACACATTCATATAGTCAGTGTAACCTGTAGTCATACAGTGCTGTAAATATACTGTAATCAGGTGAGACAACACATTCTATAGTCAGTGTAACCTGTAGTCATACAGTACTGTGTAAATATACTGTAATCAGGTGAGACAACACATTCATATAGTCATGTAACCTGTAGTCATACAGTGCTGTAAATATACTGTAATCAGGTGAGACAACACATTCATATAGTCATTGTAACCTGTAGTCATACAGTGCTGTAAATAACTGTAATCAGGTGAGACAACACATTCATAGTCAGTGTAACCTGTAGTCATACAGTGCTGTAAATATACTGTAATCAGGTGAGACAACACATTCATATAGTCAGTGTAACCTGTAGTCATACAGTGCTGTAAATACTGTAATCAGGTGAGACAACACATTCATATAGTCAGTGTAACCTGTAGTCATACAGTGCTGTAAATAACTGTAATTGTGAGACAACACATTCATATAGTCAGTGTAACCTGTAGTCATACAGTGCTGTAAATATACTGTAATCAGGTGAGACAACACATTCATATAGTCAGTGTAACCTGTAGTCATACAGTGCTGTAAAATATACTGTAATCAGGTGAGACAACACATTCATATAGTCAGTGTAACCTGTAGTCATACAGTGCTGTAAATATACTGTAATCAGGTGAGACAACACATTCATATAGTCAGTGTAACCTGTAGTCATACAGTGCTGTAATATACTGTAATCAGGTGAGACAACACATTCATATAGTCAGTGTAACCTGTAGTCATACAGTGCTGTAAATATACTGTAATCAGGTGAGACAACACATTCATATAGTCAGTGTAACCGTAGTCATACAGTGCTGTAAATATACTGTAATCAGGTGAGACAACACATTCATATAGTCATGTAACCTGTAGTCATACAGTGCTGTAAATATACTGTAATCAGGTGAGACAACATTCATATAGTCAGTGTAACCTGTAGTCATACAGTGCTGTAAATATACTGTAATCAGGTGAGACAACACATTCATATAGTCAGTGTAACCTGTAGTCATACAGTGCTGTAAATATACTGTAATCAGGTGAGACAACACATTCATATAGTCAGTGTAACATGTAGTCATACAGTACTGCTGTAAATATACTGTAATCAGGTGAGACAACACATTCATATAGTCAGTGTAACCTGTAGTCATACAGTGCTGTAAATATACTGTAATCAGGTGAGACAACACATTCATATAGTCAGTGTAACCTGTAGTCATACAGTGCTGTAAATATACTGTAATCAGCTGAGACAACACATTCATATAGTCAGTGTAACCTGTAGTCATACAGTGCTGTAAATATACTGTAATCAGCTGAGACAACACATTCATATAGTCAGTGTAACCTGTAGTCATACAGTGCTGTAAATATACTGTAATCAGGTGAGACAACACATTCATATAGTCAGTGTAACCTGTAGTCATACAGTGCTGTAAATACTGTAATCAGGTGAGACAACACATTCATATAGTCAGTGTAACCTGTAGTCATACAGTGCTGCTGTAAATATACTGTAATCAGGTGAGACAACACATTCATATAGTCAGTGTAACCTGTAGTCATACAGTGCTGTAAATATACTGTAATCAGGTGAGACAACACATTCATATAGTCAGTGTAACCTGTAGTCATACAGTGCTGTAAATATACTGTAATCAGGTGAGACAACACATTCATATAGTCCAGTGTAACCTGTAGTCATACAGTGCTGTAAATATACTGTAATCAGGTGAGACAACACATTCATATAGTCAGTGTAACCTGTAGTCATACAGTGCTGTAAATATACTGTAATCAGTGAGACAACACATTCATATAGTCAGTGTAACCTGTAGTCATACAGTGCTGTAAATATACTGTAATCAGCTGAGACAACACATTCATATAGTCAGTTAACCTGTAGTCATACAGTGCTGTAAATATACTGTAAATCAGGTGAGACAACACATTCATATAGTCAGTGTAACCTGTATCATACAGTGCTGTAAATATACTGTAATCAGGTGAGACAACACATTCATATAGTCAGTGTAACCTGTAGTCATACAGTGCTGTAAATATACTGTAATCAGGTGAGACAACACATTCATATAGTCAGTGTAACCTGTAGTCATACAGTGCTGTAAATATACTGTAATCAGGTGAGACAACACATTCATATAGTCAGTGTAACCTGTAGTCATACAGTGCTGTAAATATACTGTAATCAGCTGAGACAACACATTCAGTCAGTGTAACCTGTAGTCATACAGTGCTGTAAATATACTGTAATCAGGTGAGACAACACATTCATATAGTCAGTGTAACCTGTAGTCATACAGTGCTGTAAATATACTGTAATCAGTGAGACAACACATTCATATAGTCAGTGTAACCTGTAGTCATACAGTGCTGTAAATATACTGTAATCAGGAGACAACACATTCATATAGTCAGTGTAACCTGTAGTCATACAGTGCTGTAAATATACTGTAATCAGGTGAGACAACACATTCCTATAGTCAGTGTAACCTGTAGTCATACAGTACTGCTGTAAATATACTGTAATCAGGTGAGACAACACATTCCTATAGTCAGTGTAACCTGTAGTCATACAGTGCTGTAAATATACTGTAATCAGGTGAGACAACACATTCATATAGTCAGTGTAACCTGTAGTCATACAGTGCTGTAAATATACTGTAATCAGGTGAGACAACACATTCATATAGTCAGTGTAACCTGTAGTCATACAGTGCTGTAAATATACTGTAATCAGGTGAGACAACACATTCATATAGTCAGTGTAACCTGTAGTCATACAGTGCTGTAAATATACTGTAATCAGTGAGAACAACACATTCATATAGTCAGTGTAACCTGTAGTCATACAGTGCTGTAAATATACTGTAATCAGGTGAGACAACACATTCATATAGTTCAGTGTAACCTGTAGTCATACAGTGCTGTAAATATACTGTAATCAGGTGAGACAACACATTCATATATATTCAGTGTAACCTGTAGTCATACAGTGCTGTAAATATACTGTAATCAGGTGAGACACACAATCATATAGTCAGTGTAACCTGTAGTCATACAGTGCTGTAAATATACTGTATCAGGTGAGACAACACATTCATAGTCAGTGTAACCTTAGTCATACAGTGCTGTAAATATACTGTATCAGTGAGACAACACATTCATATAGTCAGTGTAACCTGTAGTCATACAGTGCTGTAAATATACTGTAATCAGGTGAGACAACACATTCATAAGTCAGTGTAACCTGTAGTCATACAGTACTGCTGTAAATATACTGTAATCAGGTGAGACAAAAATTCATATAGTCAGTGTAACCTGGTCATACAGTGCTGTAAATATACTGTAATCAGGTGAGACAAAACATTCATATAGTCAGTGTAACCTGGTCATACAGTGCTGTAAATATACTGTAATCAGGTGAGACAACACATCATATATTCAGTGTAACCTGTAGTCATACAGTGCTGTAAATATAACTGTAATTAGGTGAGACAACACATTTATATACAGTGTAACCTGTAGTCATACAGTGCTGTAAATATACTGTAATCAGGTGAGACAACACATTCTATAGTCATGTAACCTGTAGTCATACAGTGCTGTAAATATACTGTATCAGGTGAGACAGCACACTCATAAAGTCAGTGTAACCTGTAGTCATACAGTGCTGTAAATACTGTATCAGGTGAGACAACACATTCATATATCAGTGTAACCTGTAGTCATACAGTGCGTGTAAATATACTGTAATCAGGTGAGACAACACATTCATAATTCAGTGTAACCTGTAGTCATACAGTTGCTGTAAATATACTGTAATCAGTGAGACAACATTTATATAGTCAGTGTAACCTGTAGTCATACAGTACTGTAAATATACTGTAATCAGGTGAACAAACATTCATATAGTCAGTGCAACCTGTAGTCATACAGTGCTGTAAATATACTGTAATCAGGTGAGACAAACATTCATATAGTCAGTGTAACCTGTAGTCATACAGTGCTGTAAATATACTGTAATCAGGTGAGACACACACATTCATATAGTCAGTGTAACCTGTGGTCATACAGTGCTGTAAATATACTGTAATCAGGTGAGACAACACATTCATATAGTCAGTGTAACCTGTAGTCATATAGTATGCTGTAAATATACTGTAATCAGGTGAGACAACACATTCATATAGTCAGTGTAACCTGTATCATATAGTGCTGTAAATATACTGTAATCAGGTGAGACAACACACGCATATAGTCAGTGTAACCTGTAGTCATACAGTGCTGTAAATAACTGTAATCAGGTGAGACAACACACGCATATCAGTGTAACCTAGTCAGTGCTGTAAATATACCTGGTCAAGTCATGTAACCTATGGTCATAAGATGGTACTGGGGCTTTATAATAGACCTGAACTTGATACAAAACATAATTAAACATATTTCTGTCACACGGCTTGTGTCACTGGTATATATGTTGTTTTTTTCTAGTGTTACATCGCAGCTGTCCGGTCAGAGCAGTAAGTATTATTTACTGTTGTAGATTAGAACTTTGTGCTGCTCTCTTAATCTAATATTCTGACTGAAAGTGAATTAGATAAAAATGTCACAAATTTCTTTCCCTTGGGTGAAACAGACCAGATTATGAAGGCCCATTTATCAAACTCCGTATGGAGCGTGGGCCCGTGTTTTCTGGCGAGCTTTCCGCATTCAGCGAGGTCTTCGCGGACCTGATCTGCACTGTCGGATCAGGTCCGCAAGACCTTTAATAAATATACCTCTATGTTTCAGCATTAAAGGTGAAACACCCGCACACACTAGTTTTACTATATTTTTAGTCATATGAAGAATTAATAAATTAATACAAATAATGAGCCAATGTCTACCTGTTGTGTGAAACAGTTATTGACTTTCATTCCGTTCATTATAAATTGTCTTGCACACGTACAGAGACAGATTAGTCAATGGAAGTATCTGATAACAGCATTTACCGTCAGCGGCTACTTTCTGTGTTCTGAACCCTTGGCTCCCCTGTACAGACATATGTAGATATACTTGTGCATAGGTAGCAATAGTGAATGGCTGCCCTGTACAGACATATGTAGATATACTTGTGCATAGGGTAGCAATAGTGAATGGCTGCCC
>NC_069506.1:4992243-5117134 GCF_027579735.1 Bombina bombina | reverse complement strand
GTTATCACTTAAAAGTAATAAAAAATGATTACTCCACTTGTAATCTAGGGCCTTTTATTAGAATTACATTTTCGGTTTAATAATTCTTTAACTTTTCAAAATATCAGCTTGTAACATTCTGTAACATTTCAGCTTGTAACATTATGTAACATTTCAGATTGTAACATTCTGTAACATTAAGCTTTGTAACATTCTGTAACATTTCAGCTTGTAACATTCTGTAACATTTCAGCTTGTAACATTCTGTAACATTTCAGCTTGTAACATTCTGTAACATTAGCAGCTTGTAACATTCTGTAACATTTCAGTTTTGTAACATTTCAGCTTGTAACATTCTGTAACATTTCAGTCAGTAACATTTAGCTTGTAACAATTTAGCTTGTAACATTTTAGCTTGTAACATTTCAGCTTGTAACATTCTGTAAACATTTCAGTCAGTAACATTTTCAGCTTCTAACATTTTCAGCTTCTCTAACATTTCAGTCAGTAACATTTCAGCTTGTAACATTCTGTAACATTTCAGCTTGTAACATTCTGTAACATTTTCAGCTTGTAACATTCTGTAACATTTCAGCTTGTAACATTCTGTAACATTCAGCTTGTAACATTCTGTAACATTTCAGCTTGTAACATTCTGTAACATTTCAGCTTGTAACATAATGTAACATTTCAGCTTGTAACATTCTGTAACATTTTAGTTTGTAACATTCTGTAACATTTCAGCTTGTAACATTCTGTAACATTTCAGCTTGTAACATTCTGTAACATTTCAGCTTGTAACATTCTGTAACAATTCAGCTTGTAACATTCTGTAACATTTCAGCTTGTAACATTCTGTAACATTTCAGCTTGTAACATTCTGTAACATTTCAGTTGTGAGATTTGCGGCGACACAAATATCTGATTGCATCATTCTTTTAATGTTACATTTTCTTGGCTACATTTCATTAGTAAATGGATAAAGCAATAATGTCAGTATGATGCTGCTGTAAATAATACTGTAATCAGGTGAGACACCACATTCATATAGTCAGTGTACCTGTAGTACATACAGTACTGTAAATATACTGTAATCAGGTTGTACAACACATTCATATAGTCAGTGTAACCTGTAGTCATACAGTGCTGTAAATATACTGTAATCAGGGTGAGACAACACATTCATATAGTCAGTGTAACCTGTAGTCATACAGTGCTGTAAATATACTGTAATCAGGGGAGACAACACATTCATATAGTCAGTGTAACCTGTAGTCATACAGTGCTGAAAATAAACTGTAATCAGGTGAGACAACACATTCATAGAGTCATTGTAACCTTAGTCATACAGTGCTGTAAATATACTGTAATCAGGTGAGACAACACATTCATATAGTCAGTGTAACCTGTAGTCATACAGTGCTGTAAATATACTGTAATCAGGTGAGACAACACATTCATAGAGTCAGTGTAACCTGTAGTCATACAGTGCTGTAAAATATACTGTAATCAGGGTGAGACAACACATTCATAGTAGTCAGTGTAACCTGTAGTCATACAGTGCTGTAAATATACTGTAATCAGGTGAGACAAACACATTCATATAGTCAGTGTAACCTGTAGTCATACAGTGCTGCTGTAAATATACTGTAATCAGGTGAGACAACACATTCATATAGTCAGTGTAACCTGTAGTCATACAGTGCTGTAAATATACTGTAATCAGGTGAGACAACACATTCATATAGTCAGTGTAACCTGTAGTCATACAGTGCTGTAAATATACTGTAATTAGGTGAGACAATACATTCATATAGTCAGTGTAACCTGTAGTCATACAGTGCTGTAAATATACTGTAATCAGGTGAGTGAGACAACACATTCATATAGTCAGTGTAACCTGTAGTCATACAGTGCTGTAAATATACTGTAATCAGGTGAGACAACACATTCATATAGTCAGTGTAACCTGTAGTCATACAGTGCTGTAAATATACTGTAATCAGTGAGACAACACATTCATATAGTCAGTGTAACCTGTAGTCATACAGTGCTGTAAATATACTGTAATCAGGTGAGACAACACATTCATATAGTCAGTGTAACCTGTAGTCATACAGTGCTGTAAATATACTGTAATCAGGTGAGAAACACATTCATATAGTCAGTGTAACCTGTAGTCATACAGTGCTGTAAATATACTGTAATCAGGTGAGACAACACATTCATATAGTCAGTGTAACCTGTAGTCATACAGTGCTGTAAATATACTGTAATCAGGTGAGACAACACATTCATATAGTCAGTGTAACCTGTAGTCATACAGTACTGCTGTAAATATACTGTAATCAGGTGAGACAACACATTCATATAGTCAGTGTAACCTGTAGTCATACAGTGCTGTAAATATACTGTAATCAGGTGAGACAACACATTCAGTCAGTGTAACCTGTAGTCATACAGTGCTGTAAATATACTGTAATCAGGTGAGACAACACATTCATATAGTCAGTGTAACCTGTAGTCATACAGTGCTGTAAATATACTGTAATCAGGTGAGACAACACATTCATATAGTCAGTGTAACCTGTAGTCATACAGTGCTGGTAAATATACTGTAATCAGGTGAGACAACACATTCTATAGTCAGTGTAACCTGTAGTCATACAGTGCTGCTGTAAATATACTGTAATCAGGTGAGACAACACATTCATATAGTCAGTGTAACCTGTAGTCATACAGCTGCTGTAAATATACTGTAATCAGGTGAGACAACACATTCATATAGTCAGTGTAACCTGTAGTCATACAGTGCTGTAAATATACTGTAATAGGTGAGACAACACATTCATATAGTCAGTGTAACCTGTAGTCATACAGTGCTGTAAATATACTGTAATTAGGTGAGACAACACATTCATATAGTCAGTGTAACCTGTAGTCATACAGTGCTGTAAATATACTGTAATCAGGTGAGACAACACATTCATATAGTCAGTGTAACCTGTAGTCATACAGAGCTGTAAATATACTGTAATTCAGGTGAGACAACACATTCATATAGTCAGTGTAACCTGTAGTCATACAGTGCTGTAAATATACTGTAATCAGGTGAGACAACACATTCATATAGTCAGTGTAACCTGTAGTCATACAGTGTGCTGTAAATATACTGTAATCAGGTGAGACAACACATTCATATAGTCAGTGTAACCTGTAGTCATACAGTGCTGTAAATATACTGTAATCAGGTGAGACAACACATTCATATAGTCAGTGTAACCTGTAGTCATACAGTGCTGTAAATATACTGTAATAGGTGAGACAACACATTCATATAGTCAGTGTAACCTGTAGTCATACAGTGCTGTAAATATACTGTAATCAGGTGAGACAGCACATTCATATAGTCAGTGTAACCTGTAGTCATACAGTGCTGTAAATATACTGTAATCAGGTGAGACAACATTCATATAGTCAGTGTAACCTGTAGTCATACAGTGCTGTAAATATACTGTAATCAGGTGAGACAACACATTCATATAGTCAGTGTAACCTGTAGTCATACAGTGCTGTAAATATACTGTAATCAGGTGAGACAAAACATTCATATAGTCAGTGTAACCTGTAGTCATACAGTGCTGTAAATATACTGTAATCAGGTGAGACAACACATTCATATAGTCAGTGTAACCTGTAGTCATACAGTGCTGTAAATATACTGTAATCAGGTGAGACAACACATTCATAGTCAGTGTAACCTGTAGTCATACAGTGCTGTAAATATACTGTAATCAGGTGAGAAAAAACATTCATATAGTCAGTGTAACCTGTAGTCATACAGTGCTGTAAATATACTGTAATCAGGTGAGACAAACATTCATATAGTCAGTGTAACCTGTAGTCATACAGTGCTGTAAATATACTGTAATCAGGTGAGACAACACATTTATATATTCAGTGTAACCTGTAGTCATACAGTGCTGTAAATATACTGTAATCAGGCGAGACACACATTCATATAGTCAGTGTAACCTGTAGTCATACAGTGCTGTAAATATACTGTAATCAGGTGAGACAACACATTCATATAGTCAGTGTAACCTGTAGTCATACAGTGCTGTAAATATACTGTAATCAGGTGAGACAACACATTCATATAGTCAGTGTAACCTGTAGTCATACAGTGCTGTAAATATACTGTAATCAGGTGAGACAACACATTACATAGTGCAGTGTGTAATGTAGTCATCAGGCTGTAAATATACTGTATCAGATTGATGATAGTCATTGTATTGTGAATAGTGCTGTAGTAAATAATACTGTAATCAGTGAGACAACACATTCATATAGTCAGTGTAACCTGTAGTCATACAGTGCTGTAAATTACTGTAATCAGGTGAGACAACACATTCATATAGTCAGTGTAACCTGTAGTCATACAGTGCTGTAAATATACTGTAATCAGGTGAGAAACACATTCATATAGTCAGTGTAACCTGTAGTCATACAGTGCTGAAATATACTGTAATCAGGTGAGACAACACATCATATAGTCAGTGTAACCTGTAGTCATACAGTACTGCTGTAAATATACTGTAATCAGGTGAGACAACACATTCATATAGTCAGTGTAACCTGTAGTCATACAGTGCTGTAAATATACTGTAATCAGGTGAGACAACACATTATAGTCAGTGTAACCTGTAGTCATACAGTGCTGTAAATATACTGTAATCAGGTGAGACAACACATTCATATAGTCAGTGTAACCTGTAGTCATACAGTGCTGTAAATATACTGTAATCAGGTGAGACAACACATTCATATAGTCAGTGTAAACCTGTAGTCATACAGTGCTGTAAATATACTGTAATCAGGTGAGACAACACATTCTATAGTCAGTGTAAACCTGTAGTCATACAGTGCTGTAAATATACTGTATCAGGTGAGACAAACACATTCATATAGTCAGTGTAACCTGTAGTCATCAGTGCTGTAAATATACTGTAATCAGTGAGACAACACATATATATAGTCAGTGTAACCTGTAGTCATACAGTGCTGTAAATATACTGTAATCAGGTGAGACAACACATTCATATAGTCAGTGTAACCTGTAGTCATACAGTGCTGTAAATATACTGTAATCAGGTGAGACACACATTCATATAGTCAGTGTAACCTGTAGTCATACAGTGCTGTAAATATACTGTAATCAGGTGAGACAACACATTCATATTAGTCAGTGTAACCTGTAGTCATACAGTGCTGTAAATATACTGTAATCAGGTGAGACAACACATTCATATAGTCAGTGTAACCTGTAGTCATACAGTGCTGTAAATATACTGTAATCAGGTGAGACAACACATTCATATAGTCAGTGTAACCTGTAGTCAACAGTGCTGTAAATATACTGTAATCAGGTGAGACAAACATTCATATAGTCAGTGTAACCTGTAGTCATACAGTACTGCTGTAAATACACTGTAATCAGGTGAGACAACACATTCATATAGTCAGTGTAACCTGTAGTCATACAGTGCTGTAAATATACTGTAATCAGGAGACAACACATTCATATAGTCAGTGTAACCTGTAGTCATACAGTGCTGAAAATATACTGTAATCAGTGAGACAACACATTCATAGTCAGTGTAACCTGTAGTCATACAGTGCTGTAAATATACTGTAATCAGGTGAGACAACACATTCATTAGTCAGTGTAACTGTAGTCATACAGTGCTGTAAATATACTGTAATCAGGTGAGACAACACATTCATATAGTCAGTGTAACCTGTAGTCATACAGTGCTGTAAATATACTGTAATCAGGTGAGACAACACATTCATATAGTCAGTGTAACCTGTAGTCATACAGTGCTGTAAATATACTGTAATCAGGTGAGACAACACATTCATATAGTCAGTGTAACCTGTAGTCATACAGTACTGTAAATATACTGTAATCAGCTGAGACAACACATTCATTATAGTCAGTGTAACCTGTAGTCATACAGTGCTGCTGTAAATTACTGTAATCAGGTGAGACAACACATTCATATAGTCAGTGTAACTGTAGTCATACAGTGCTGTAAATATACTGTAATCAGTGAGACACATTCATATAGTCAGTGTAACCTGTAGTCATACAGTGCTGTAAATATACTGTAATCAGGTGAGACAACACATTCATTAGTCAGTGTAACCTGTAGTCATACAGTGCTGTAAATATACTGTAATCAGTGAGACACACATTCATATAGTCAGTGTAACCTGTAGTCATACAGTGCTGTAAATATACTGTAATCAGGTGAGACAACACATTCTATAGTCAGTGTAACCTGTAGTCATACAGTCTGTAAATATACTGTAATCAGGTGAGACAACACATTCCATATAGTCAGTGTAACCTGTAGTCATACAGTGCTGTAAATATACTGTAATCAGGTGAGACAACACATTCATATAGTCAGTGTAACCTGTAGTCATACAGTGCTGTAAATTACTGTAATCAGGTGAGACAAACATTCATATAGTCAGTGTAACCTGTAATCATACAGTGCTGTAAATATACTGTAATCAGGTGAGACAACACATTCATATAGTCAGTGTAACCTGTAGTCATACAGTGCTGTAAATATACTGTAATCAGGTGAGACAACACATTCATATAGTCAGTGTAACCTTAGTCATACAGTGCTGTAAATATACTGTAATCAGGTGAGACAACACTTCATATAGTCAGTGTAACCTGTAGTCATACAGTGCTGTAAATATACTGTAATCAGTGAGACAACACATTCATATAGTCAGTGTAACCTGTAGTCATACAGTGCTGTAAATATACTGTAATCAGGTGAGACAAAACATTCATTAGTCAGTGTAACCTGTAGTCATACAGTGCTGTAAATAACTGTAATCAGGTGAGACAACACATTCATATAGTCAGTGTAACCTGTAGTCATACAGTGCTGTAAATATACTGTAATCAGGTGAGACAACACACATTCATATAGTCAGTGTAACCTGTAGTCATACAGTGCTGCTGTAAATATACTGTAATCAGGTGAGACAACACATTCATATAGTCAGTGTAACCTGTAGTCATACAGTGCTGTAAATATACTGTAATCAGGTGAGACAACACATTCATATAGTCAGTGTAACCTGTAGTCATACAGTGCTGTAAATATACTGTAATCAGGTGAGACAACACATTCATATAGTCAGTGTAACCTGTAGTCATACAGTGCTGTAAATATACTGTAATCAGGTGAGACAACACATTCATATAGTCAGTGTAACCTGTATCATACAGTGCTGTAAATATACTGTAATCAGGTGAGACAAACACATTATAGTCAGTGTAACCTGTAGTCATACAGTGCTGTAAATATACTGTAATCAGGTGAGACAACACATTCATATCAGTGTAACCTGTAGTCATACAGTGCTGTAAATATACTGTAATCAGGTGAGACAACACATTTCATATAGTCAGTGTAACCTGTAGTCATACAGCTGCTGTAAATATACTGTAATCAGGTGAGACAACACATTCATATAGTCAGTGTAACCTGTAGTCATACAGTGCTGTAAATATACTGTAATCAGGTGAGACAACACATTCATATAGTCAGTGTAACCTGTAGTCATACAGTGCTGTAAATATACTGTAATCAGGTGAGACAACACATTCATATAGTCAGTGTAACCTGTAGTCATACAGTGCTGTAATTTACTGTAATCAGGTGAGACAACACATTCATATAGTCAGTGTAACCTGTAGTCATACAGTGCTGTAAATATACTGTAATCAGGTGAGACAACACATTCATATAGTCAGTGTAACCTGTAGTCATACAGTGCTGTAAATATACTGTAATCAGGTGATGACAACACATTCATATAGTCAGTGTAACCTGTAGTCATACAGTGCTGTAAATATACTGTAATCAGGTGAGACAACACATTCATATAGTCAGTGTAACCTGTAGTCATACAGTGCTGTAAATATACTTAATCAGGTGAGACAACACATTCATATAGTCAGTGTAACCTGTAGTCATACAGTGCTGTAAATATACTGTAATCAGGTGAGACAACACATTCATATAGTCAGTGTAACCTGTAGTCATACAGTGCTGTAAATATACTGTAATCAGGTGAGACAACACATTCATATATACAGTGTAACCTGTAGTCATACAGTGCTGCTGAAATATACTGTAATCAGGTGAGACAACACATTCATATAGTCAGTGTAACCTGTAGTCATACAGTGCTGTAAATATACTGTAATCAGGTGAGACAACACATTCATATAGTCAGTGTAACCTGTAGTCATACAGTGCTGTAAATATACTGTAATCAGGTGAGGACAACACATTCTATAGTCAGTGTAACCTGTAGTCATACAGTGCTGTAAATATACTGTAATCAGGTGAGACAACACATTCATATAGTCAGTGTAACCTGTAGTCATACAGTGCTGTAAATATACTGTAATCAGGTGAGACAACACATTCATATAGTCAGTGTAACCTGTAGTCATACAGTGCTGTAAATATACTGTAATCAGGTGAGACAACACATTCATATAGTCAGTGTAACCTGTAGTCATACAGTGCTGTAAATATACTGTAATCTGGTGAGACAACACATTCATAGTCAGTGTAACCTGTAGTCATACAGTGCTGTAATATACTGTATGGTGAGACAACACATTCATATAGTCAGTGTAACCTGTAGTCATACAGTGCTGTAAATATACTGTAATCAGGTGAGACAACACATTCATATAGTCAGTGTAACCTGTAGTCATACAGTGCTGTAAATATACTGTAATCAGGTGAGACAACACATTCATATAGTCAGTGTAACCTGTAGTCATACACAACTGCTGTAAATATACTGTAATCAGGTGAGACAACACATTCATATAGTCAGTGTAACCTGTAGTCATACAGTGCTGTAAATATACTGTAATCAGGTGAGACAACACATTCATATAGTCAGTGTAACCTGTAGTCATACAGTGCTGCTGTAAATATACTGTAATCAGGTGAGACAACACATTCATATAGTCAGTGTAACCTGTAGTCATACAGTGCTGTAAATATACTGTAATCAGTGAGACAACACATTCATATAGTCAGTGTAACCTGTAGTCATACAGTGCTGTAAATATACTGTAATCAGGTGAGACAACACATTCATATAGTCAGTGTAACCTGTAGTCATACAGTGCTGTAAATATACTGTAATCAGTGAGACAACACATTCATATAGTCAGTGTAACCTGTAGTCATACAGTGCTGTAAATATACTGTAATCAGGTGAGACAACACATTCATATAGTCAGTGTAACCTGTAGTCATACAGTGCTGTAAATATACTGTAATCAGGTGAGACAACACATTCATATAGTCAGTGTAACCTGTAGTCATACAGTGCTGTAAATATACTGTAATCAGGTGAGACAACACATTCATATAGTCAGTGTAACCTGTAGTCATACAGTGCTGTAAAATAACTGTAATCAGGTGAGACAACACATTCATATAGTCAGTGGAACCTGTAGTCATACAGTGCTGTAAATATACTGTAATCAGGTGAGACAACACATTCATATAGTCAGTGTAACCTGTAGTCATACAGTGCGGTAAATATACTGTAATCAGTGAGACAACACATTCATATAGTCAGTGTAACTGTAGTCATACAGTGCTGCTGTAAATATACTGTAATCAGGTGAGACAACACATTCATATAGTCAGTGTAACCTGTAGTCCATACAGTGCTGTAAATATACTGTAATCAGGTGACAACACATTCATATAGTCAGTGTAACCTGTAGTCATACAGTGCTGTAAATATACTGTAATCAGGTGAGACAACACATTCATATAGTCAGTGTAACCTGTAGTCATACAGTACTGTAAATATACTGTAATCAGGTGAGACAGCACATTTATATAGTCAGTGAAACCTGTAGTCATACAGTGCGTAAATATACTGTAATCAGGTGAGACAACACATTCATATAGTCAGTGTAACATGTAGTCATACAGTGCTGTAAATATACTGTAATCAGGTGAGACAACACATTCATATAGTCAGTGTAACCTGTAGTCATACAGTGCTGTAAATATACTGTAATCAGGTGAGACAACACATTCATATAGTCAGTGTAACCTGTAGTCATACAGTGCTGTAAATATACTGTAATCAGGTGAGACAACACATTCATATAGTCAGTGTAACCTGTAGTCATACAGTGCTGTAAATATACTGTAATCAGGTGAGACAACACATTCATATAGTCAGTGTAACCTGTAGTCATACAGTGCTGTAAATATACTGTAATCAGGTGAGACAACACATTCATATAGTCAGTGTAACCTGTAGTCATACAGTGCTGTAAATATACTGTAATCAGGTGAGACAACACATTCATATAGTCAGTGTAACCTGTAGTCATACAGTGCTGTAAATATACTGTAATCAGGTGAGACAACACATTCATATAGTCAGTGTAACCTGTAGTCATACAGTGCTGTAAATATACTGTAATCAGTGAGACAACACATTCATATAGTCAGTGTAACCTGTAGTCATACAGTGCTGTAAATATACTGTAATCAGGTGAGACAACACATTCATATAGTCAGTGTAACCTGTAGTCATACAGTGCTGTAAATATACTGTCATCAGGTGAGACAAACACATTCATATCAGTCAGTGTAACCTGTCAGTATACAGAGCTGTAAATATACTGTAATCAGGTGAGAAACACATTCACTATAGTCAGTGTAACCTGTAGTCATTACAGAGCTGTAAATATACTGTAATCAGCTGAGAAACACATTCATATAGTCAGTGTAACCTGTAGTCTACAGTGCCTGTAAATATACTGTAATCAGTGAGACAACACATTACATATACGTCAGTGTAACTGTAGATCATACAGTGCTGTAAATATACTGTAATCAGGCTGGAAACACATTCATATAGTCAGTGTAACTGTAGTCCTACCAGTGCTGTAAATCTATGTAATCAGGTGAGACAACACATTCATCATAGTCAGTGTAACCTGTAGTCATACAGTGCTGTAAAATATACTGTATCAGGTGAGAAACACATTCATACTAGTCAGTGTAACCTGTAGTCAATACAGTGCTGTAAATATACTGTAATCAGGCTGAGGACAAACACATTCTTATAGTCAGTGTAACCTGTAGTCATACAGTGCTGTAAATATACTGATATCAGGTGAGACAAACACATTCATATAGTCAGTGTACCACTGTAGTCATACAGTGCTGTAAATATACTGTAATCAGGTGAGACAACACATTCATATAGTCAGTGTAACCTGTAGTCAATACAGTGCTGTAAATATATACTGTAATCAGGTGAGGACAACACATTCATATAGTCAGTGTAACCTGTATTCATACAGTGCCTGTAAATATACTCGTAATCTAGGTGAGACAACTACATTCATATAGTCCAGTGTAACCTGTAGTCATACAGTGCTGTAAATATACTGTAATCAGGTGAGAAACACATTCATATAGTCAGTGTAACCTGTAGTCATACAGTGCTGTAAATATACTGTAATCAGGTGAGACAACACATTCATATGTCAGTGTAACCTGTAGTCATACAGTGCTGTAAATATACTGTAATCAGGTGAGACACACATTCATATAGTCAGTGTAACCTGTAGTCATACAGTGCTGTAAATATACTGTAATCAGGTGAGACAACACATTCATATAGTCAGTGTAACCTGTAGTCATACAGTGCTGTAAATATACTGTAATCAGGTGAGACAACACATTCATATAGTCAGTGTAACCTGTAGTCATACAGTGCTGTAAATATACTGTAATCAGGTGAGACAACACATTCATATAGTAGTGTAACCTGTAGTCATACAGTGCTGTAAATATACTGTAATCAGGTGAGACAACACATTCATATAGTCAGTGTAACCTGTAGTCATACAGTGCTGTAAATATACTGTAATCAGGTGAGACAACACATTCATATAGTCAGTGTAACCTGTAGTCATACAGTGCTGTAAATATACTGTAATCAGTGAGACAACACATTCATATAGTCAGTGTAACCTGTAGTCATACAGTGCTGTAAATATACTGTAATCAGTGAGACAACAAATCATATAGTCAGTGTAACCTGTAGTCATACAGTGCTGTAAATATACTGTAATCAGGTGAGACAACACATTCATATTAGTCACGTGTACCTGTAGTCATACCAGTGCTGTAAACTATACTGTAATCAGGTGAGACAACACATTCATATAGTCAGTGTAACCTGTAGTCATACAGTGCTGCTAAATATACTGTAATCAGGTGAGACAAACATTCTATATAGTCAGTGTAACCTGTCGTCATACAGTACTGCTGTAAATATACTGTAATCAGGTCGAGACAAACCATTCATATAGTCACGTGATAACCTGTAGTCATTACAGCTACTGTAAATATACTGTAATCAGGTGAGACAAACACATTCATATAGTCAGTGTAACCTGTAGTCATACAGCTGCTGTAAACTATACTGTAATTCAGGTGAGACAAAACATCTCATATAGTCAGTGTAACCTGTAGTCTACAGTGCTGTAAAATACTGTACATCAGGTGAGACAACACTTTCATATAGTCAGTGTAACCTGTAGTCATACAGTGCTGTAAATATCACTGTAATCAGGTGAGACAAGCAACACTTCTTATAGTCAGTGCTAAACCTGTAGTCATACAGGGCTGCTGTAAATATACTCGTAATCAGGTGAGACAACACTATTCATATAGTCAGTGTAACCTGTAGTCCATACAGTGCTGTAAATATACTGCTAATCAGGTGAGACAAACACATTCATATAGTCCAGTGTAACCTGTAGTCATACAGTGCTGTAAATATAACCTGTAATCAGGTGAGACAACCACATTCATATAGTCAGTGTAACCTGGTAGTCATACCAGTGCTTGTAAATATACCTGTAAACTAGGTGAGGACAACACATTCATATAGTCAGTGTAACCTGTAGTCATACAGTGCCTGTAAATATACTGTAATCAGGTGAGACAACACATTCAGTCAGTGTAACCTGTAGTCATACAGTGCTGTAAATATACTGTAATCAGGCGAGACAACACATTCATATAGTCAGTGTAACCTGTAGTCATACAGTGCTGTAAATATACTGTAATCAGGTGAGACAACACATTCATATAGTCAGTGTAACCTGTAGTCATACAGTGCTGTAAATATACTGTAATCAGGTGAGACAACACATTCATATAGTCAGTGTAACCTGTAGTCATACAGTGCTGTAAATATACTGTAATCAGGTGAACAACACATTCATATAGTCAGTGTAACCTGTAGTCATACAGTGCTGTAAATATACTGTAATAGGTGAGACAACACATTCATATAGTCAGTGTAACCTGTAGCATACAGTGCTGTATACTGTAATCAGGTGAGACAACACATTCATATAGTCAGTGTAACCTGTAGTCATACAGTGCTGTAAATATACTGTAATCAGTGAGACAACACATTCATATAGTCAGTGTAACCTGTAGTCATACAGTGCTGTAAATATACTGTAATCAGGTGAGACAACACATTCATATAGTCAGTGTAACCTGTAGTCATACAGTGCTGTAAATATACTGTAATCAGGTGAGACAACACATTCATATAGTCAGTGTAACCTGTAGTCATACAGTGCTGTAAATATACTGTAATCAGTGAGACAACAACATTCATATAGTCAGTGTAACCTGTAGTCATACAAACTGCTGTAAATATACTGTAATCAGGTGAGACAACACATTCATATAGTCAGTGTAACCTGTAGTCATACAGTGCTGTAAATATACTGTAATCAGGTGAGACAACACATTCATATAGTCAGTGTAACCTGTAGTCATACAGTGCTGTAAATATACTGTAATCAGGTGAGACAACACATTCATATAGTCAGTGTAACCTGTAGTCATACAGTGCTGTAAATATACTGTAATCTGAGACAAACACATTCATATAGTCAGTGTAAACCTGTAGTCATACAGTGCTGTAAACTATACTGTAATCAGGTGAGACAACACTTTCATATAGTCAGCTGTAACATGTAGTTCATACAGTGCTGTAAATATACTGTAATCAGGTGAGAAACACATTATATAGTCAGTGTAAACCTGTAGTCATACAGTGCTGTAAATATACTGTAATCAGCGTGAGACAACACATTCATATAGTCAGTGTAACCTGTAGTCATACAGTGCTGTAAATATACTGTAATCAGGTGAGACAACACATTCATATAGCTCAGTGAAACTGTAGTCATACAGTGCTGTAAATATACTGTAATCAGGTGAGACAACACATTCATATAGTCAGTGTAACCTGTAGTCATAAGTGCTGCTGTAAATATACTGTAATCAGGTGAGACAACACATTCATATAGTCAGTGTCAACCTGTAGTCATACAGTCTGCTGTAAATATACTGTAATCAGGTGAGACAACACATTCATATAGTCTGTGTAACCTGTCAGTCATACAGTGCTGTAAATATACTGTAATCAGGTGAGACAACACATTCATATAGTCAGTGTAACCTGTAGTCATACAGTGCTGTAAATATACTGTAACTCAGGCTGAGACAACACATTCATATAGTCAGTGTACCCTGTAGTCATACAGCCTGTGCTGTAAAATATACTGTAACTCAGCGTGAGACAACACAACTTCATATAGTCAGTGTAACTGTAGTCATACAGTGCTGTAAATATACTGTAATCAGGTGCGACAACACATTCATATAGTCAGGGAAACCTGTAGTCATACAGTGCTGTAAACTATACTGTAATCAGGTTGAGACAACACATTCATATAGTTCAGTGTAAACTGTAGTCATACAGTGCTGTACAAATATACTGTAATCAGGTGAGACAAACACATTCTAATATCGCTCAGTGTAACCTGTAGTCATACAGTGCTGTAAATATACTGTATCAAGGTGAGACAACACATTCATATGTCAGTGTAACCTGTAGTCATACAGTACTGCTGTAAATATACTGTAATCAAGCTGAGACAACACATTCATATAGTCAGTGTAACCTGTAGTCATACAATGTGTTAAATATACTGTAATCAGGTGAGACAATACATTCATATAGTCAGTGTAACCTGTAGTCATACAGTGCTGTAAATATACTGTAATCAGGTGAGACACACATTCATATAGTCAGTGTAACCTGTAGTCATACAGTGCTGTAAATATACTGTAATCAGGTGAGACAACACATTCATATAGTCAGTGTAACCTGTAGTCATACAGTGCTGTAAATATACTGTAATCAGGTGAGACAACACATTCATATAGTCAGTGTAACCTGTAGTCATACAGTGCTGTAAATATACTGTAATTGGTGAGACAACACATTCATATAGTCAGTGTAACCTGTATCATACAGTGCTGTAAATATACTGTAATTAGGTGAGACAACACATTCATATAGTCAGTGTAACCTGCAGTCATACAGATGCTGTAAATAACTGTAATTAGGTGAGACAACACATTCATATAGTCAGTGTAACCTGTAGTCATACAGTGCTGTAAATATACTGTAATAGGTGAGACAACAACTTCATATAGTCAGTGTAACCTGTCGTCATACAGTGCACTGTAAATATACTGTAATAGGTGAGACAACACATTCATATAGTCAGTGTAACCTGTAGTCATACAGTGCTGTAAATATACTGTAATCAGGTGAGACAACACATTCATATAGTCAGTGTAAACCTGTAGTCATACAGTGCTGTAAATATTACTGTAATCAGGTGAGACTAACACACTTCATATAGTCAGTGTAACCTGTAGTCATACAGTGCTGTAAATATACTGTAATTCAGGCTGAGACAACACATCATATAGTCAGTGTAACTGTAGTCATACAGTGCTGCTGTAAATATACAGTAACTCAGGTGAGACAACACACTTCATATAGTCAGTGTAACCTGTAGTCATACAGTGCTGTAAATATACTGTAATCAGGTGAGACAACACATTCATATAGTCAGTGTAACCTGTAGTCATACAGTGCTGTAACTATACTGTAATCAGGTGAGACAACACATTCATATAGTCAGTGTAACCTGTAGTCATACAGTGCTGTAAATATACTGTAATCAGGTGAGACAACACATTCATATAGTCAGTGTAACCTGTTAGTCATACAGTGCTGTAAATATACTGTAATCAGGTGAGACAACACATTCATATAGTCAGTGTAACCTGTAGTCATACAGTGCTGTAAATATACTGTAATCAGGTGAGACAACACATTCATATAGTCAGTGTAACCTGTAGTCATACAGTGCTGTAAATATACTGTAATCAGGTGAGACAACACATTCAGTCAGTGTAACCTGTAGTCATACAGTGCTGTAAATATACTGTAATCAAGTGAGACAAAACATTCATATAGTCAGTGTAACCTGTAGTCATACAGTACTGTAAATATACTGTAATCAGGTGAGACAGCACATTTATATAGTCAGTGAAACCTGTAGTCATACAGTGCTGTAAATATACTGTAATCAGGTGAGACAACACATTCATATAGTCAGTGTAACATGTAGTCATACAGTACTGCTGTAAATATACTGTAATCAGGTGAGACAACACATTCATATAGTCAGTGTAACATGTAGTCATACAGTGCTGTAAATATACCTGTAATCAGAGAGACAACACATTCATATAGTCAGTGTAACCCTGTAGTCTATACAGTGCTGTAAATATACTGTAATCAGGTGAGACAACACATTCATATAGTCAGTGTAACCTGTAGTCATACAGTGATCCTGTAAATATACTGTAATAAGGTGAGACAACTCAATCATATAGTCAGTGTAACCTGTAGTCACACAGTGCCTGTAAATATACTGTAATCAGGTGAGCAAACCACATTATATAGTCAGTGTAACCTGTGGTCATACAGTGCTGTAAATTTACTGTAATCAGGTGAGAAACAACATTCATATAGTCAGTGTAACCTGTAGTCATACAGTGCTGCTGTAATATACTGTAATCAGGTGAGACAACACATTCTATAGTCAGTGTCACCTGTAGTCATACAGTGGCTGTAAATATACTGTATCAGGTGAGACAACACATTCATATAGTCAGTGTAACCTGTAGTCATACAGTGCTGCTGTAAATATACTGTAATCAGGTGAGACAACACATTCATATAGTCAGTGTAACTGTAGTCATACAGTGCTGTAAATATACTGTAATCAGGTGAGACAAACACATTCATATAGTCAGTGTAACCTGTGTCATTACAGTGCTGTAAATATACTGTAATCAGGTGAGACAACTCATTCATATAGTCAGTGTAACTGTAGTCATACAGTGCTGTAAATATACTGTAATCAGGTGAGACAACACATTCATATAGTCAGTGTAACTGTAGTCATACAGTGCTGTAAATATACTGTAATCAGGTGAGACAAACACATTATATAGTCAGTGTAACCTGTAGTCATACAGTGCTGTAAATATACTGTAATCAGCTGAGACAAACACATTCATATAGTCAGTGTAACCTGTAGTCATACAGAGCTGTAAATATACTGTATCAGGTGAGACAACACATTCATATAAGTCAGTGTAACCTGTAGTCATACAGTGCTGTAAATTTACTGTAATCAGGTGAGACAACACATTCATATAGTCAGATGCTAACTGTAGTCATACAGTGCTGTAAATATACTGTAATCAGGTGAGACAACACATTCATATAGTCAGTGTAACCTGTAGTCATACAGTCGCTGTAATATATACTGTAATCAGGTGAGACAACACATTCATATAGTCAGTGTAACCTGTAGGTCATACTGTACTGCTGTAAATATACTGTAATCAGGTGAGACAACACATTCATATAGTCAGTGTAACCTGTAGTCATACAGTACTGCTGTAAATATACTGTAATCAGGTGAGACATACACATTCATATAGTCAGTGTAACCTGTAGTCATACAGTGCTGTAAATATACTGTAATCAGGTGAGACAAACACATTCATATAGTCAGTGTAACCTGTAGTCATACAGTGCTGTAAATATACTGTTAATTAGGTGAGACAACACATTCATATAGTACAGTGTAACCTGCTAGTCATACAGTGCTGTTAATATACTGTAACTTAGGTGAAGACAAACACATTCATATAGCTCAGTGTAACCTGTAGTCATACATTGCTGTAAACTATACTGTAATAGGTGAGACAAACACATTCATATAGTCAGTGTAACCTGTAGTCATACAGTGCTGTAAATATACTGTAATCAGGGTGAGACAACACATTCATATAGTCAGTGTAACCTGTAGTATACAGTGCTGTAAATATACTGTAATTAGGTGAGACAACACATTCATATAGTCAGTGTAACTGTAGTCATACAGTGCTGTAAATATACTGTAATAGGTGAGACAACACATTCATATAGTCAGTGTAACCTGTAGTCATACAGCTGCTGTAAATATACTGTAATTAGGTGAGACAAACATTCATATAGTCAGTGTAACTGTAGTCATACAGACTGCTGTAAAATATACTGTAATCAGGTGAGAAAACATTCATATGTCAGTGTAACCTGTAGGTCATACAAGTGCTGTAAATATACTGTAATCAAGGTGAGACAAACATTCATATAGTCAGGTAGTAACCTGTAGTATACAGTGCTGTAAATATACTGTAATCAGGTGAGACAACACATTCATATAGTCAGCTGTAACCTGTAGTCATACAGTGCTGCTAAATATATGTAATCAGGTGAGACAACACAATCTATATAGTCAGTGTAACCTGCTAGTCATACAGTGCTGTAACTATACTGTAATCAGGTGAGACAACACATTCTTATAGTCAGTGTAACTGTGGTCATACAGTGCTGTAATAACTACTGTAATCAGGTGAGACAACACATTCATATAGTCAGAGTAAACCTGTAGTCATACAGTGCTGTAAATATACTGTATAAGGTGAGGACAACACATTCATATAGTCAGTGTAACCTGTCAGTCATACAGTGCTGTAAATATACTGTAATCAGGTGAGACAAACATTCATATAGTCAGTGTAACCTGTAGTCATACAGTGCTGTAAAATATACTGTATTAGGTGAGACAACACATTCATATAGTCAGTGTAACCTGTAGTCATACAGTGCTGTAAATATACTGTAATCAGGTGAGACAACACATTCATATAGTCAGTGTAACCTGTAGTCATACAGTACTGTAAATATACTGTAATCAGGTGAGACAACACATTCATATAGTCAGTGTAACCTGTAGTCATACAGTGCTGTAAATATACTGTAATCAGGTGAGACAACACATTCAGTCAGTGTAACCTGTAGTCATACAGTGCTGTAAATATACTGTAATCAAGGTGAGACAAACACATTCATATAGTCAGTGTAACCTGTAGTCATACAGTACTGTAAATATACTGTAATCAGGTGAGACAGCACATTTATATAGTCAGTGAAACCTGTAGTCATACAGTGCTGTAAATATACTGTAATCAGGTGAGACAACACATTCATATAGTCAGTGTAACATGTAGTCATACAGTACTGCTGTAAATATACTGTAATCAGGTGAGACAACACATTCATATAGTCAGTGTAACCTGTAGTCATACAGTGCTGTAAATATACTGTAATCAGCCGAGACAACACATTCATATAGCCAGTGTAACCTGTAGTCATACAGTGCTGTAAATATACTGTAATCAGGTGAGACAACACATTCATATAGTCAGTGTAACCTGTAGTCATACAGTGCTGTAAATATACTGTAATCAGGTGAGACAACATATTCATATAGTCAGTGTAACCTGTAGTCACACAGTGCTGTAAATATACTGTAATCAGGTGAGACAACACATTCATATAGTCAGTGTAACCTGTGGTCATACAGTGCTGTAAATATACTGTAATCAGGTGAGACAACACATTCATATAGTCAGTGTAACCTGTAGTCATACAGTGCTGCTGTAAATATACTGTAATCAGGTGAGACAACACATTCATATAGTCAGTGTAACCTGTAGTCATACAGTGCTGCTGTAAATATACTGTAATCAGGTGAGACAACACATTCATATAGTCAGTGTACCACTGTAGTCATACACGTCGCTGCTGTAAATATACTGTAATCAGGTGAGACAACACATTCATATAGTCAGTGTAACCTGTAGTCATACAGTGCTGTAAATATACTGTAATCAGGTGAGACAACACAATTCAGTATAGTCAGTGTAACCTGTAGTCATACAGTGCTGTAAATATACTGTAATCAGGTGAGACAATACATTCATATAGTCAGTGTAACCTGTAGTCATACAGTGCTGTAAATATACTGTAATCAGGTGAGACAATACATTCATATAGTCAGTGTAACCTGTAGTCATACAGTGCTGTAAATATACTGTAATCAGGTGAGACAACACATTCATATAGTCAGTGTAACCTGTAGTCATACAGTGCTGTAAATATACTGTAATCAGCCTGAGACAACCACATTCATATAGTCAGTGTAACCTGTAGTCATACAGTGCTGCTGTAAATATACTGTAATCAGGTGAGACAACACATTCATATAGTCAGTGTAACCTGTAGTCATACAGTGCTGTAAATATACTGTAATCAGGTGAGACAATACATTCATATAGTCAGTGTAACCTGTAGTCATACAGTGCTGTAAATATACTGTAATCAGGTGAGACAATACATTCATATAGTCAGTGTAACCTGTAGTCATACAGTGCTGCTGTAAATATACTGTAATCAGGTGAGACAACACATTCATATAGTCAGTGTAACCTGTAGGTCATACAGTGCTGTAAATATACTGTAATCAGGTGAGACAACACATTCATATAGTCAGTGTAACCTGTAGTCATACAGTGCTGTAAATATACTGTAATCAGGGAGACAAATACATTCATATAGTCAGTGTAACCTGTAGTCATACAGTGCTTAAATATACTGTAATCAGGTGAGACAATACATTCATATAGTCAGTGTAACCTGTAGTCATACAGTGCTGTAAATATACTGTAATCAGGTGAGACAACACATCTCATATCGTCAGTGTAACCTGAGTCATACAGTGCTGTAAATATACAGTAAATAGGACGAGACAACACATTCAATGATAGTCAGTGTAACCTGTAGTGCTACAGTGCTGTAAATATATCTGTAATCAGGAGAGACAAACAATTCATATAGTCAGTGTAAACTGTAGACATCAAGTGCTGTAAAATATACTGTCATCAGGGTGAGACCACACATTCATATAGTCAGTAGTAACCTGTAGTCATCCAGTGCTGTAAATATGACTGTAATTAGGTGAGACAACACATTCATATAGTCAGTAGTAACCTGTAGTCATACAGTGCTGTAAATATACTGTAATCAGGTGAGACCAACACATTCATATAGTCAGTGTAACTGTTAGTCATACAGTGCCTTGTAATAATATACTGTAATCAGGTGAGACAACACATTCATATAGTCAGTGTAACCTGTAGTCATACAGTGCTGTAAATATACTGTAATCAGGTGAGACAACACATTATATAGTCAGTGTAACCTGTAGTCATACAGTGCTGTAAATATACTGTAATCAGGTGAGACAAACACATTCATATAGTCAGTGTAACCTGTAGTCATACAGTGCTGTAAATATACTGTAATCAGGTGAGACAACACATTCATATAGTCAGTGTAACCTGTAGTCATACAGTGCTGTAAATATACTGTAATCAGGTGAGACAACACATTCATATAGTCAGTGTAACCCTGTAGTCATACAGTGCTGTAAATATACTGTAATCAGGTGAGACAACACATTCATATAGTCAGTGTAACCTGTAGTCATACAGTGCTGTAAATATACTGTAATCAGGTGAGACAACACATTCATATAGTCAGTGTAACCTGTAGTCATACAGTGCTGTAAATATACTGTAATCAGGTGAGACAACACATTCATATAGTCAGTGTAACCTGTAGTCATACAGTGCTGTAAATACTACTGTAATCAGGTGAGACAACACATTCATATAGTCAGTGTAACTGTAGTCATACAGTATGCTGTAAATATACTGTAATCAGGTCGAGACAACACATTCATATAGTCAGTGTAACCCTGTAGTCATACAGTGCTGTAAATCTACTGTAATAGGTGAGACAACACATTATATAGTCAGTGCTAACTGTAGTCATACAGTACTGCTGTAACTATACTGCTAAATCAGGTGAGACAACACATTCATAATAGTCAGTGTAACTGTAGTCATACAGTGCTGTAAATATACTGTAATCAGGCTGAGACAACACATTCATATAGTCAGTGTAACCTGTAGTCATACAGTGCTGTAAATATACTGTAATCAGGTGAGACAAACCATTCATATAGTCAGTGTAAACCTGTAGTCATACAGTGCTACTGTAAATATACTGTAATCAGGTGAGGACAAACATTTCATATAGTCAGTGCTAACCTGTAGTATACAGCTGCTGTAAATAACTGTAATCAGGTGAGACAACACATTCATATAGTCAGTGTAACCTGTAGTCCATACAGTGCTGTAAATATACTGTAATCAGGTGAGACAACACATTCATATAGTCAGTGTAACCTGTAGTCATACAGTGCTGTAAATATACTGTAATCAGGTGAGACAACACATTCATAGTCAGTGTAACCTGTAGTCATACAGTGCTGTAAATATACTGTAATCAGTGAGACAACACATTCATATAGTCAGTGTAACCTGTAGTCATACAGTGCTGTAAATATACTGTAATCAGGTGAGACAACACATTCATATAGTCAATGTATCCTGTAGTCATACAGTGCTGTAAATATACTGTAATCAGGTGAGACAACACATTCATATAGTCAGTGTAACCTGTAGTCATACAGTGCTGCTGTAAATATACTGTAATTAGGTGAGACAACACATTCATATAGTCAGTGTAACCTGTAGTCATACAGTGCTGCTGTAAATATACTGTAATCAGGTGAGACAACACATTCATATAGTCAGTGTAACCTGTAGTCATACAGTGCTGTAAATATACTGTAATCAGGTGAGAAAACATATTCCTATAGTCCAGTTGTACACTGTAGTCATCCGTACTGTAAATATACTGTAATCAGGTGAGACAACACATTCATATAGTCAGTGTAACCTGTAGTCATACAGTATGCTGTAAATATACTGTAATCAGGGTGAGACAACACATTCCTATAGTCCATTGTAACCTGTAGTCATACAGTGCTGTAAATATACTGTAATCAGGTGAGACAACACATTCATATAGTCAGTGTAACCTGTAGTCATACAGTGCTGTAAGATGATACTGTAATCAGGTGAGACAACACATTCATATAGTCAGTGTAACCTGTAGTCATACAGTGCTGTAAATATACTGTAATCAGGTGAGACAAAACATTCATATAGTCAGTGTAACCTGTAGTCATAAAGTGCTGTAAATATACTGTAATCGGGTGAGACAACACATTCATATAGTCAGTGTAACATGTAGTCATACAGTGCTTGTAAATATACTGTAATAGGTGAGACAACACATTCATATAGTCCAGTGTAACCTGTAGTCATACAGTGCTGTAAATATACTGTAATCAGGTGAGACAACACATTCATATAGTCAGTGTAACCTGTAGTCATACAGTGCTGTAAATATACTGTAATTAGGTGAGACAACACATTCATATAGTCAGTGTAACCTGTAGTCATACAGTGCTGTAAATATACTGTAATCAGGTGAGACAACACATTCATATAGTCAGTGTAACCTGTAGTCATACAGTGCTGTAAATATACTGTAATCAGCTGAGACAACACATTCATATAGTCAGTGTAACCTGTAGTCATACAGTGCTGTAAATATACTGTAATCAGGTGAGACAACACATTCAGTCAGTGTAACCTGTAGTCATACAGTGCTGTAAATATACTGTAATCAGGTGAGACAAAACATTCATATAGTCAGTGTAACCTGTAGTCATACAGTACTGTAAATATACTGGAATCAGGTGAGACAGCACATTTATATAGTCAGTGTAACCTGTAGTCATACAGTGCTGTAAATATACTGTAATCAGGTGAGACAACACATTCATATAGTCAGTGTAACATGTAGTCATACAAGCTATTGCCTGTAAATATACTGTAATCAGGTGAGACAAACCCACTTCATCTAGTCAGTGTAAATGTAGTCATAACAGTATGCCTGCTAAATATACTGCTAATAGGTGAGACAACACATCTCATATAGCTCAGTGTAACCTGTAGTCATACCAGTGCTGTAAATATACTCGTAACTCAGGTGGAGACAACACCATTCATATAGTCAGTGTAACCTGTCTTGTCATCAGTACTCTGTAAATTATACTGTAATCAGCTGAGACAACACACATTCATTATAGTCAGTGTAACCTGTAGTCATACAGTGCTGTAAATATACTGTAATCAGCTGAGACAACACATTCATATAGTCAGTGTAACCTGTAGTCATACAGTACTGTAAATATACTGTAATCAGGTGAGACAACACATTCATATAGTCAGTGTAATCTGTAGTCATACAGTGCTGCTGTAAATATACTGTAATCAGCTGAGACAACACATTCATATAGTCAGTGTAACCTGTAGGCATACAGTGCTGTAAATATACTGTAATCAGGTGAGACAACACATTCATATAGTCAGTGTAACCTGTAGTCACACAGTGCTGTAAATATACTGTAATCAGGTGAGACAACACATTCATATAGTCAGTGTAACCTGTGGTCATACAGTGCTGTAAATATACTGTAATCAGGTGAGACAACACATTCATATAGTCAGTGTAACCTGTAGTCATACAGTGCTGTAAATATACTGTAATCAGGTGAGACAACACATTCATATAGTCAGTGTAACCTGTAGTCATACAGTGCTGTAAATATACTGTAATCAGCTGAGACAACACATTCATATAGTCAGTGTAACCTGTAGTCATACAGTGCTGTAAATATACTGTAATCAGGTGAGACAACACATTCATATAGTCAGTGTAACCTGTAGTCATACAGTGCTGTAAATATACTGTAATCAGATGAGACAAACACATTTCATATAGTCAGTGTAACTGTAGTCATACAGTGCTGTAAATATACTGTAATCAGGTGAGACAACACATTCATATAGTCAGTGTAACCTGTAGTCATACAGTGCTGTAAATATACTGTAATCAGGTGAGACAACACATTCATATAGTCAGTGTAACCTGTAGTCATACAGTGCTGTAAATATACTGTAATCAGCTGAGACAACACATTCATATAGTCAGTGTAACCTGTAGTCATACAGTGCTGTAAAATATACTGTAATAGGTGAGACAACACATTCATATAGTCAGAGTAACCTGTAGTCATACAGTGCTGCTAAATATACTGTAATCAGGTGAGACAACACATTCATATAGTCAGTGTAACCTGTAGTCATACAGTGCTGTAAATATACTGTAATCAGATGAGACAACACATTCATATAGTCAGTGTAACCTGTAGTCATACAGTGCTGTAAATATACTGTAATCAGGTGAGACAACACATTCCTATAGTCAGTGTAACCTGTAGTCATACAGTACTGCTGTAAATATACTGTAATCAGGTGAGACAACACATTCCTATAGTCAGTGTAACCTGTAGTCATACAGTGCTGTAAATATACTGTAATCAGGTGAGACAACACATTCATATAGTCAGTGTAACCTGTAGTCATACAGTGCCTGTAACTATACTGTAATCAGGTGAGACAACACATTCATATAGTCAGTGTAACCTGTAGTCATACAGTGCTGTAAATTATACTGTAATCAGGTGAGACAAACATTCATATAGTCAGTGTAACCTGTAGTCATAAGTGCTGCTGTAAACTATACCTGTAATCAGGTGAGACAACACATTCATATAGTCAGTGTAACCTGTAGTCATACAGTGCCTGTAAATATACCTGTAATCAGGTGAGACAACACATTCATATAGTCAGTGTAACCTGTAGTCATACAGTACTGCTGTAAATATACTGTAATCAGGTGAGACAACACATTTATATATTCAGTGTAACCTGTAGTCATACAGTGCTGTAAATATACTGTAATCAGGCGAGACACACATTCATATAGTCAGTGTAACCTGTAGTCATACAGTGCTGCTGTAAATATACTGTAATCAGGTGAGACAACACATTCATATAGTCAGTGTAACCTGTAGTCATACAGTGCTGTAAATATACTGTTATCAGGTGAGACAACACATTCATATAGTCAGTGTAACCTGTAGTCATACAGTGCTGTAAATATACTGTAATCAGGTGAGACAACACATTCATATAGTCAGTGTAACCTGTAGTCATACAGTACTGCTGTAAATATACTGTAATCAGGTGAGACAACACATTCATATAGTCAGTGTAACCTGTAGTCATACAGTGCTGTAAATATACTGTAATCAGGTGAGACAAAACATTCATATAGTCAGTGTAACCAGTGGTCATACAGTGCTGTAAATATACTGTAATCAGGTGAGACAACACATTCATATAGTCAGTGTAACCTGTAGTCATACAGTGCTGTAAATATACTGTAATCAGGTGAGACAACACATTTATATATTCAGTGTAACCTGTAGTCATACAGTACTGTAAATATACTGTAATTAGGTGAGACAACACATTCCTATAGTCAGTGTAACCTGTAGTCATACAGTGCTGTAAATATACTGTAATCAGGTGAGACAGCACACTCATATAGTCAGTGTAACCTGTAGTCATACAGTGCTGTAAATATACTGTAATCAGGTGAGACAACACATTCATATAGTCAGTGTAACCTGTAGTCATACAGTGCTGTAAATATACTGTAATCAGGTGAGACAACACATTCATATAGTCAGTGTAACCTGTAGTCATACAGTGCTGTAAATATACTGTAATCAGGTGAGACAACACATTTATATAGTCAGTGTAACCTGTAGTCATACAGTACTGCTGTAAATATACTGTAATCAGGTGAGACAATACATTCATATAGTCAGTGCAACCTGTAGTCATACAGTGCTGTAAATATACTGTAATCAGGTGAGACAAAACATTCATATAGTCAGTGTAACCTGTAGTCATACAGTGCTGTAAATATACTGTAATCAGGTGAGACAACACATTCATATAGTCAGTGTAACCTGTAGTCATACAGTGCTGCTGTAAATATACTGTAATCAGGTGAGACAACACATTCATATAGTCAGTGTAACCTGTGGTCATACAGTGCTGTAAATATACTGTAATCAGGTGAGACAACACATTCATATAGTCAGTGTAACCTGTAGTCATATAGTACTGCTGTAAATATACTGTAATCAGGTGAGACAACACATTCATATAGTCAGTGTAACCTGTAGTCATACAGTGCTGTAAATATACTGTAATCAGGTGAGACAACACACGCATATAGTCAGTGTAACCTGTAGTCATACAGTGCTGTAAATATACTGTAATCAGGTGAGACAACACATTCATATAGTCAGTGTAACCTGTGGTCATAAGATGGTACTGGGGGCTTTATAATAGACCTGAACTTGATACAAAACATAATTAAACATATTTTCTGTCACACGTGCTTGTGTCACTGGTATATATGTTGTTTTTTCTAGGTGTTACATCGCAGCTGTCCGGTCAGAGCAGTAAGTATTATTTACTGTTGTAGGATTAGAACTTTGTGCTGCTCTCTTAATCTAATATTCTGACTGAAAGTGAATTAGATAAAATGTCACAAATTTCTTTCCCTTGGGTGAAACAGACCAGATTATGAGGCCCATTTATCAAACTCCGTATGGAGCGTGTGGGCCCGTGTTTCTGGCGAGCTTTCCGCATTCAGCGAGGTCTTGCGGACCTGATCTGCACTGTCGGATCAGGTCCGCAAGACCTTTAATAAATATACCTCTATGTTTCAGCATTAAAGGGTGAAACACCGCACACACTAGTTTTACTATATTTTTAGTCATATGAAGAATTAATAAATTAATACAAATAATGAGCCAATGTCTACCTGTTGTGTGAAACAAGTTATTGACTTTCATTCCGTTCATTATAAATTGTCTTGCACACGTACAGAGACAGATTAGTCAATGGAAGTATCTGATAACAGCATTTACCGTCAGCGGCTACTTTCTGTGTTCTGAACCCTTGGCTCCCCTGTACAGACATATGTAGATATACTTGTGCATAGGGTAGCAATAGTGAATGGCTGCCCTGTACAGACATATGTAGATATACTTGTGCATAGGGTAGCAATAGTGAATGGCTGCCCTGTACAGACATATGTAGATATACTTGTGCATAGGGTAGCAATAGTGAATGGCTGCCCTGTACAGACATATGTAGATATACTTGTGCATAGGGTAGCAATAGTGAATGGCTGCCCTGTACAGACATATGTAGATATACTTGTGCATAGGGTAGCAATAGTGAATGGCTGCCCTGTACAGACATATGTAGATATACTTGTGCATAGGGTAGCAATAGTGAATGGCTGCCCTGTACAGACATATGTAGATATACTTGTGCATAGGGTAGCAATAGTGAATGGCTGCCCTGTACAGACATATGTAGATATACTTGTGCATAGGGTAGCAATAGTGAATGGCTGCCCTGTACAGACATATGTAGATATACTTGTGCATGGGGTAGCAATAGTGAATGGCTGCCCTGTACAGACATATGTAGATATACTTGTGCATAGGGTAGCAATAGTGAATGGCTGCCCTGTACAGACATATGTAGATATACTTGTGCATGGGGTAGCAATAGTGAATGGCTGCCCTGTATAGACATATGTAGATATACTTGTGCATAGGGTAGCAATAGTGAATGGCTGCCCTGTACAGACATATGTAGATATACTTGTGCATAGGGTAGCAATAGTGAATGGCTGCCCTGTACAGACATATGTAGATATACTTGTGCATGGGGTAGCAATAGTGAATGGCTGCCCTGTATAGACATATGTAGATATACTTGTGCATAGGGTAGCAATAGTGAATGGCTGCCCTGTACAGACATATGTAGATATACTTGTGCATAGGGTAGCAATAGTGAATGGCTGCCCTGTACAGACATATGTAGATATACTTGTGCATGGGGTAGCAATAGTGAATGGCTGCCCTGTACAGACATATGTAGATATACTTGTGCATAGGGTAGCAATAGTGAATGGCTGCCCTGTACAGACATATGTAGATATACTTGTGCATAGGGTAGCAATAGTGAATGGCTGCCCTGTACAGACATATGTAGATATACTTGTGCATAGGGTAGCAATAGTGAATGGCTGCCCTGTATAGACATATGTAGATATACTTGTGCATAGGGTAGCAATAGTGAATGGCTGCCCTGTACAGACATATGTAGATATACTTGTGCATAGGGTAGCAATAGTGAATGGCTGCCCTGTACAGACATATGTAGATATACTTGTGCATGGGGTAGCAATAGTGAATGGCTGCCCTGTACAGACATATGTAGATATACTTGTGCATGGGGTAGCAATAGTGACTTGGACACATTAACTGTGAAATATCCAGGCAATGTATACATATAGATCTATATATAAATTGTGTAAGCAAGATACTATAATCTAATGCTAACACTTTCTAATATCAAGAACCAAAATACAAACTGTATGGGGATTTAAGTTGCACGTAAAGCCCTAAAAGAATACATTTTATTATAGACATTAAAAAAACCATGCTCCTTCATCTCTCATACTTAGCTGAATAAGTCTATGCTATGGGGCTCCTTAAGGAGCACATTATTAGCCACATAACTGTCTCAATAGATGAAAGAAACTGGCACCCACTATAATAAGTGAGATCTCAGCATCAGATATGAGTACTGGGTAATCAGGAGATAAAACAAAACTGCTGATGTTTTCTGCCTATTCACAGCTTTAGCAAAGCAAAATAAGTGTAGGCTGAATCCAATAAAACTATTTCTCTGTTAATTTGCTCCTCTCTTTCTAGACTTGAGTGGGGCTAAGGAGTTAGAAGGTACCTTGACAGGACTCATCGTTGGACTCATCATTGCTGCTCTGTTGGGCGCTGCCCTGGTGTTTGGCGTTGTCATCCTGTATAAAATGTATCGTCTCAGAGCATCTCAGAATGAGAAAAGCCTAGGCTGACAAGTGTGTGTATCCATGTGATAATAAGCACTGTCCTCAGGTCAAATGCACAGTTTATAAAATCATATAACTAATCACTTTAAATCATTGAAAATATATCATTATTTTTCAGCATGCTGACATGTATGTGTATTTGTGCAGAATATAAATGGTGCAATAAGTGACGTCTCCAGATGCAATCAGCTCGTTACACTGCCAGACAGCAACAGATAAACTCCCGGAGGCACCTCTATATAGTGGCACATTATGTATTAGAGATAAAGTACTCTGTAACATATACCTGTATGTCTGCTGAGCTTGTGAAATGACATATCTGTATGGTAATATTATTTGTGATTGATTAAATGAATATGCTCAAATTCAGACTTATTTTCTTGTAACTAATAAAAATAAATTCTAACTAATTCTCATTTGAATCGACTGTCATGACATGAGTACTCAAGTATACATAAATACGGTTGTGACATAAGTAATACTAATGAAGTATACATAAATACTGATGTGACATGAGTAATACTACTGAAGTATACATAAATACTGATGTGACATGAGTAATACTACTGAAGTATACATAAATACTGATGTGACATGAGTAATACTACTGAAGTATACATAAATACAGTTGTGACATGAGTAATACTACTGAAGTATACATAAATACAGTTGTGACATGAGTAATACTACTGAAGTATACATAAATACGGTTGTGACATGAGTAATACTACTGAAGTATACATAAATACAGTTGTGACATGAGTAATACTACTGAAGTATACATAAATACTGTTGTGACATGAGTAATACTACTGAAGTATACATAAATACGGTTGTGACATGAGTAATACTACTGAAGTATACATAAATACAGTTGTGACATGAGTAATACTACTGAAGTATACATAAATACTGATGTGACATGAGTAATACTACTGAAGTATACATAAATACTGTTGTGACATGAGTAATACTACTGAAGTATACATAAATACGGTTGTGACATGAGTAATACTACTGAAGTATACATAAATACTGATGTGACATGAGTAATACTACTGAAGTATACATAAATACTGTTGTGACATGAGTAATACTACTGAAGTATACATAAATACTGATGTGACATGAGTAATACTACTGAAGTATACATAAATACTGTTGTGACATGAGTAATACTACTGAAATATACATAAATACAGTTGTGACATGAGTAATACTACTGAAGTATACATAAATACTGTTGTGACATGAGTAATACTACTGAAGTATACATAAATACAGTTGTGACATGAGTTATACTACTGAAGTATACATAAATACTGATGTGACAAGAGTAATACTACTGAAGTATACATAAATACTGATGGGACAAGAGTAATACTACTGAAGTATACATAAATACAGTTGTGACATGAGTAATACTACTGAAGTATACATAAATACTGATGTGACATGAGTAATACTACTGAAGTATACATAAATACGGTTGTGACATGAGTAATACTACTGAAGTATACATAAATACTGATGTGACATGAGTAATACTACTGAAGTATACATAAATACGGTTGTGACATGAGTAATACTACTGAAGTATACATAAATACAGTTGTGACATGAGTAATACTACTGAAGTATACATAAATACTGATGTGACATGAGTAATACTACTGAAGTATACATAAATACGGTTGTGACATGAGTAATACTACTGAAGTATACATAAATTTGGTTGTGACATGAGTAATACTACTGAAGTATACATAAATACGGTTATGAAATGAGTAATACTACTGAAGTATACATAAATACGGTTGTGACATGAGTAATACTACTGAAGTATACATAAATATGGTTGTGACATGAGTAATACTACTGAAGTATACATAAATACTGATGTGACATGAGTAATACTACTGAAGTATACATAAATACTGATGTGACATGAGTAATACTACTGAAGTATACATAAATACAGTTGTGACATGAGTAATACTACTGAAGTATACATAAATACTGATGTGACATGAGTAATACTACTGAAGTATACGTAAATACTGATGTGACATGAGTAATACTACTGAAGTATACATAAATACTGTTGTGACATGAGTAATACTACTGAAGTATACATAAATACAGTTGTGACATGAGTAATACTACTGAAGTATACATAAATACTGATGTGACATGAGTAATACTACTGAAGTATACATAAATACAGTTGTGACATGAGTAATACTACTGAAGTATACATAAATACTGATGTGACATGAGTAATACTACTGAAGTATACATAAATACTGATGTGACATGAGTAATACTACTGAAGTATACATAAATACAGTTGTGACATGAGTAATACTACTGAAGTACACATAAATACTGTTGTGACATGAGTAATACTACTGAAGTATACATAAATACAGTTGTGACATGAGTAATACTACTGAAGTATACATAAATACTGATGTGACATGAGTAATACTACTGAAGTATACATAAATACAGTTGTGACATGAGTAATACTACTGAAGTATACATAAATACTGATGTGACATGAGTAATACTACTGAAGTATACATAAATACGGTTGTGACATGTGTAATACTACTGAAGTATACATAAATACGGTTGTGACATGAGTAATACTACTGAAGTATACATAAATACGGTTGTGACATGAGTAATACTAGTGAAGTATACATAAATACGGTTGTGACATGAGTAATACTAATGAAGTATACATAAATACCGTTGTGACATGAGTAATACTACTGAAGTATACATAAATACTGATGTGACATGAATAATACTACTGAAGTATACATAAATACGGTTGTGACATGAGTACTCAAGTATACATAAATACGGTTGTGACATGAGTAATACTACTGAAGTATACATAAATACAGTTGTGACATGAGTAATACTACTGAAGTATACATAAATACTGATGTGACATGAGTAATACTACTGAAGTATACATAAATACTGATGTGACATGAGTAATACTACTGAAGTATACATAAATACTGATGTGACATGAGTAATACTACTGAAGTATACATAAATACGGTTGTGACATCAGTAATACTACTGAAGTATACATAAATACGGTTCTGACATCAGTAATACTACTGAAGTATACATAAATACTGATGTGACATGAGTAATACTACTGAAGTATACAAAAATACGGTTGTGACATGAGTAATACTACTGAAGTAAACATAAATATTGATGTGACATGAGTAATACTACTGAAGTATACATAAATACTGATGTGACATGAGTAATACTACTGAAGTATACATAAATACTGATGTGACATGAGTAATACTACTGAAGTATACATAAATACTGATGTGACATGAGTAATACTACTGAAGTATACATAAATACGGTTGTGACATGAGTAATACTAATGAAGTATACATAAACACGGTTGTGACATGAGTAATACTACTGAAGTATACATAAATACGGTTGTGACATGAGTAATACTACTGAAGTATACATAAATACGGTTGTGACATGAGTAATACTACTGAAGTATACATAAATACTGATGTGACATGAGTAATACTACTGAAGTATACATAAATACGGTTGTGACATGAGTAATACTACTGAAGTATACATAAATACAGTTGTGACATGAGTAATACTACTGAAGTATACATAAATACCGTTGTGACATGAGTAATACTACTGAAGTATACATAAATTCAGTTGTGACATGAGTAATACTACTGAAGTATACATAAATACTGATGTGACATGAGTAATACTACTGAAGTATACATAAATACAGTTGTGACATGAGTAATACTACTGAAGTATACATAAATACAGTTGTGACATGAGTAATACTACTGAAGTATACATAAATACTGATGTGACATGAGTAATACTACTAAAGTATACATAAATACTGATGTGACATGAGTAATACTACTGAAGTATACAAAAATACGGTTGTGACATGAGTAATACTACTGAAGTATACATAAATACGGTTGTGACATGAGTAATACTACTGAAGTATACATAAATACTGATGTGGCATGAGTAATACTACTGAAGTATACATAAATACGGTTGTGACATGAGAATACTACTGAAGTATACATAAATACTGATGTGACATGAGTAATACTACTGAAGTATACATAAATACTGATGTGACATGAGTAATACTACTGAAGTATACATAAATACTGATGTGACATGAGTAATACTACTGAAGTATACGTAAATACTGATGTGACATGAGTAATACTACTGAAGTATACATAAATACAGTTGTGACATGAGTAATACTACTGAAGTATACATAAATACCGTTGTGACATGAGTAATACTACTGAAGTATACATAAATACTGATGTGACATGAGTAATACTACTGAAGTATACATAAATACTGATGTGACATGAGTAATACTACTGAAGTATACATAAATAAGGTTGTGACATGAGTAATACTACTGAAATATACATAAATACTGTTGTGACATGAGTAATACTACTGAAGTATACATAAATACTGATGTGACATGAGTAATACTACTGAAGTATACATAAATACTGATGTGACATGAGTGATCCAACTCAAGAATACATAAATACTGACGTGACATGAGTAATACTACTGAAGTATACATAAATACCGTTGTGACATGAGTAATATTACTGAAGTATACATAAATACTGATGTGACATGAGTAATACTACTGAAGTATACATAAATACTGATGTGACATGAGTAATACTACTGAAGTATACATAAATACGGTTGTGACATGAGTAATAGTAGTGAAGTATACATAAATATGGTTGTGACATGAGTAATACTAGTGAAGTATACATAAATACGGTTGTGACATGAGTAATACTACTGAAGTATACATAAATACGGTTGTGACATGAGTAATACTACTGAAATATACATAAATACTGATGTGACATGAGTAATACTACTGAAGTATACATAAATACGGTTGTGACATGAGTAATACTAGTGAAGTATACATAAATACGGTTGTGACATGAGTAATACTACTGAAGTATACATAAATACGGTTGTGACATGAGTAATACTACTGAAGTATACATAAATACGGTTGTGACATGAGTAATACTACTGAAGTATACATAAATACTGATGTGACATGAGTAATACTACTGAAGTATACATAAATACGGTTGTGACATGAGTAATACTACTGAAGTATACATAAATACTTATGTGACATGAGTAATACTACTGAAGTATACATAAATACTGATGTGACATGAGTAATACTACTGAAGTATACATAAATACGGTTGTGACATGAGTAATACTACTGAAGTATACATAAATACAGTTGTGACATGAGTTATACTACTGAAGTATACATAAATACTTATGTGACATGAGTAATACTACTGAAGTATACATAAATACCGTTGTGACATGAGTAATACTACTGAAGTATACATAAATACAGTCGTGACATGAGTAATACTTCTGAAGTATACATAAATACTGATGTGACATGAGTAATACTACTTAAGTATACATAAATACAGTTGTGACATGAGTAATACTACTGAAGTATACATAAATACTGATGTGAAATGAGTAATACTACTGAAGTATACATAAATACTGATCCTACATGAGTAATACTACTGAAATATACATAAATACTGATGTGACATGAGTAATCCAACTCAAGTATACATAAATACTGATGTGACATGAGTAATACTACTGAAGTATACATAAATACCATTGTGACATGAGTAATACTACTGAAGTATACATAAATACAGTTGTGACATGAGTAATACTACTGAAGTATACATAAATACTGATGTGACATGAGTAATACTACTGAAGTATACATAAATACAGTTGTGACATGAGTAATACTACTGAAGTATACATAAATACTGATGTGACATGAGTAATACTACTGAAGTATACATAAATACTGATGTGACATGAGTAATACTACTGAAGTATACATAAATACTAATCCTACATGAGTAATACTACTGAAGTATACATAAATACTGATGTGACATGAGTAATCCAACTCAAGTATACATAAATACTGACGTGACATGAGTAATACTACTGAAGTATACATAAATACGGTTGTGACATGAGTAATACTACTGAAGTATACATAAATACGGTTGTGACATGAGTAATACTACTGAAGTATACATAAATATGGTTGTGACATGAGTAATACTACTGAAGTATACATAAATACTGATGTGACATAAGTAATATTACCGAAGTATACATAAATACTGATGTGACATGAGTAATACTACTGAAGTATACATAAATACTGATGTGACATGAGTAATACTACTGAAGTATACATAAATACGGTTGTGACATGAGTAATACTACTGAAGTATACATAAATACTGATGTGACATGAGTAATCCAACTCAAGTATACATAAATACTGATGTGACATGAGTAATACTACTGAAGTATACATAAATACTGATGTGACATGAGTAATACTACTGAAGTATACATAAATACGGTTGTGACATGAGTAATACTACTGAAGTATACATAAATACTGATGTGACATGAGTAATCCAACTCAAGTATACATAAATACTGATGTGACATGAGTAATACTACTGAAGTATACATAAATACTGATGTGACATGAGTAATACTACTGAAGTATACATAAATACGGTTGTGACATGAGTAATACTACTGAAGTATACATAAATTCGGTTGTGACATGAGTAATACTACTGAAGTATACATAAATACGGTTGTGACATGAGTAATACTACTGAAGTATACATAAATACTGATGTGACATGAGTAATACTACTGAAGTATACATAAATACTGTTGTGACATGAGTAATACTACTGAAGTATACATAAATACGGTTGTGACATGAGTAATACTACTGAAGTATACATAAATACGGTTATGACATGAGTAATACTACTGAAGTATACATAAATACGGTTGTGACATGAGTAATACTACTGAAGTATACATAAATACTGATGTGACATGAGTAATACTACTGAAGTATACATAAATACGGTTGTGACATGAGTAATACTACTGAAGTATACATAAATACGGTTGTGACATGAGTAATACTACTGAAGTATACATAAATTCGGTTGTGACATGAGTAATACTACTGAAGTATACATAAATACGGTTGTGACATGAGTAATACTACTGAAGTATACATAAATACCGTTGTGTCATGAGTAATACTACTGAAGTATACATAAATACGGTTGTGACATGAGTAATACTACTGAAGTATACATAAATATGGTTGTGACATGAGTAATACTACTGAAGTATACATAAATACTGATGTGACATGAGTAATATTACCGAAGTATACATAAATACTGATGTGACATGAGTAATACTACTGAAGTATACATAAATACTGATGTGACATGAGTAATACTACTGAAGTATACATAAATACTGATGTGACATGAGTAATACTACTGAAGTATACATAAATACGGTTGTGACATGAGTAATACTACTGAAGTATACATAAATACTGATGTGACATGAGTAATCCAACTCAAGTATACATAAATACTGATGTGACATAAGTAATACTACTGAAGTATACATAAATACTGATGTGACATGAGTAATACTACTGAAGTATACATAAATACGGTTGTGACATGAGTAATACTACTGAAGTATACATAAATACGGTTGTGACATGAGTAATACTACTGAAGTATACATAAATTCGGTTGTGACATGAGTAATACTACTGAAGTATACATAAATACGGTTATGACATGAGTAATACTACTGAAGTATACATAAATACTGATGTGACATGAGTAATACTACTGAAGTATACATAAATACCGTTGTGACATGAGTAATACTACTGAAGTATACATAAATACAGTTGTGACATGAGTAATACTACTGAAGTATACATAAATACTGATGTGACATGAGTAATACTACTGAAGTATACATAAATACAGTTGTGACATGAGTAATACTACTGAAGTATACATAAATACTGATGTGACATGAGTAATACTACTGAAGTATACATAAATACTGATGTGACATGAGTAATACTACTGAAGTATACAAAAATACGGTTGTGACATGTGTAATACTACTGAAGTATACATAAATACGGTTGTGACATGAGTAATACTACTGAAGTATACATAAATACTGATGTGACATGAGTAATACTACTGAAGTATACATAAATACTGTTGTGACATGAGTTATACTACTGAAGTATACATAAATACGGTTGTGACATGAGTAATACTACTGAAGTATACATAAATACGGTTGTGACATGAGTAATACTACTGAAGTATACATAAATACCGTTGTGACATGAGTAATACTACTGAAGTATACATAAATACCGTTGTTACATGAGTAATGCTACTGAAGTATACATAAATACGGTTGTGACATGAGTAATACTACTGAAGTATACATAAATACCGTTGTGTCATGAGTAATACTACTGAAGTATACATAAATACGGTTGTGACATGAGTAATACTACTGAAGTATACATAAATACTGATGTGACATGAGTAATACTACTGAAGTATACATAAATACGGTTGTGACATGAGTAATACTACTGAAGTATACATAAATTCGGTTGTGACATGAGTAATACTACTGAAGTATACATAAATACGGTTGTGACATGAGTAATACTACTGAAGTATACATAAATACTGATGTGACATGAGTAATACTACTGAAGTATACATAAATACTGTTGTGACATGAGTAATACTACTGAAGTATACATAAATACGGTTGTGACATGAGTAATACTACTGAAGTATACATAAATACGGTTATGACATGAGTAATACTACTGAAGTATACATAAATACGGTTGTGACATGAGTAATACTACTGAAGTATACATAAATACTGATGTGACATGAGTAATACTACTGAAGTATACATAAATACGGTTGTGACATGAGTAATACTACTGAAGTATACATAAATACGGTTGTGACATGAGTAATACTACTGAAGTATACATAAATTCGGTTGTGACATGAGTAATACTACTGAAGTATACATAAATACGGTTGTGACATGAGTAATACTACTGAAGTATACATAAATACCGTTGTGTCATGAGTAATACTACTGAAGTATACATAAATACGGTTGTGACATGAGTAATACTACTGAAGTATACATAAATATGGTTGTGACATGAGTAATACTACTGAAGTATACATAAATACTGATGTGACATGAGTAATATTACCGAAGTATACATAAATACTGATGTGACATGAGTAATACTACTGAAGTATACATAAATACTGATGTGACATGAGTAATACTACTGAAGTATACATAAATACTGATTAGACATGAGTAATACTACTGAAGTATACATAAATACGGTTGTGACATGAGTAATACTACTGAAGTATACATAAATACTGATGTGACATGAGTAATCCAACTCAAGTATACATAAATACTGATGTGACATAAGTAATACTACTGAAGTATACATAAATACTGATGTGACATGAGTAATACTACTGAAGTATACATAAATACGGTTGTGACATGAGTAATACTACTGAAGTATACATAAATACGGTTGTGACATGAGTAATACTACTGAAGTATACATAAATTCGGTTGTGACATGAGTAATACTACTGAAGTATACATAAATACGGTTATGACATGAGTAATACTACTGAAGTATACATAAATACTGATGTGACATGAGTAATACTACTGAAGTATACATAAATACCGTTGTGACATGAGTAATACTACTGAAGTATACATAAATACAGTTGTGACATGAGTAATACTACTGAAGTATACATAAATACTGATGTGACATGAGTAATACTACTGAAGTATACATAAATACAGTTGTGACATGAGTAATACTACTGAAGTATACATAAATACTGATGTGACATGAGTAATACTACTGAAGTATACATAAATACTGATGTGACATGAGTAATACTACTGAAGTATACAAAAATACGGTTGTGACATGTGTAATACTACTGAAGTATACATAAATACGGTTGTGACATGAGTAATACTACTGAAGTATACATAAATACTGATGTGACATGAGTAATACTACTGAAGTATACATAAATACTGTTGTGACATGAGTTATACTACTGAAGTATACATAAATACGGTTGTGACATGAGTAATACTACTGAAGTATACATAAATACGGTTGTGACATGAGTAATACTACTGAAGTATACATAAATACCGTTGTGACATGAGTAATACTACTGAAGTATACATAAATACCGTTGTTACATGAGTAATGCTACTGAAGTATACATAAATACGGTTGTGACATGAGTAATACTACTGAAGTATACATAAATACCGTTGTGTCATGAGTAATACTACTGAAGTATACATAAATACGGTTGTGACATGAGTAATACTACTGAAGTATACATAAATATGGTTGTGACATGAGTAATACTACTGAAGTATACATAAATACTGATGTGACATGAGTAATATTACCGAAGTATACATAAATACTGATGTGACATGAGTAATACTACTGAAGTATACATAAATACTGATGTGACATGAGTAATACTACTGAAGTATACATAAATACTGATGTGACATGAGTAATACTACTGAAGTATACATAAATACGGTTGTGACATGAGTAATACTACTGAAGTATACATAAATACTGATGTGACATGAGTAATCCAACTCAAGTATACATAAATACTGATGTGACATGAGTAATACTACTGAAGTATACATAAATACTGATGTGACATGAGTAATACTACTGAAGTATACATAAATACGGTTGTGACATGAGTAATACTACTGAAGTATACATAAATACGGTTGTGACATGAGTAATACTACTGAAGTATACATAAATACGGTTATGACATGAGTAATACTACTGAAGTATACATAAATACGGTTGTGACATGAGTAATACTACTGAAGTATACATAAATACTGATGTGACATGAGTAATACTACTGAAGTATACATAAATACTGTTGTGACATGAGTAATACTACTGAAGTATACATAAATACGGTTGTGACATGAGTAATACTACTGAAGTATACATAAATACGGATGTGACATGAGTAATACTACTGAAGTATACATAAATACGGTTGTGACATGAGTAATACTACTGAAGTATACATAAATACTGATGTGACATGAGTAATACTACTGAAGTATACATAAATACTGATGTGACATGAGTAATACTACTGAAGTATACATAAATACGGTTGTGACATGAGTAATACTACTGAAGTATACATAAATTCGGTTGTGACATGAGTAATACTACTGAAGTATACATAAATACGGTTATGACATGAGTAATACTACTGAAGTATACATAAATACGGTTGTGACATGAGTAATACTACTGAAGTATACATAAATACTGATGTGACATGAGTAATACTACTGAAGTATACATAAATACTGTTGTGACATGAGTAATACTACTGAAGTATACATAAATACGGTTGTGACATGAGTAATACTACTGAAGTATACATAAATACGGTTGTGACATGAGTAATACTACTGAAGTATACATAAATACGGTTGTGACATGAGTAATACTACTGAAGTATACATAAATACTGATGTGACATGAGTAATACTACTGAAGTATACATAAATACGGTTGTGACATGAGTAATACTACTGAAGTATACATAAATACGGTTGTGACATGAGTAATACTACTGAAGTATACATAAATACGGTTGTGACATGAGTAATACTACTGAAGTATACATAAATACGGTTGTGACATGAGTAATACTACTGAAGTATACATAAATACCGTTGTGACATGAGTAATACTACTGAAGTATACATAAATACGGTTATGACATGAGTAATACTACTGAAGTATACATAAATACGGTTGTGACATGAGTAATACTACTGAAGTATACATAAAAACAGTTGTGACATGAGTTATACTACTGAAGTATACATAAATACTGATGTGACATGAGTAATACTACTGAAGTATACATAAATACCGTTGTGACATGAGTAATACTACTGAAGTATACATAAATACAGTTGTGACATGAGTAATACTACTGAAGTATACATAAATACTGATGTGACATGAGTAATACTACTGAAGTATACACAAATACAGTTGTGACATGAGTAATACTACTGAAGTATACATAAATACTGATGTGACATGAGTAATACTACTGAAGTATACATAAATACTGATGTGACATGAGTAATACTACTGAAGTATACATAAATACGGTTGTGACATGAGTAATACTACTGAAGTATACATAAATACTGATGTGACATGAGTAATACTACTGAAGTATACATAAATACTGTTGTGACATGAGTAATACTACTGAACTATACATAAATATGGTTATGACATGAGTAATACTACTGAAGTATACATAAATACTGATGTGACATGAGTAATACTACTGAAGTATACATAAATACCGTTGTGACATGAGTAATACTACTGAAGTATACATAAATACCGTTGTGACATGAGTAATACTACTGAAGTATACATAAATACTGATGTGACATGAGTAATACTACTGAAGTATACATAAATACGGTTGTGACATGAGTAATACTACTGAAGTATACATAAATACAGTTGTGACATGAGTTATACTACTGAAGTATACATAAATACTGATGTGACATGAGTAATACTACTGAAGTATACATAAATACCGTTGTGACATGAGTAATACTACTGAAGTATACATAAATACAGTTGTGACATGAGTAATACTACTGAAGTATACATAAATACTGATGTGACATGAGTAATACTACTGAAGTATACATAAATACAGTTGTGACATGAGTAATACTACTGAAGTATACATAAATACTGATGTGACATGAGTAATACTACTGAAGTATACATAAATACTGATGTGACATGAGTAATACTACTGAAGTATACATAAATACTGATGTGACATGAGTAATACTACTGAAGTATACATAAATACTGATGTGACATGAGTAATACTACTGAAGTATACATAAATACGGTTGTGACATGAGTAATACTACTGAAGTATACATAAATACAGTTGTGACATGAGTTATACTACTGAAGTATACATAAATACTGATGTGACATGAGTAATACTACTGAAGTATACATAAATACCGTTGTGACATGAGTAATACTACTGAAGTATACATAAATACAGTTGTGACATGAGTAATACTACTGAAGTATACATAAATACTGATGTGACATGAGTAATACTACTGAAGTATACATAAATACTGTTGTGACATGAGTAATACTACTGAAGTATACATAAATACTGATGTGACATGAGTAATACTACTGAAGTATACATAAATACTGATGTGACATGAGTAATACTACTGAAGTATACATAAATACGGTTGTGACATGAGTAATACTACTGAAGTATACATAAATACGGTTGTGACATGAGTAATACTACTGAAGTATACATAAATACTGATGTGACATGAGTAATACTACTGAAGTATACATAAATACTGTTGTGACATGAGTAATACTACTGAAGTATACATAAATACGGTTGTGACATGAGTAATACTACTGAAGTATACATAAATACGGTTGTGACATGAGTAATACTACTGAAGTATACATAAATACGGTTGTGACATGAGTAATACTACTGAAGTATACATAAATACGGTTGTGACATGAGTAATACTACTGAAGTATACATAAATACTGTTGTGACATGAGTAATACTACTGAAGTATACATAAATACCGTTGTGTCATGAGTAATACTACTGAAGTATACATAAATACCGTTGTGTCATGAGTAATCCAACTCAAGTATACATAAATACTGCTGTGACATGAGTAATCCAACTCAAGTATACATAAATACAGTTGTGACATGAGTAATACTACTGAAGTATACATAAATACTGATGTGACATGAGTAATACTACTGAAGTATACATAAATACAGTTGTGACATGAGTAATACTACTGAAGTATACATAAATACCGTTGTGACATGAGTAATACTACTGAAGTATACATAAATACAGTTGTGACATGAGTAATACTACTGAAGTATACATAAATACCGTTGTGACATGAGTAATACTACTGAAGTATACATAAATACAGTTGTGACATGAGTAATACTACTGAAGTATACATAAATACAGTTGTGACATGAGTAATACTACTGAAGTATACATAAATACAATTGTGACATGAGTAATACTACTGAAGTATACATAAATACCGTTGTGACATGAGTAATACTACTGAAGTATACATAAATACCGTTGTGACATGAGTAATACTACTGAAGTATACATAAATACTGATGTGACATGAGTAATACTACTGAAGTATACATAAATACTGATGTGACATGAGTAATACTACTGAAGTATACATAAATACGGTTGTGACATGAGTAATACTACTGAAGTATACATAAATACTGATGTGACATGAGTAATACTACTGAAGTATACATAAATACTGATGTGACATGAGTAATACTACTGAAGTATACATAAATACTGATGTGACATGAGTAATACTACTGAAGTATACATAAATACTGATGTGACATGAGTAATACTACTGAAGTATACATAAATACGGTTGTGACATGAGTAATACTACTGAAGTATACATAAATACTGATGTGACATGAGTAATACTACTGAAGTATACATAAATACTGATGTGACATGAGTAATACTACTGAAGTATACATAAATACTGATGTGACATGAGTAATACTACTGAAGTATACATAAATACTGATGTGACATGAGTAATACTACTGAAGTATACATAAATACAGTTGTGACATGAGTAATACTACTGAAGTATACATAAATACAGTTGTGACATGAGTTATACTACTGAAGTATACATAAATACGGTTGTGACATGAGTAATACTACTGAAGTATACATAAATACGGTTGTGACATGAGTAATACTACTGAAGTATACATAAATACTGATGTGACATGAGTAATACTACTGAAGTATACATAAATACTGATGTGACATGAGTAATACTACTGAAGTATACATAAATACCGTTGTGACATGAGTAATACTACTGAAGTATACATAAATACCGTTGTGACATGAGTAATACTACTGAAGTATACATAAATACTGATGTGACATGAGTAATACTACTGAAGTATACATAAATACTGATGTGACATGAGTAATACTACTGAAGTATACATAAATACGGTTGTGACATGAGTAATATTACTGAAGTATACATAAATACCGTTGTGACATGAGTAATACTACTGAAGTATACATAAATACTGATGTGACATGAGTAATACTACTGAAGTATACATAAATACTGATGTGACATGAGTAATACTACTGAAGTATACATAAATACGGTTGTGACATGAGTAATACTAATGAAGTATACATAAACACGGTTGTGACATGAGTAATACTACTGAAGTATACATAAATACGGTTGTGACATGAGTAATACTACTGAAGTATACATAAATACGGTTGTGACATGAGTAATACTACTGAAGTATACATAAATACTGATGTGACATGAGTAATACTACTGAAGTATACATAAATACGGTTGTGACATGAGTAATACTACTGAAGTATACATAAATACAGTTGTGACATGAGTAATACTACTGAAGTATACATAAATACCGTTGTGACATGAGTAATACTACTGAAGTATACATAAATTCAGTTGTGACATGAGTAATACTACTGAAGTATACATAAATACTGATGTGACATGAGTAATACTACTGAAGTATACATAAATACAGTTGTGACATGAGTAATACTACTGAAGTATACATAAATACTGATGTGACATGAGTAATACTACTAAAGTATACATAAATACTGATGTGACATGAGTAATACTACTGAAGTATACATAAATACGGTTGTGACATGAGTAATACTACTGAAGTATACATAAATACGGTTGTGACATGAGTAATACTACTGAAGTATACATAAATACTGATGTGGCATGAGTAATACTACTGAAGTATACATAAATACGGTTGTGACATGAGTAATACTACTGAAGTATACATAAATACTGATGTGACATGAGTAATACTACTGAAGTATACATAAATACTGATGTGACATGAGTAATACTACTGAAGTATACATAAATACTGATGTGACATGAGTAATACTACTGAAGTATACGTAAATACTGATGTGACATGAGTAATACTACTGAAGTATACATAAATACTGTTGTGACATGAGTAATACTACTGAAATATACATAAATACCGTTGTGACATGAGTTATACTACTGAAGTATACATAAATACCGTTGTGACATGAGTAATACTACTGAAGTATACATAAATACCGTTGTGACATGAGTAATACTACTGAAGTATACATAAATACTGATGTGACATGAGTAATACTACTGAAGTATACATAAATACTGTTGTGACATGAGTTATACTACTGAAGTATACATAAATACTGTTGTGACATGAGTAATACTACTGAAGTATACATAAATACTGATGTGACATGAGTAATACTACTGAAGTATACATAAATACTGTTGTGACATGAGTAATACTACTGAAGTATACATAAATACTGATGTGACATGAGTAATACTACTGAAGTATACATAAATACCGTTGTGACATGAGTAATACTACTGAAGTATACATAAATACTGATGTGACATGAGTAATACTACTGAAGTATACATAAATACTGTTGTGACATGAGTTATACTACTGAAGTATACATAAATACGGTTGTGACATGAGTAATACTACTGAAGCATACATAAATACTGATGTGACATGAGTAATACTACTGAAGTATACATAAATACTGATGTGACATGAGTAATACTACTGAAGTATACATAAATACTGATGTGACATGAGTAATACTACTGAAGTATACATAAATACTGATGTGACATGAGTAATACTACTGAAGTATACATAAATACTGATGTGACATGAGTAATACTACTGAAGTATACATAAATACTGATGTGACATGAGTAATACTACTGAAGTATACATAAATACTGATGTGACATGAGTAATACTACTGAAGTATACATAAATACTGATGTGACATGAGTAATACTACTGAAGTATACATAAATACTGATGTGACATGAGTAATACTACTGAAGTATACATAAATACGGTTATGACATGAGTAATACTACTGAAGTATACATAAATACGGTTGTGACATGAGTAATACTACTGAAGTATACATAAATACTGATGTGACATGAGTAATACTACTGAAGTATACATAAATACTGATGTGACATGAGTAATACTACTGAAGTATACATAAATACTGATGTGACATGAGTAATACTACTGAAGTATACATAAATACTGATGTGACATGAGTAATACTACTGAAGTATACATAAATACTGATGTGACATGAGTAATACTACTGAAGTATACATAAATACCGTTGTGACATGAGTAATACTACTGAAGTATACATAAATACAGTTGTGACATGAGTAATACTACTGAAGTATACATAAATACCGTTGTGACATGAGTAATGCTACTGAAATATACATAAATACGGTTGTGACATGAGTAATGCTACTGAAGTATACATAAATACTGATGTGACATGAGTAATACTACTGAAGTATACATAAATACGGTTGTGACATGAGTAATACTACTGAAGTATACATAAATACTGATGTGACATGAGTAATACTACTGAAGTATACATAAATACTGATGTGACATGAGTAATACTACTGAAGTATACATAAATACTGATGTGACATGAGTAATACTACTGAAGTATACATAAATACAGTTGTGACATGAGTAATACTACTGAAGTATACATAAATACCGTTGTGACATGAGTAATACTACTGAAGTATACATAAATACAGTTGTGACATGAGTAATACTACTGAAGTATACATAAATACTGATGTGACATGAGTAATACTACTGAAGTATACATAAATACTGATGTGACATGAGTAATACTACTGAAGTATACATAAATACAGTTGTGACATGAGTAATACTACTGAAGTATACATAAATAATGTTGTGACATGACTAATACTACTGAAGTATACATAAATACTGATGTGACATGAGTAATACTACTGAAGTATACATAAATACGGTTGTGACATGAGTAATACTACTGAAGTATACATAAATACAGTTGTGACATGAGTAATACTACTGAAGTATACATAAATACTGATGTGACATGAGTAATACTACTGAAGTATACATAAATACCGTTGTGACATGAGTAATACTACTGAAGTATACATAAATACTGATGTGACATGAGTAATACTACTGAAGTATACATAAATACTGATGTGACATGAGTAATACTACTGAAGTATACATAAATACCGTTGTGACATGAGTAATGCTACTGAAATATACATAAATACCGTTGTGACATGAGTAATGCTACTGAAGTATACATAAATACTGATGTGACATGAGTAATACTACTGAAGTATACATAAATACCGTTTTGACATGAGTTATACTACTGAAGTATACATAAATACTGATGTGACATGAGTAATACTACTGAAGTATACATAAATACTGATGTGACATGAGTAATACTACTGAAGTATACATAAATACCGTTGTGACATGAGTAATGCTACTGAAGCAAAACAAACTCTTCCTAAACACTGACAAAACTGTCACAATGATCTTTGGAATGGGACCTAAATTAAACAAACTACAAAATTTCCATCTATGCATCAAAACAAAATCAAATTGTACACTGATCGCAGTCCACTCTTACAAATACTTGGGTTGGTTGTTAGACCCCAATTTATCTTTTGGTGTCCGCATAGAAAAACTTGCATCTAAACTTTATCCCAAACTAGGTGCCCTGTACAGAAACAAATCCTGCCTTGGCCCTACAGTAAATGAAAAGATTGTACAGCAAATGCTGATACCTATCTTGGATTATGGGGACATAGTATATGCACCTGCACCACAAACCCACCTTAATAAATTGAATACATTGTATAACTTGTTCTGCCGCTTTGTGCTACAATGTAACTACAGGACCCACCAATGTGACATGCTAAAAGAACTAAACTGGCTGTCGCTGGAATCCAGACACACCCTCCATCTTTCCTGCCTTGTGTTTAAGAGCCTTTCTGGGAAGCTCCCACCCTACCTGAGCAGAATAATCTCCCCTGCTATTCCCACCTCCTATAACCTCCGATCCAATAACAGCACATTATTTAGCTTGCCACAATACAAAAAGAAAGCAGCTCGATCCTCCTTTTCCTACAGAGCACCACAATTATGGAATGACCTCCCGCACACTTTCAAATCTTCCCCAAGCCTAAAATCCTTTAAGAGATCCCTCTCTACATATCTCAAAACAGAATGCACTTTTTATGGTTGATTAAATATTTCCTACCTGTTCTATGTTAAATTTCTTCATATATTGTGTATTATTATTAGTTTTTGTATTTTATTGTACCCTATTTATCAATGCAATGTTTTGTTCATCCAAGACATACTTGAAAACGAGAGAAATCTCAATGTATCATTCCTGGTAAAATATTTAATAAAAATAAAAAAAGAAAATTGTAATTTGTTGCAAACAACAGAAAAGGGTCAGCATGAAAGAAAGAATGGAGTACATAGAATAGGAACTTAAAAAGTTTGAAGCACATGAGAAATACATAAGGTAGATACAAGAGTGAGGGGGAATGTCAATGATGTGAAAAATTACAATTAGGATTCCACAGTTGCTAGACACTTTAATCTTGTACACTTTACCCATGTAGGGAATTTTTCAGTGAAAATCATCGATCTGGCTAAATTTCCCCCTAGAGGTGCTAATAAGTATAAAATTCTTGACAAAAAGGAACTCTTTTGGATCTATAAACTGAAGACTACAGTACCCACTGGTCTCAATCTGGAGTGTGATATCATCTATGTTGTATGAATGAGGGATTAGTTGACTACTATTGTGAAAAAGTACATAATAATAGAACAATTATGTGTGGTAGGCTGTCAACAATTTGCAATGTACTGTGTGCGATGAGTGGAGTTAGTGGGTTACTAATGAACCATGATATGTAAATATTTGAGTTATGTTCTATACTAATCTGTTTGTCATAACATTATATTATTAGTTTTGTTTGCTTCATGTGTAATTAATAGAGCTAATATTTTGATATTTTGACTGTATGAACTATTGTACTGTATGAACTATGTAAAATGTATAGATTGTTATCTCTTTTTTGTTGTTGTTATTAATCATGTGTGTAACATAAGGAGTTAATGGGTTAATGACTGCAGGAGATACCAGTGGTATTATCTGTTGTTTATGAGTAAGCGCCAGGGCTGCCATCAGGGGGTGAACTCCTGTCAGGGGCCCAATGGGCCAGAGGGCCCCATGAGGCAAGAACAACTATTATTTAAAAAAAAAAAAAAATTGGCAGCTCCCAGAGGGTACTACAGCAGAGTGCTATAGAGCGTGGAAAATGTTATTACAAGGAGTAAAGCTTTACCATTTGAGAGGATTTCTGAGTGTGCACTAAACCACTATGCACAGTGTGAGACAGACTTGGCACTTAAGTTTGTACAGTGTGTGCCTGAGTCAGACGGCAGATCACTTTCATTTGCAGAGGAGGTAGGACTTAGTAAATGTTTTTTATTTCTTTGTGCAATTTCGGATTGTAACGTCAGTGTGGTAGTAGTTGTATGGTCGGACCAATTTTTTTTTAACAATATGCAGCAGTGTATTTATGATTATTTGACAATGCTGTAGAAATTCTATATTTAAAGCCATGCAGAAATGTTTCCTCCTCAATACACAAATGGTAGGTTCCCCTATGGCAGATATGAGTTGTTTTATATATATATATATATATATATATATATATATATATATATATATATATATATATATATACAGGGAGTGCAGAATTATTAGGCAAGTTGTATTTTTGAGGATTAATTTTATTATTGAACAACAACCATGTTCTCAATGAACCCAAAAAACTCATTAATATCAAAGCTGAATAGTTTTGGAAGTAGTTTTTAGTTTGTTTTTAGTTATAGCTATTTTAGGGGGATATCTGTGTGTGCAGGTGACTATTACTGTGCATAATTATTAGGCAACTTAACAAAAAACAAATATATACCCATTTCAATTATTTATTTTTACCAGTAAAACCAATATAACATCTCAACATTCACAAATATACATTTCTGACATTCAAAAACAAAACAAAAACAAATCAGTGACCAATATAGCCACCTTTCTTTGCAAGGACACTCAAAAGCCTGCCATCCATGGATTCTGTCAGTGTTTTGATTTGTTCCCCATCAACATTGCGTGCAGCAGCAACCACAGCCTCCCAGACACTGTTCAGAGAGGTGTACTGTTTTCCCTCCTTGTAAATCTCACATTTGATGATGGACCACAGGTTCTCAATGGGGTTCAGATCAGGTGAACAAGGAGGCCATGTCATTAGATTTTCTTCTTTTATACCCTTTCTTGCCAGCCACACTGTGGAGTACTTGGACGCGTGTGATGGAGCATTGTCCTGCATGAAAATCATGTTTTTCTTGAAGGATGCAGACTTCTTCCTGTACCACTGCTTGAAGAAGGTGTCTTCCAGAAACTGGCAGTAGGACTGGGAGTTGAGCTTGACTCCATCCTCAACCCGAAAAGGCCCCACAAGCTCATCTTTGATGATACCAGCCCAAACCAGTACTCCACCTCTACCTTGCTGGCATCTGAGTCGGACTGGAGCTCTCTGCCCTTTACCAATCCAGCCACGGGCCCATCCATCTGGCCCATCAAGACTCACTCTCATTTCATCAGTCCATAAAACCTTAGAAAAATCAGTCTTGAGATATTTCTTGGCCCAGTCTTGACGTTTCAGCTTGTGTGTCTTGTTCAGTGGTGGTCGTCTTTCAGCCTTTCTTACCTTGGCCATGTCTCTGAGTATTGCACACCTTGTGCTTTTGGGCACTCCAGTGATGTTGCAGCTCTGAAATATGGCCAAACTGGTGGCAAGTGGCATCTTGGCAGCTGCATGCTTGACTTTTCTCAGTTCATGGGCAGTTATTTTGTGCCTTAGTTTTTCCACACGCTTCTTGCGACCCTGTTGACTATTTTGAATGAAACGCTTGATTGTTCGATGATCACGCTTCAGAAGCTTTGCAATTTTAAGAGTGCTGCATCCCTCTGCAAGATATCTCACTATTTTTGACTTTTCTGAGCCTGTCAAGTCCTTCTTTTCACCCATTTTGCCAAAGGAAAGGAAGTTGCCTAATAATTATGCAAACCTGATATAGGGTGTTGATGTCATTAGACCACACCCCTTCTCATTACAGAGATGCACATCACCTAATATGCTTAATTGGTAGTAGGCTTTCGAGCCTATACAGCTTGGAGTAAGACAACATGCATAAAGAGGATGATGTGGTCAAAATTCTCATTTGCCTAATAATTCTGCACTCCCTGTATATATATATCTATATATATTACATTCCAGTTTACTGCCCCTTTAAGCAAGGACTTTCCAGATGCAATTTTATCTAAGATTTTTACATCTGCATAACATGTTATACTCTTAGACTAAAATTGCTCAGTGTTTGAAATGAGACAAGTTAACTTAACACTGCTCTGTTTACAATACAGCTGACTTAATTTTGAAAATACATACAAACAAGCCTAAATCCTGCATTTAACCAGATCTAATGGTATGAGACTGAGTACCACAGCTTATGGTTCCCCCAAGACCATATAGAGTACAGAATCTTCAAAATCCATAAGTACAGCTGACAGATGGGAACATTTGTACACCATATTTAAAGTGGTGCTCTTGGTTGGGGAAAATGAGGGGAAAAAAACAAACATATGTCAACCTTTCAAAAGTACTTTTCTTCATCTAGCCATCTACCCAGATCATTAATGTACAATTTTGAATTCACATAATTATTTTTGCTTGCACATTTACAAATATGATTCTTTAAAAAGTGATCTCTTAATTTCTGCAATTTTTTTTTATCATGCATGTCACACACTGTTGGTTTAGAGAAATTTTGCCTCCTGTGAGTGTTTCTGTGGGTGTCTGTGTTTATGTCTTTGTGCTTTTGTTTGTTTCTCTATGAGTGTGTACATATTTTTTATCTGTGGATCTCTCTGTGAGGGTGTGTGTGTATGTCTTTGTGCATTTTCTGTGGATGTCTGTGAGGGTGTGTGCATATGTCTTTGTGCTTTTACTATGGGTGTCTCTGTGAGGGTGTGTGTATGTATGTCTTTGTGTATTTTCTCTGGATACCTCTGTGTTGGTGGGTGTGTATGTCTTTGTGTGTTTTCTGTGGATGTCTCTGTGAGGGTGTGTGCGTATGTCTGTGTGTTTTATGTGGGTGTTTCTGTGAGGGTGTGTGTATGTCTGTGCATTTTCTGTGGGTGTCTCTGTGAGACTGTGCATATGTCTTTGTGTGTTTTCTGTGGATATCTCTGTGAGTGTGTGTGTGTATGTATGTCTTTGTCTGTTTTATGTGATTGTCTCTGTGTGTGTGTATGTATGTCTTTGTTTTATGTGGTTGTCTCTGTGTGTGTGTATGTCTTTGTGTGTTTTCTGAGGCTGTCTCTGTTGGTGTTTCCTTGGGTGTATGTGCAAGTTTGAGTTTATGTGTGTGTGTGTGTCCATTGTCTGTTCCTTTTTAGGACATTTTGACCTTACTACTGATTATTCACATCTTTCTACAGACTTTCAGACAAATGAGACCTTTCCAGAAGTCACCAATCCACCATTTAACCTTTAAATTATTGTTTAGGCAGTTCAGGGCCCTTCCTTTTAGCCACTGCATGCTGTTGTCATCATATAGTTGTCATCTTCTTTACAAAAATATAATCAGAACTCCATATTTTGTTTTGTAAATCTCCTTTTTTGATAAAACTGTAGTCTGCCTAATTACTTGTCAGGTCAATGTAAAAAAGTGCTGAGTGTCTGTTTGGGTGTCTGTGTCTGAGTGTGTTTGTGTGTTTCTTTGCACGTCTGCTAGAGTGACTATATGTCAATCCTTATGTGCGAGTATGTGTTTCAGTGTATGAGTGTGTCTGTGTGTTTCTGTGTTTGTGTGTTACTACCTTTACAACATTTCCAAGTTTGACTACACTTAAGAATAAAGTGCATATATGTTTTAGTCACTTGGTCAAAAATTGCACATGGGGCGGGCCTGATCAATGGTCAAGTCAGGGGCCCCAAAATTTCTAGTAGCAGCCCTGGTAAACATCACTTTTTTGATCTGCTCCTGCTGGGCATTTTCATTTTAGGTTGGAGCTGTCCAAGGTCCTGAATCTTGACCTTACCAGGTATATATAATAATAATACCTGAGACCCTAACACAGCCACACAATGCAAGCTCCCAAATCCAAACAAACTGTGAACAAGGGAGGGGTGCACAGGCATATGTAATCACCCAGAAATATACAAAACATGGAAGGCGACTGCACTCCAAGACCGGACCGGGTACACATCCCATGACCCAGCAATATGCTCAGCACTGGGTGCTCAGTGACACTCACAAAAAGCTGTGCTGTCACCAGAGTCACAGGCAGTTAACTTCAGACAGGAGTGGGTGCAAGAACCATAGGGGAAAGGCAAAACAAATTAATACAACACATAGAGAAAACCCTGCACTCACCAGCAAGCTCACAGTAAAGATTTAAAAACAAAAATGGAAAGGTTAGTTACTGCATCTGGACAAATGGGACAAGCTATGGTACCAATAGAATGCAAGGTCAATCCTATTGGCTGATTGGATCAGCCAATCGGATTGAACTTCAATCCGATTGGCTGATAGCCTCAGCCAATAGGATTTTTCCTACCTTAATTCCGATTGGCTGATAGGATTCTATCAGCCAATCGGAATTCAAGGGACGCCATCTTGGATGACGTCATTTAAAGGAACCTTCATTCTTCGTTAGGACTTTGTTTGAAGAGGATGCTCTGCATCGGCTGGATTGAAGATGGACCCGCACCTCTCCAGAAGGATGAAGATAGAAGATGCCGCCTGGATGAAGCCTTCTGCCATCTGGAGGACCTCTTCTGCCCCGATCAAATGAATACTTCTGCCGTATGGAGGACCACTTGTGCCCGGCTGGGTGAAGACGGCTCAAGGTAGGGTGATCTTCAGGGGGTTAGTGTTAGGTTTTTTTAAGGGGGGATTGGGTGGGTTTTAGAGTAGGGGTGTGTGGGTGGTGGGTTGTAATGTTGGGGGGAGTATTGTATTTTTTTTTTACAGGTAAAAGAGCTGATTACTTTGGGGCAATGCCCCACAAAAGGCCCTTTTAAGGGCTATTTGTAATTTAGTATAGGGTAGGGAATTTTATTATTTTGGGGGGCTTTTTATTTTATTAGGGGGATTAGATTAGGTGTAATTATTTTTAAAATTTGTAATTTATTTTTTATTTTCTGTAATTTAGTGTTTTTTTTTCCGTAATTTATTTAATTTAATTTAATTGTAATTAATTGTAGGTAGTTTAGGTAATTAATTTAATTAGAGAGTAGTGTTAGGTGTAATTGTAACTTAGGTTAGGGTTTATTTTACAGGTCAATTTGTATTTATTTTAGCTATGTAGTTATTAAATAGTTAATAACTATTTAATAACAATTGTACCTAGTTAAAATAATTACAAAGTTGCCTGTAAAATAAAAATAAATCCTAAAATAGCTATAATGTAACTAATAGTTATATTGTAGCTATAAAAATCTTCAAAGAATGCAGCAGCACCACTTCTCATATAAAAAGTTCCTTTATTAAACACATAGTAGGAGCAGGTAAAATAGAACGACGTTTCGGGTGGTTATCCCTTAGTCATGTTCACACTGTTTGGATCCTTGCAGTGATCCTGTGCTAGCTTGCACACACCTTGGGTCTGAGTGCTGGATTTCAATCTTATTTTCTATATTGTAGCTATATTAGGGTTTATTTTATAAGTAAGCATTTAGTTATAAATAGGAATAATGTAGTTAATGATAGTAATTTTATTTATATTTATTTAAATTATATTTAAGTTAGGGGGGGTTAGGGTTAGACTTAGGTTTAGGGGTTAATACATTTAATATAGTAGCGACGACATTGGGTGCGGCAGATTAGGGGTTAATAAATGTAGGTAGGTGTCGGCGATGTTAGGGACGGCAGATTAGGGGTTAATAAAATTTAACTAGTGTTTGTGAGGCGGGAGTGCGGTGGTTTAGGGGTTAATACATTTATTAAAGTGGCGGCGATGTCCGATCAGCAGATTAGGGGTTAAATTTTTTTATTTTAGTGTTTGCGATGTGGGGGGGCCCTCGGTTTAGGGGTTAATAGGTAGTTTATGGGTGTTAGTGTACTTTTATCACTTTAGTTAAGAGTTTTATGTTACGGCGTTAACCCATAAAACTCTTAACTACTGACTTTCAAATGTGGTAGGTGTCTTGACAGGAGAGGGTCTACTGCTCACTTCTTCCAAGACTCGTAATACTGGCGTTAGGCAAATCCCATTAAAAAGATAGGATACGCAATTGACGTGAGGGGATGTGCGGTATGCTCGAGTCGCGGAAGAAAAGTGAGCGGTACACCTGTACCTGCAGGACTCGTAATACCAGCGGGCGTTAAAGAGCAGCGTTGGGACCTCTCAACGCTGCTTTTTAAGGCTAAAGCAGAACTTGTGATCTAGACGCATGGCACTTAGTCTGATCTTCAAATGAGTAGACAAATTTCAGTTGTCTATTTCCACTCCTCCTGTATCATGTGACAACCATCAGCCAATCACAAATGCCCATACATATATTCTGTCAATTCTTGCACATGCTCAGTAGGAGCTGGTGACTCACAAAGTGTAAATTTAAAAAGACTGAGCACAATTAGTTAATGAAAGTAAAATGGAAAGTTGTTTGCAATTGCTGCCTTTATAAGAACAAATTATTTTGACTATTTTCATCATGTAGTAACTTCCCCCAATAAATTCTGGACCTGGTTTATTCAGAAAACACTGACAATAATAACAAATGGTTAATACTCACTGAAATGTAAATATTGTATTTGACAAAATGGTAAAATAGGCTCATCTGATTCATGTCCTATATTATTACATTTACTCAATAAATGTACAACCCGTTGATGTGCTCGTTATCTTAAAGGGATATAGTACAAAAATGTCATATCATAAAATAAGTGACAATTAGACGCAAATACAACACATGCCTTGGAAAGGACCAATGGTTTGCAAAAAACTATTTTTCAACCTTGTTATGGATTTGAGTAACCTATTTATTTGTAGAGGTATCAAAATGATACCAAGTCTACAGATATATTTTGTGTGACATTCATCCAGCTGAAGAGATACTTTTATGTTATCTAGCATAAACAGCAGCTTATATCAGTTTTAATACAGAGTACGTGTACATTATTACCCCAGGGCTAATAGGTAATGCGACACCATTATGTTACTGACACCAGTATCGGTGCCAGTGACTGGGCACATGGGACATTTTTAGGTTTTCGCCCAGCACACTCACATGGTAAAGTGACACGAGGCTTTTGTGGGACACTGTGCTCCTAGCTGTAGAAAACAAAAGCTTTTTCTATCGGGTTACAATGTAATCTATGTAAGGGGTAATTAGATATCCTAGCATAGAGTGTCAAGCACTAAGTAACAATACTCAGACAAGTGGCCCCAAGGAAAATATTTCTGTTCAACCATTATCAGAGGAAATTAGAGAAAAATGTAAATTATCACAAGGTAAATAGTTTTTTTTTTTAAATTCCAACAGAAATGCCAAACAGTAACTGTATTCAAATTCCCTGTAGGAGAACGCTCAGACCACAGTAGGATTGATGAGCAACTGAGTCTGTTACAGTCTTGCTATTTGCCCTTTGGTATTTCAATACTAATGCTATATCACAATACTGAACATACATTTTCATTATGTGCATTTGTATCATGACAATGCACAATCGGCTAGATCACGAGTTTTATCAGTAAGGCTTGCGGGGCTAACGCTCCTTTTTTTCTTACCGCTCCCTTTAAACAACGCTGGTATTACGAGCGTTCTTTAAGCCGGCGTTAGCCTCAGAAAAGTGAGTGTTGAACAAAATTTAGCTCCACATCTCACCTCAATACCAGCGTTGCTTACGATAGCGGTAAGCTGGCAAAACGTGCTCGTGCACGATTTCCCCATAGGAAACAATGGGACTGAGCTGGCTGAAAAAAACTTAACGCCTGCAAAAAAGCAGCGTTCAGCTCCTAACGCAGCCCCATTGTTTCCTATGGGGAAAGAAAATGTACGTCTGCACCTAACACCCTAACATGAACCCCGAGTCTAAACACCCCTAATCTTACACTTATTAACCCCTAATCTGCCGCCCCCGACATCGCTGACACCTACATAATAATTATTAACCCCTAATCTGCCGCTCCGGACACCGCCGCAACCTACATTATACTTATAAACCCCTAATCTGCTGCCCCCAACATCGCCGACACCTACATTATAGTTATTAACCCCTAATCTGCCCCCCAACGTCGCCGCAACTATATTAAATTTATTAACCCCAAATCTGCTGCCGCCAACGTCGCCGCCACTATAATAAAGTTATTAACCCCTAATCCTAAGTCTAACCCTAACCCCCCTAACTTAAATATAATTAAAATTAAACGAAATTAATTTAACATAATTAAATAATTTAATCCTATTTAAAACTAAATACTTACCGATAAAATAAACCCTAAACTAGTTACAATATAACCTAAGTTACAATTACACCTAACACTACACTATCATTAAACTAATTACCTAAACTACCTACAATTAATTACAATTAAATTAAATAAACTAAATTACGGAAACCCCCCCCCCACTAAATTACAGAAAATAAAAAAAGAAGTACAAGAATTTTAAACTAATTACACCTAATCTAATCCCCCTAATAAAATAAAAAAAGCCCCCCAAAAAACCTATTACTGTATTTTACTAGTAACATGAGGAGGAACCTATTACTGTATTTTACTAGTAACATGAGGAGGAACCTATTTCTGTATTTTACTAGTAACATGAGGAGGAACCTATTACTGTATTTTACTAGTAACATGAGAAGGAACCTATTACTGTATTTTACTAGTAACATGAGGAGAACCTATTACTGTATTGTACTAGTAACGTGAGGAGGAACCTATTACTGTATTTTACTAGTAACATGCGGAGGAAGCTGTTACTGTATTCTACTAGAAACATGAGTAGGAACCGTATTAATGTATTTTACTAGTAACATGAGAAGGAACCTATTACTGTATTTTACTAGTAACATGCGGAGGAACCTGTTACTGTATTCTACTAGTAACATGAGTAGGAACCGTATTAATGTATTTTACTAGTAACATGAGAAGGAACCTATTACTGTATTTTACTAGTAACATGAGGAGGAACTTATTACTGTATTTTACTAGTAACATTAGGAGGAACCTATTACTGTATTTTACTAGTAACATTAGGAGGAACCTATTACTGTATTTTACTAGTAACATTAGGAGGAACTTATTACTGTATTTTACTAGTAACATGAGGAGGAACCTATTACTGTATTTTACTAGTAACATGAGGAGGAACCTATTACTGTATTTTACTAGTAACATGAGGAGGAACCTATTACTGTATTTTACTAGTAACATGAGTAGGAGCCGTATTAATGTATTTTACTAGTAACATGAGAAGGAACCTATTACTGTATTTTACTAGTAACATGCGGAGGAACCTGTTACTGTATTCTACTAGTAACATGAGTAGGAACCGTATTAATGTATTTTACTAGTAACATGAGAAGGAACCTATTACTGTATTTTACTAGTAACATGAGGAGGAACTTATTACTGCATTTTACTAGTAACATTAGGAGGAACCTATTACTGTATTTTACTAGTAACATTAGGAGGAACCTATTACTGTATTTTACTAGTAACATTAGGAGGAACCTATTACTGTATTTTACTAGTAACATGAGGAGGAACCTATTACTGTATTTTACTAGTAACATGAGTAGGAACCGTATTAATGTATTTTACTAGTAACATGAGAAGGAACCTATTACTGTATTTTACTAGTAACATGAGGAGGAACTTATTACTGTATTTTACTAGTAACATTAGGAGGAACCTATTACTGTATTTTACTAGTAACATTAGGAGGAACCTATTACTGTATTTTACTAGTAACATTAGGAGGAACCTATTGCTGTAATTTACTAGTAACATGAGAGGGAACCTATTACTTTATTTTACTAGTAACATGAGGAGGAACCTATTACTGTATTTTACTAGTAACATGAGGAGGAACCTATTACTGTATTTTACTAGTAACATGAGAAGGAACCTATTACTGTATTTTACTAGTAACATGAGGAGGAACCTATTACTGTATTTTACTAGTAACATGAGGAGGAACCGTATTACTGTAATTTACTAGTAACAAGGAGGAACCCTATTACTGTATTTTACTAGTAACATGAGGAGGAACCTATTACTGTATTTTACTAGTAACATGAGGAGAACCTATTACTGTATTTTACTAGTAACATGAGGAGAAACCTATTACTGTATTTTACTAGTAACATGAGGAGGAACCTATTGCTGTATTTTACTAGTAACAAGAGGATGAACCGTATTACTGTATTTTACTAGTAACATGAGGAGGAACCGTATTACTGTATTTTACTAGTAACATGCGGGGGAACCTATAGCTGTATTTTACTAGTAACAAGAGGAGGAACCGTATTACTGTATTTTACTAGTAACATGAGGAGGAACCGTATTACTGTATTTTACTAGTAACATGCGGGGGAACCTATTACTGTATTTTACTAGTAACATGAGGAGGAACCTATTACTGTATTTTACTAGTAACATGAGGAGGAACCTATTACTGTATTTTACTAGTAACATGAGGAGGAACCTATTACTGTATTTTACTAGTAACATGAGGAGGAACCTATTACTGTATTTTACTAGTAACATGGGGAGGAACCTATTACTGTATTTTACTAGTAACATGCGGAGCAACCTAATACTGTATTTTACTAGTAACATGAGGAGGAACCTATTAGTACTGTATTTTACTAGTAACATGAGGAGGAACCTATTACTGTATTTTACTAGTAACATGAGGAGGAACCTATTACTGTATTTTACTAGTAACATGAGTAGGAACCTATTACTGTACTTTACTAGTAACATGAGTAGGAACCTATTACTGTATTTTACTAGTAACATGCGGAGGAACCTATTACTGTATTTTACTAGTAACATGAGGAGGAACCTATTACTGTATTTTACTAGTAACATGAGGAGGGAACTTATTACTGTATTTTACTAGTAACATGAGGAGGAACCTATTACTGTATTTTACTAGTAACATGAGGAGGAACCTATTACTGTATTTTACTAGTAACATGAGGAGGAACCTATTACTGTATTTTACTAGTAACATGAGGAAGAACCTATTACTGTATTTTACTAGTAACAGGAGGAGGAACCTACTACTGTATTTTACTAGTAACATGAGGAGGAACCGTATTACTGTATTTTACTAGTAGCATGAGGAGGAACCAATTACTGTATTTTACTTGTAACATGAGGAGGAACCTATTACTGTATTTACTAGTAACATGAGGAGGAACCGCATTACTGTATTTTACTAGTAACATGAGGAGGAACCATATTACTGTATTTTACTAGTAACATGAAGAGGAACCATATTACTGTATTTTACTAGTAACAAGGAGGAACCATATTACTGTATTTTTCTAGTAACAATAGGAGGAACCATATTAATGTATTTTACTAGTAACATGAGGAGGAACCTATTACTGTATTTTTCTAGTAACATGAGGAGGAACTATATTACTGTATTTTACTGTATAATTTTAGTAACATGAGGAGGAACTATATTACTGTATTTTACAAGTAACATAAGTAGGAACCATATTACTGTATTTTACTAGTATCACTAGGAGGAACTGTATTAATGTATTTGAACAGTAACATGAGGAGGAACAGTATTAATGTATTTTACTAGTAACATGAGGAGGAACCGTATTAATGTATTTTACTAGTAACATGAGGAGGAACCGTATTACTGTATATTTCTAGTAACACTAGGAGGAACCTATTACTTTTTTTTACTAGTAACATGAGGAGGAACCATATTAATGTATTTTACTAGTAACATGAGGAGGAACCATATTAATGTATTTTACTAGTAATATGAGGAGGAATCGTATTAATGTATTTTACTAGTAACATTAGGAGGAACCGTATTAATGTATTTTACTAGTTACACTAGGAGGAACCTATTACTTTATTTTACTAGTAACATGAGAAGGAACCATATTACTGTAATTTACTAGTAACAAGGAGGATCCCTATTACTGTATTTTACAAGTAACATGAGGAGGAACCTATTACTGTATTTTTCTAGTAACATGAAGAGGAAGTGGGGATACAAAAAGATGCACACATATTTCACACAAATAAAATATTTATTTTACACCATGTAACCTATACAAATAAAGTGCTTCTGTAATCATTTATCTCTGTGCTTAACCACACAAACAAGATATTTTCTAATCATTCAGATTTAGGAGTCAGTGAAGTTTAGAGTTGGGGATTAATCATACCATGTTCTGTTCAGTTATTTTGTCTTCCAGATATTGTATCTTTGTTCTCAGACATTCTTTTTCCAGTGACATCATCTGAAGAGAATATATCCCTTCATCATTATAATCAATTTGTGACTCCATTTCTTTTTCCAAAATGTTTGCTAATTCAGAATTTAGCTGGTCCAATTCCTCCTCCAGATCTTCAATACTGACACAATCCTTGAAATGCAGTTTTGTCCCCGGTTCACTAAATAGAAAATTATACACAATGGTGAGAAAAATAAATTAGCAAAAAGCACAAGAAATCTTAAATGTATATGACTTTGATATTATATTCTCATTAAACCTACAGTTCATGGGCTTGGCTGGAGTTCAGGATACAATCTGTTACTTAAAAACTTCAACATAGATCATGAGAATTACTGTTTACCATTAAACCCCTCCTGTCCGTTTGTCTTGAAACATTATTTTGCATACAATTTAAATCTGTCTGAATTTCTATTGAAACATAAAGAAAATGCATGTGTGTGCACATCTCGTACCTAGGGACAGATTGCTCAGTGGCTGATGAGTACAACCCTCACAGATCTATTGGTGATTATGTCATGTACAAGCCTAATTTGTGTTCCTTTAACCATACTGATTCCTAAACTGAACTTAAACTATAGGGTTCTATTATGACCCATTAGAAGAGTTGTACAAATGTATTTGCAGATTTCTGTGTAGATTTCCAATTCAAGGCTACTACAATTGATTAGAAAACTTTCTTCTTTGCTTGTTTTTCGTGTTGTTTTGCATTGTTTTTACCCCACTAATACTTTAAATTGAGAAACCTGGCTACTCCAGTCCATCTGAAACCCTTTCACATAAGTACTGTATTTGTCTAATTGTACAGTCTTAGCTTCATTAAAACAATATGGGCACCATGAGCAATGTATCTTTGATGTTTCACTGTTAAAGTTTTCATGAAAGATTAGTTCACAGGTTAATGAACATAATCATATTTCCTGATTTAATAAAAGGATCAAAATATGCACCTAGAATACGAGTTTTGCATTAGGAGGGGTGCGGTGCTAACAAGCAGTTTAAGCTCACTGCTCACTTACAGACAGCGCTGGTATTACGGGTTTTTAGAAACCCGGTGTTAATCACAAAAAGTGAGAGAAGAGCAAAATTTAGCTCCACATCTCACCTCAATACCAGCGCTGCTTACGTTAGCGATCAGCTGGTAAAATGTGCTTCATCCAGACGGCATCTTCTATCTTCATTCATCCTGCGCGGAGCCGGTCCATCTTCAAGACATCCGACGCAGAGCATCCTCTTCATCCAGAGTCTTCTTACTAAATGACGGTACCTTTAAGTGACGTCATCCAAGATGACGTCCCTTCAATTCAGATTGGCTGAATTCTATCAGCCAATCGGAATTAAGGTAGAAAAAATCCTATTGGCTGATGCAATCAGCCAAAAGGATTGAAGTTCAATCCTATTGGCTGATCCAATCAGCCAATAGGATAGAGCTGGCATTCTATTGGCTGTTCCAATCAAGCTCAATCATATTGGCTGATTGCAGCGTCGGATGTCTTGAAGATGGACCCGCTCCGCTCCGGATGGATGAAGATAGAAGATGCCGCCTGGATGAAGACTTCTGCCCATCTGGAGGACCTCTTCTGGCTGGATAGCAGGAAGACTTCTGCCCGTCTGGAGGACCACTTCTGCCCAGTTGGGTGAATACGTCTCAAGGTAGGGTGATCTTCAAGGGGGTAGTGTTAGGTTTTATTAAGGGGGGATTGGGTGGGTTTTTGAGTAGGGTTGGGTGTGTGGGTGGTGGGTTGTAATGTTGGGGGGGGTATTGTCTTTTTTTTTTGCAGGTAAAAGAGCTGATTACTTTGGGGCAATGCCCCGCAAAAAGCCCTTTTAAGGGCTATTTGTAATTTAGTATAGGGTAGGGATTTTTATTATTTTGGGGGGCTTTTTTATTTTATTAGGGGGATTAGATTAGGTGTAATTAGTTTAAAAAAACTTGTAATTATTTTATTATTTTCTGTAATTTAATGTTTGTTTTGTTCCGTAATTTAGTTTATTTAATTTAATTGTAATTAATTGTAGTTAATTTAGGTAATTTATTTAATTATAGTGTAGTGTTAGGTATAATTGTAACTTAGGTTAGGTTTTATTTTACAGGTATATTTGTCTTTATTTTAACTAGGTAGCTATTAAATAGTTAATAACTATTTAATAACTATTCTACCTAGTTAAAATAAATACAAACTTGCCTGTAAAATAAATATGAATCCTAAGCTAGATACAATGTAATTATTAGTTATATTGTAGCTATTTTAGGATTTATTTTATAGGTAAGAATTTAGTTTTAAATAGGAATAATTTATTTAATTGTAGTAATTTTATTTCGATGTATTTAAATAATATTTAAGTTAGGGGGGTGTTAGGGTTAGGGTTAGACTTTTGGGGTTAATAAATTTAATATAGTGGCGGCGATGTTAGGGACGGCAGATTATGGGTTAATAATATTTAACTAGTGTTTGCGAGGCGGGAGTGTGGCGGTTTAGGGTTTAATACATTTATTGAAGTGGCGGCGATGTCCGGTTAGGCAGATTAGGGGTTAAAATTTTTAATATAGTGTTTGCGATGTGGGAGGGGGGCTCGGTTTAGGGGTTAATAGGCAGTTTATGGATGTTAGTGTACTTTTTAGCACTTTAGTTAAGAGTTTTATGTTACGGCGTTGGCCCATAAAACTCTTAACTACTGACTTTTAAATGCGGTATCAGTGTCGACAGGAGAGGCTGTACCCCTCAGTTTTTCCAAGACTCATAATACCAGCGTTAGGAAAATCCCATTGAAAAGATAGGATACGCAATTTATGTAAGTGAATTTGCGGTATGCTCGAGTTGCGGAAAAAAAGTGAGCGGTACACCTGTACCTGCCAGACTCGTAATACCAGCGGGCGTTAAAAAGCAGCGTTGGGACCTCTCAACCCTGCTTTTTAAGGCTAACGCAAGACTCGTGATCTAGGCGCTTGAATTGTTCAACACATCAGGTATAATCATCAATATTGAATCAATCAGCCGCCATGTTTAAATTTTACTATGGCCGCATATATTTTGTTTTCATAGGCATAAACCCTTGGAAAATTGGTGAAATATCTTATATTTTATCACATTTACTCAATATAAGTATAAGAAAAACAGATTTTACAGATATATAATCATAATTTAGATAGATTGACTAATTCAACCAGGGATGGAATCCTATAAAAGAAAACAAAAGGAATATACATGTTTGCAATGTAAAGTCAGACTGCAGTATGAGGATGTTAGCACTGTAAAGTCAGACTGTAGTATGAGGATGTGTGCACTGTAAAGTCAGACTGAAGTATGAGGATGTTAGCACTGTAAAGTCAAACTGTAGTATGAGGATGTATGCACTGTAAAGTCAGACTGCAGTATGAGGATGTTTGCAGTGTAAAGTCAGGCTGCAGTATGAGAATGTTTGCAGTGTAAAGTCAGACTGCAGTATGAGAATGTTTGTACTGTAAAGTCAGACTGCAGTATGAGGATGTTTGCACTGTAAAGTCAGACTGTAGTATGAGGATGTCTCAACTGTAAAGTCAGAATGCAGTATGAGGATGTCTGCACTGTAACGTCAGACTGCAGTATGAAGATGTTTGCACTGTAAAGTCAGACTGCAGTATGAGGATGTTTGCACTATAAAGTCAGACTGTAGTATGAGGATGTCTGCACTGTAAAGTCAGACTGCAGTATGAGGATGTTTTCACTGTAAAGTCAGACTGTATGAGGATGTGTGTACTGTAAAGTCAGACTGTAGTATGAGGATGTTTGTACTGTAAAGTCAGACTGTAGTATGAGGATGTTTTCACTGTAAAGTCAGACTGCAGTATGAGGATGTGTGTACTGTAAAGTTAGGCTGCAGTATGAGGATGTTTGTACTGTAAATTGATGAAATATCTTATATTTTATCACATTTACTCAATATAAGTATAAGAAAAACAGATTTTACAGATCTATAATCATAATTTAGATAGATTGACTAATTCAACCAGGGATGGAATCCTATAAAAGAAAACAAAAGGAATATACATGTTTGTACTGTAAAGTTAGGCTGCAGTATGAGGATGTTTACAGTGTAAAGTCAGACTGCAGTATGAGGATGTTTTCACTATAAAGTCAGAGTGCAGTATGGGGATGTTTGCACTGTAAAGTCAGACTGCAGTATGGGGATGTTTGCACTGTAAAGTCAGACTGCAGTATGAGGATTTTTGCAGTGTAAAGTCAGACTGTAGTATGAGGATGTTTTCACTGTAAAGTCAGAGTGCAGTATGGGGATGTTTGCACTGTAAAGTCAGACTGCAGTGTGAGGATGTGTGTACTGTAAAGAAAGTTAGACTGCAGTATGAGGATGTTTGTACTGTAAAGTCAGGCTGCAGTATGAGGATGTTTGTACTGTAAAGTCAGACTGCAGTATGAGGATGTTTGTACTGTAAAGTCAGGCTGCAGTATGAGGATGTTTGTACTGTAAAGTCAGGCTGCAGTATGAGGATGTTTGTACTGTAAAGTCAGAGTGCAGTATGAGGATGTTTGTACTGTAAATTTAGACTGCAGTATGAGGGTGTTTGTATTGTAAAGTTAGGCTGCAATATAAGGATGTTTGCAGTGTAAAGTCAGGCTGCAGTATGAGGATGTTTTCACTGCAAAGTCAGAGTGCAGTATGAGGATGTTTGTATTGTAAAGTTAGGCTGCAGTATAAGGATGTTTGCAGTGTAAAGTCAGGCTGCAGTATGAGGATGTTTGCAGTGTAAAGTCAGACTGCAGTATGAGGATGTTTGCACTGTAAAATCAGAGTGCAGTATGAGGATGTTTGCAGTGTAAAGTCAGACTGTAGTATGGGGATGTTTTCACTGTAAAGTCAGAGTGCAGTATGAGGATGTTTGTACTGTAAAGTTAGACTGCAGTATGAGGATGTTTGCAGTGTAAAGTCAGGCTGAAGTATGAGGATGTTTGTGGTGTAAAGTCAGGCTGCAGTATGAGGATGTTTGCACTGTAAAGTCAGACTGCAGTATGAGGATGTTTGCAGTGTAAAGTTAGGCTGTAGTATGAGGATGTTTGCAGTGTAAAGTCAGACTGCAGTATGAGGATGTTTGCAGTGTAAAGTCAGACTGCAGTATGAGGATGAGCGTATACAAAGAAAGCGGGTCTCAAGCGAAATTTGAAATCCAATGCACCTTTATTGTGAGCAAAATAGAAAGTAAAATAATAGGACATAAAAACTACATGTAGACTAAGTGGTCAGACGCGTTTCGGCTCACGCCTTCATCTGTGACTTGTACATTATACTCTGCTAAGCATGTATATACCCTAAAGGTATTGCTGATTGGTTGATTGGTGTACAGAACAATCAGTTAATTACGGTTGAGAGAACACCCTCTTAAAATTTAACCCCTGGAAAAATGCATGTAACAGAAAATGCATGTTGTAAACAAACAGATTATCAATGTTAAAAGCTTATGTGCAACAGAGACTAATAATAATGAAACACAATACAATAATACACACTACAATGATAGTAATGGCTGCTGAAAAATGTATATGTACAGACGTGCCTGCTAAAAACATCGCTCAGACATGTAAAATTTAATTTCACTAATCAAATGTTATATTTAATCAATATTAATTAATTTTACTTTTAATTTTTATTTAAATTTTATTTAATTTTTATTTAATTTTTGTTATGTTGATTGCAGGCTCTCAACGTGTAAACTTATAATAGTGAGCTCAAAAAGAAAAGAAAAGAGGAAAAAGAGAATAAAAATAGAAATAGAATTTGACTGGGGGGAAGGTTTCCTGGACTATTAACATATTTTGTCACATAAATTTAAGGACATTTTTAACTGTAAAAGTTGTCACTTGAACCATCGTCCCTTTGCCAAATCAAAGCTCTTCTTAATCAAAAAACTTTAAAAAAATCTTAGGTTTTATACCACATTGAGAGAACTGCAAAAAGCCATAGATTCTCATAGCAAGTGTTTTTCAGCAGTGATTGGTCAGGAACATATATTATATGTACTATAGTATTGAGCTTATATAGAGGTTGTAATATGTATGTGCCCCTAATGACCCCTATTATAGCAAACCCCACTCTAATCACCAACCCTCCCCGGAGAGAAAGTGTGATAATAAAGTAAGATACTTAAAGACACGGAATTATCTCCTATGGTGTCCATAGCGCCTGGATAAACTAAGTACTAAGGGTCCAGATAGCGTGGGTACTTCTTAATTCTTCCTACCAGGATATCCACTCTGTTGGGTGGTTCCATAAGCCCTGCTCTAACATTGTATTATGATAAATCTGTACTACCAGGGTGATTTTAAGTTCCTATTTCCAGACATTTATGATGTCTGAATCAATATTGAAGCCAAGTGGTACTCTTGTTCTCAGAACAAAAATCCAAAACGCTTCTCTCTTGGAGAGGATCTCATCCAGATTTCCCCCCCTTTTGGGGGCGACGAATTTGTTCTATCACAAGCCACTTGAATGTGTTCACTTTACAGTCATGTTTGACTATAAAGTGCTCTGCCAGTGCTGAACATGGAGAGATATTAGAGATATCATTAAGATGTTCTCTAATCCTTTCACGGGCTTCCCTTGTAGTCATACCCACATATTGAAGATTACATGAGTGACATCTGACTAAATAAACAACATATTTGTTCCTACAATTTGAAAAATGTTCCAAATTGTAAATTCTTTGGGTGACGCAGGATTGGAAATGTTTAGAGACCTCAGCATGACCACAGGCTTTACAGTTGGTTTTCCCACATTTGAAGTGACCATGGGTCGCCAGCCAGTTGCCTTGCTTAGTCTGAGAACGGATCATGCTGGGTGACAAACAATTTCCCAAAGTTTGATTGCGTCTTGAGACGAAACGAAAACCCCTTTTAATAATAGGGTTTAAAGAAGCGTCTCCCATAAGCATAGGCAAGTTCTGTTTAATAATCTTGATTATCTGATCATATTGTCTACTGTACCTAGTACTGAAGATAATCTTTTCTTCTTGTTTAGTTTGACTATTTGGCCTAGATTTGAATCTGTCCCTTAGTAGAGAGGACCTATCCAAAGCTTGTACCTGTGTTAGAGCTTTATCTATCACTGGCATTGTGTACCCGCGTTCAAGAAATTTCTGTGTTAACATGGTACTCTCTGACAAAAAAGTTTCTTTATTAGAACAGTTACGTTTTAACCTGATCATTTCACCCTTTATCATACCAAATCCAGTGCTTTTGGGATGCAAGCTCTTTGCATGCAGCAAAGCATTGGACTTGATGGGTTTGGAGTACAGTTCAGTAGAGATGGTATTGCTACAAACATCACCTATCAATGTTAGATCAAGATAGGGAATCTTGGTACAGTCACATGTATATGTGAAACTTAAACCGCATCTGTTAACATTGAGGGATGCAACAAACTCATCTACTTCCTGTAATGTACCTTCCCAGATAAAGAGCAGGTCGTCAATGTAACGCCTGTAGAATCTGATACATTGACGAAAAGAGTTTTCCTGTCCATAAACGTGGAACAGCTCCCACCAACCCATAAACAGGTTGGCATAGGAGGGGCGAATTTCGCCCCCATAGCTGTTCCACGTTTCTGGAGAAAAAACTCATTTTCAAACAGAAAATAGTTGTGATTGAGTAAAAACTCTATCACATCCATTACATAGTTCTTGAAATCTGTTGAATAATTACTAAATCTGTCTAGGAAAAATCTTACTGATTGTAAACCTAAACTGTGTGGAATGGCTGAATACAGCCCCACTACATCCACAGTTAGCCATATGTAATCCTGAGACCAGACTTCCTTATCCAAGAGATTCAAGAGATGTTTGGTATCTTTTAGAAAGCTTGGGATAAGTTGGACTAGGGGCTGAAGGATGCTGTCTATCCAGGCTGATAATCTCTCCAAGAGAGAGCCAATGCCCTAAACAATGGGCCTACCCTTAATAGATTCCAGAGACTTGTGCACTTTTGGAAGGTGGTGAAAAATTGGGACAATAGGATCTTTAACATAAAGATAATCATGTGTGTCACTATCAAAAAATCCTGCTTCTCTCCCATCATCCAATATGTCGTACACAAGTCTCTGGTATTCAAAGGTAGGATTTTTTCCCAATTTCATGTAGACATTAGTATCATTGAGCTGGCGATAAGCCTCCTCAATATAATCAACTCTGTTAAGCACTACCACATTCCCACCCTTGTCCTCTTGTTTAATAACAATGTTGGAATTCACCTGCAGGGACTTGAGAGCTTTCTTTTGTAATAAGGATAAGTTTTGAAACCTCGAAGAGGTATTCAAACTATCATGTAGGTTATTCAGATCAGCTTCTATCTTCTTATGGAAAAACTCCAAAACATTACCCCTATGTTTAGTGGGATAGAAGACTGAAGGTGGTCTGAAACCTACATGTGTATTTATAACTCCCAAATTCACTCTGCTGGACTCTAATTCCAATTCCAAAAGGGACATGTAGTCATGTACTTCATCAAATGATACATCTATTGGAGAAATTTCCAAAAAACCAGAGTTAGATACATGGTGAGAAATATTAGAGGGCAACAAGTTTTGCTGTGCGAAAAACTTTTTTAATGTCAATTTACGTATGAATCTATTGACATCTATAATTGTATCAAAAAGATTAAAGTCTTCAGCAGGTACAAAGCCTAAACCTAGCTGGAGAACTTGTTTTTGTTCATCTGTTAACTCATATGAAGAGACATTAATTACTGTGTGACTTTGTATTTGTTTTTCTGACGGTTCACTCTCACTGGGTATTTTCTGTCTTTCTGCGTTGATACGCTTGCCCCTTCTCTTTCTTTTTCTAGACCTATGCCTTTTGTTCTCTGTTCCTTGGGAAAAACCTGTGTAGTAGATTGTATGGAGACAACTTGGCTTGAGTGATCTAATCCTGTTGAAATATCAGTCCCTTCTCTATCATCTAGAACTAAATCAAAGGTAGGTCTAATGGTACTAATAAATTCCTGACCAGATCTGTCTGAGGTGTCTGCAATATGTGTTTGAGTAATCTCCTGTCTATTTGTATTGTCAATTACAATGTTACCATTACCTGGATCATTGTATCTACTTTGTTGTTGGTCTCGTGCCTCAGGGAGTAAGGTAGATTTTGGAGAATCATCTTCTGTTGAGGATGCATCTGTGTCTGAAAAAGAAACCTGTTTAGCACGTGATTTTTGATTTTTCTTATTAAATCTCCTAGATTTTTTCTTATAACTAGACCAAAGATACACCAAATTATTCTTATAGTCCAAAAGATCCCTATCAAATTTCTTAAATTTTAGAGCATCAATGTCCTCTTAAAAAGAAGTGACAGTCCCTTGGAGGATATCATCAAACTTATTATAATCTTTATGTGTCAAGAATTGATTTAGATCTTCCTGAAGTGTGGTAATTTCACCTCGTATATAATCCAATTGCTCCTTCTTATATGTTATAAGCATATTCATAAGCCTGATTGAGCAATCCGTTAGTATAGAGTTCCATCTTTCTATGAAGACCTTGTCAGTGATCATAAAGGTGGGGAATTTGACGATCCTCAAACCCCTGGGAATCATGTCCAAACTTAAATATTTTTCCATGAGATTAATATCCCACCAGATCTTGTGTTCCTTGATAAGGAGATCCTCTAGCTTAGAGAAGACATCTGTGATAGTCACTCTCCTAGATTTACAGGAGAATAGCTCATCCAAGGTGGGCCTTGATCTATCCAAATCAGCTATTGCTCTTAGGGAAAAAGGTTTTACACTTTCCATGATAACTTTAAATGCTCACAAATGGACTGTTATGAAAAAACAGACCCCAAATAGAAAGTCAACAGGTTACACAGCGTTGTGTGTGCTGAATGGTGCTGTCTCTTATATATTGTAAGGAAGTGGGTAAATCGAGTGGAGAAAGGCAAGGGAAAAAAATTGGGATTTGAAGATCCAGATACACAAAGAATTTCCTAACAAACCACTTCTAAATTATCCCCACTTCCGTAACCAGGAAAAATAATTCTTTATAGTTTAGCATATATTTAGGACAGTCTTTGTCATCATGCCTCAATATCCGAAAGTAACTGTAGTATTAATAACTGTGGAAATGAATACCCAATATTGAAAAACAGCGTCTTACCGGTAAGGAGCGAAGTGGAGCGTCCTTGGGATTAAGCAGCTGTTTGATGCAGATCAGACCCTGGTAACGGGAGCCCTGCAGTATGTAGCGAAAAACCTCTCCACATCAGCGGCTCCTCTCGGTCGACGCATCGGCGGCCCTGTCGGCTTCACCGGAAATGACGTGATCCCAAATGCGCTGTGCGCTTCCACTTGCGTTACCTATGCCGGTCCCCCAGGCAACTCCGAGCGGAGGAAAAGTTCCACATCAAGCAGCACCCTCACACCGCTGTCGCCGGATAGGCCATAGATCCTCTGTATGTCAGGTATGGGTTATTTCCATATAAGAGTTATTAATTGTGTTATATTCGTTGATCCTTATTTTTGAAGTAACCTTTAGATTAGGGCATGAAGCAGCAGGACGTCCAATAAGAAAAATATCCAATAAGAGACCAAACTCCAATTTTCACTCGGCTAACCGCTGCTGGCAATCCCCAGACCAGAATAGATGAGTGTATACAAAGAAAGCGGGTCTCAAGCGAAATTTGAAATCCAATGCATCTTTATTGTGAGCAAAATAGAAAGTAAAATAATAGGACATAAAAACTACATGTAGACTAAGTGGTCAGACGCGTTTCGGCTCACGCCTTCATCTGTGACCTGTACATTATACTCTGCTAAGCATGTATATACCCTAAAGGTATTGCTGATTGGTTGATTGGTGTACAGAACAATCAGTTATTTACGGTTGAGAGAACACCCTCTTAAAATTTAACCCCTGGAAAAATGCATGTAACAGAAAATGCATGTTGTAAACAAACAGATTATCAATGTTAAAAGCTTATGTGCAACAGAGACTAATAATAATGAAACACAATACAATAATACACACTACAATGATAGTAATGGCTGCTGAAAAATGTATATGTACAGACGTGCCTGCTAAAAACATCGCTCAGACATGTAAAATTTAATTTCACTAATCAAATGTTATATTTAATCAATATTAATTAATTTTACTTTTAATTTTTATTTAAATTTTATTTAATTTTTATTTAATTTTTGTTATGTTGATTGCAGGCTCTCAACATGTAAACTTATAATAGTGAGCTCAAAAAGAAAAGAAAAGAGGAAAAAGAGAATAAAAATAGAAATAGAATTTGACTGGGGGGAAGGTTTCCTGGACTATTAACATATTTATCAGAGTGCAGTATGAGGATGTTTGCAGTGTAAAGTCAGGCTGCAGTATGAGGATGTTTGCAGTGTAAAATCAGAGTGCAGTATGAGGATGTTTGTACTGTAAAGTCAGACTGCAGTATGAGGATGTTTGTAGTGTAAAGTCAGGCTGCAGTATGAGGATGTTTGCACTGTAAAGTCAGGCTGCAGTATGAGGATGTTTGCAGTGTAAAGTCAGGCTGCAGTATGAGGATGTTTGCAGTGTAAAGTCAGAGTGCAGTATGAGGATGTTTGTACTGTAAAGTTAGGGTGCAGTATGAGGATGTTTGTACTGTAAAGTCAGGCTGCAGTATGAGGATGTTTGCACTGTAAAATCAGGCTGCAGTATGAGGGTGTTTGCAGTGTAAAGTCAGGCTGCAGTATGAGGATTTTTGCAGTGTAAAGTCAGGCTGCAGTATGAGGATATTTTTACTGTAAAGTCAGGCTGCAGTATGAGGATGTTTGTAGTGTAAAGTCAGAGTGCAGTATGAGGATGTTTGTACTGTAAAGTTAGGGCGCAGTATAAGGATGTTTGTACTGTAAAGTCAGGCTGCAGTATGAGGATGTTTGCACTGTAAAATCAGGCTGCAGTATGAGGATATTTTTACTGTAAAGTCAGGCTGCAGTATGAGGATATTTTTACTGTAAAGTCAGGCTGCAGTATGAGGATATTTTTACTGTAAAGTCAGGCTGCAGTATGAGGATATTTTTACTGTAAAGTCAGGCTGCAGTATGAGGATGTTTGCAGTGTAAAGTCAGGCTGCAGAATGAGGATGTTTGCAGTGTAAAGTCAGACTGCAGTATGAGGATGTTTGCAGTGTAAAGTCAGACTGCAGTATGAGGATGTTTGCAGTGTAAAGTCAGGCTGCAGTATGAGGATGTTTGCAGTGTAAAGTCAGGCTGCAGTATGTGGATATTGTTACTGTCAAATCAGGCTGCAGTATGAGGATGTTTGCAGTGTAAAGTCAGGCTACAGTATGAGGATGTTTGCAGTGTAAAGTCAGGCTGCAGTATGAGGATATTTTTACTGTAAAGTCAGGCTGCAGTATGAGGATGTTTGCAGTGTAAAGTCAGGTTGCAGAATGAGAATTTTTGCAGTGTAAAATCAGGCTGCAGAATGAGGATGTTTGTAGTGTAAAGTCAGACTGCAGTATGAGGATGTTTGCAGTGTAAAGTTGGGCTGCAGTATGAGGATGTTTGCAGTGTAAAGTCAGGTTGCAGAATGAGGATGTTTGCAGTGTAAAATCAGGCTGCAGAATGAGGATGTTTGTAGTGTAAAGTCAGACTGCAGTATGAGGATGTTTGCAGTGTAAAGTCAGACTGTAGTATGGGGATGTTTTCACTGTAAAGTCAGAGTGCAGTATGAGGATGTTTGTACTGTAAAGTTAGACTGCAGTATGAGGATGTTTGCAGTGTAAAGTCAGGCTGAAGTATGAGGATGTTTGTGGTGTAAAGTCAGGCTGCAGTATGAGGATGTTTGCACTGTAAAGTCAGACTGCAGTATGAGGATGTTTGCAGTGTAAAGTTAGGCTGTAGTATGAGGATGTTTGCAGTGTAAAGTCAGACTGCAGTATGAGGATGTTTGCAGTGTAAAGTCAGACTGCAGTATGAGGATGTTTGCAGTGTAAAGTCAGGCTGCAGTATGAGGATGTTTGCAGTGTAAAATCAGAGTGCAGTATGAGGATGTTTGTACTGTAAAGTCAGACTGCAGTATGAGGATGTTTGTAGTGTAAAGTCAGGCTGCAGTATGAGGATGTTTGCACTGTAAAGTCAGGCTGCAGTATGAGGATGTTTGCAGTGTAAAGTCAGGCTGCAGTATGAGGATGTTTGCAGTGTAAAGTCAGAGTGCAGTATGAGGATGTTTGTACTGTAAAGTTAGGGTGCAGTATGAGGATGTTTGTACTGTAAAGTCAGGCTGCAGTATGAGGATGTTTGCACTGTAAAATCAGGCTGCAGTATGAGGGTGTTTGCAGTGTAAAATCAGAGTGCAGTATGAGGATGTTTGTACTGTAAAGTTAGGGTGCAGTATGAGGATGTTTGTACTGTAAAGTCAGGCTGCAGTATGAGGATGTTTGCACTGTAAAATCAGGCTGCAGTATGAGGGTGTTTGCAGTGTAAAGTCAGAGTGCAGTATGAGGATGTTTGTACTGTAAAGTTAGGGTGCAGTATGAGGATGTTTGTACTGTAAAGTCAGGCTGCAGTATGAGGATGTTTGCACTGTAAAATCAGGCTGCAGTATGAGGATATTTTTACTGTAAAGTCAGGCTGCAGTATGAGGATATTTTTACTGTAAAGTCAGGCTGCAGTATGAGGATATTTTTACTGTAATGTCAGGCTGCAGTATGAGGATATTTTTACTGTAAAGTCAGGCTGCAGTATGAGGATGTTTGCAGTGTAAAGTCAGGCTGCAGAATGAGGATGTTTGCAGTGTAAAGTCAGACTGCAGTATGAGGATGTTTGCAGTGTAAAGTCAGACTGCAGTATGAGGATGTTTGCAGTGTAAAGTCAGGCTGCAGTATGAGGATGTTTGCAGTGTAAAGTCAGGCTGCAGTATGAGGATATTGTTACTGTCAAATCAGGCTGCAGTATGAGGATGTTTGCAGTGTAAAGTCAGGCTACAGTATGAGGATGTTTGCAGTGTAAAGTCAGGCTGCAGTATGAGGATATTTCTACTGTAAAGTCAGGCTGCAGTATGAGGATGTTTGCAGTGTAAAGTCAGGTTGCAGAATGAGAATGTTTGCAGTGTAAAATCAGGCTGCAGAATGAGGATGTTTGTAGTGTAAAGTCAGACTGCAGTATGAGGATATTTTTACTGTAAAGTCAGGCTGCAGTATGAGGATGTTTGTAGTGTAAAGTCAGAGTGCAGTATGAGGATGTTTGTACTGTAAAGTTAGGGCGCAGTATGAGGATGTTTGTACTGTAAAGTCAGGCTGCAGTATGAGGATGTTTGCACTGTAAAATCAGGCTGCAGTATGAGGATATTTTTACTGTAAAGTCAGGCTGCAGTATGAGGATATTTTTACTGTAAAGTCAGGCTGCAGTATGAGGATATTTTTACTGTAAAGTCAGGCTGCAGTATGAGGATATTTTTACTGTAAAGTCAGGCTGCAGTATGAGGATGTTTGCAGTGTAAAGTCAGGCTGCAGAATGAGGATGTTTGCAGTGTAAAGTCAGACTGCAGTATGAGGATGTTTGCAGTGTAAAGTCAGACTGCAGTATGAGGATGTTTGCAGTGTAAAGTCAGGCTGCAGTATGAGGATGTTTGCAGTGTAAAGTCAGGCTGCAGTATGAGGATATTGTTACTGTCAAATCAGGCTGCAGTATGAGGATGTTTGCAGTGTAAAGTCAGGCTACAGTATGAGGATGTTTGCAGTGTAAAGTCAGGCTGCAGTATGAGGATATTTTTACTGTAAAGTCAGGCTGCAGTATGAGGATGTTTGCAGTGTAAAGTCAGGTTGCAGAATGAGAATGTTTGCAGTGTAAAATCAGGCTGCAGAATGAGGATGTTTGTAGTGTAAAGTCAGACTGCAGTATGAGGATGTTTGCAGTGTAAAGTTGGGCTGCAGTATGAGGATGTTTGCAGTGTAAAGTCAGGTTGCAGAATGAGGATGTTTGCAGTGTAAAATCAGGCTGCAGAATGAGGATGTTTGTAGTGTAAAGTCAGACTGCAGTATGAGGATGTTTGCAGTGTAAAGTCAGACTGTAGTATGGGGATGTTTTCACTGTAAAGTCAGAGTGCAGTATGAGGATGTTTGTACTGTAAAGTTAGACTGCAGTATGAGGATGTTTGCAGTGTAAAGTCAGGCTGAAGTATGAGGATGTTTGTGGTGTAAAGTCAGGCTGCAGTATGAGGATGTTTGCACTGTAAAGTCAGACTGCAGTATGAGGATGTTTGCAGTGTAAAGTTAGGCTGTAGTATGAGGATGTTTGCAGTGTAAAGTCAGACTGCAGTATGAGGATGTTTGCAGTGTAAAGTCAGACTGCAGTATGAGGATGTTTGCAGTGTAAAGTCAGGCTGCAGTATGAGGATGTTTGCAGTGTAAAATCAGAGTGCAGTATGAGGATGTTTGTACTGTAAAGTCAGACTGCAGTATGAGGATGTTTGTAGTGTAAAGTCAGGCTGCAGTATGAGGATGTTTGCACTGTAAAGTTAGGGTGCAGTATGAGGATGTTTGTACTGTAAAGTTAGGGTGCAGTATGAGGATGTTTGTACTGTAAAGTCAGGCTGCAGTATGAGGATGTTTGCACTGTAAAATCAGGCTGCAGTATGAGGGTGTTTGCAGTGTAAAGTCAGAGTGCAGTATGAGGATGTTTGTACTGTAAAGTTAGGGTGCAGTATGAGGATGTTTGTACTGTAAAGTCAGGCTGCAGTATGAGGATTTTTGCAGTGTAAAGTCAGGCTGCAGTATGAGGATATTTTTACTGTAAAGTCAGGCTGCAGTATGAGGATGTTTGTACTGTAAAGTTAGGGTGCAGTATGAGGATGTTTGTACTGTAAAGTCAGGCTGCAGTATGAGGATGTTTGCACTGTAAAATCAGGCTGCAGTATGAGGATATTTTTACTGTAAAGTCAGGCTGCAGTATGAGGATATTTTTACTGTAAAGTCAGGCTGCAGTATGAGGATATTTTTACTGTAATGTCAGGCTGCAGTATGAGGATATTTTTACTGTAAAGTCAGGCTGCAGTATGAGGATGTTTGCAGTGTAAAGTCAGGCTGCAGAATGAGGATGTTTGCAGTGTAAAGTCAGACTGCAGTATGAGGATGTTTGCAGTGTAAAGTCAGACTGCAGTATGAGGATGTTTGCAGTGTAAAGTCAGGCTGCAGTATGAGGATGTTTGCAGTGTAAAGTCAGGCTGCAGTATGAGGATATTGTTACTGTCAAATCAGGCTGCAGTATGAGGATGTTTGCAGTGTAAAGTCAGGCTACAGTATGAGGATGTTTGCAGTGTAAAGTCAGGCTGCAGTATGAGGATATTTCTACTGTAAAGTCAGGCTGCAGTATGAGGATGTTTGCAGTGTAAAGTCAGGTTGCAGAATGAGAATGTTTGCAGTGTAAAATCAGGCTGCAGAATGAGGATGTTTGTAGTGTAAAGTCAGACTGCAGTATGAGGATGTTTGCAGTGTAAAGTTAGGCTGCAGTATGAGGATATTGTTACTGTAAAGTCAGGCTGCAGTATGAGGATATTTTTACTGTAAAGTCAGGCTGCAGTATGAGGATGTTTGCAGTGTAAAGTCAGGTTGCAGAATGAGGATGTTTGCAGTGTAAAATCAGGCTGCAGAATGAGGATGTTTGCAGTGTAAAGTCAGGCTGCAGTATGAGGATATTGTTACTGTCAAATCAGGCTGCAGTATGAGGATGTTTGCAGTGTAAAGTCAGGCTACAGTATGAGGATGTTTGCAGTGTAAAGTCAGGCTGCAGTATGAGGATATTTTTACTGTAAAGTCAGGCTGCAGTATGAGGATGTTTGCAGTGTAAAGTCAGGTTGCAGAATGAGAATGTTTGCAGTGTAAAATCAGGCTGCAGAATGAGGATGTTTGTAGTGTAAAGTCAGACTGCAGTATGAGGATGTTTGCAGTGTAAAGTTAGGCTGCAGTATGAGGATGTTTGCAGTGTAAAGTCAGGTTGCAGAATGAGGATGTTTGCAGTGTAAAATCAGGCTGCAGAATGAGGATGTTTGTAGTGTAAAGTCAGACTGCAGTATGAGGATGTTTGCAGTGTAAAGTCAGACTGTAGTATGGGGATGTTTTCACTGTAAAGTCAGAGTGCAGTATGAGGATGTTTGTACTGTAAAGTTAGACTGCAGTATGAGGATATTTGCAGTGTAAAGTCAGGCTGAAGTATGAGGATGTTTGTGGTGTAAAGTCAGGCTGCAGTATGAGGATGTTTGCACTGTAAAGTCAGACTGCAGTATGAGGATGTTTGCAGTGTAAAGTTAGGCTGTAGTATGAGGATGTTTGCAGTGTAAAGTCAGACTGCAGTATGAGGATGTTTGCAGTGTAAAGTCAGACTGCAGTATGAGGATGTTTGCAGTGTAAAGTCAGGCTGCAGTATGAGGATGTTTGCAGTGTAAAATCAGAGTGCAGTATGAGGATGTTTGTACTGTAAAGTCAGACTGCAGTATGAGGATGTTTGTAGTGTAAAGTCAGGCTGCAGTATGAGGATGTTTGCACTGTAAAGTCAGGCTGCAGTATGAGGATGTTTGCAGTGTAAAGTCAGGCTGCAGTATGAGGATGTTTGCAGTGTAAAGTCAGAGTGCAGTATGAGGATGTTTGTACTGTAAAGTTAGGGTGCAGTATGAGGATGTTTGTACTGTAAAGTCAGGCTGCAGTATGAGGATGTTTGCACTGTAAAATCAGGCTGCAGTATGAGGGTGTTTGCAGTGTAAAGTCAGAGTGCAGTATGAGGATGTTTGTACTGTAAAGTTAGGGTGCAGTATGAGGATGTTTGTACTGTAAAGTCAGGCTGCAGTATGAGGATGTTTGCACTGTAAAATCAGGCTGCAGTATGAGGGTGTTTGCAGTGTAAAGTCAGAGTGCAGTATGAGGATGTTTGTACTGTAAAGTTAGGGTGCAGTATGAGGATGTTTGTACTGTAAAGTCAGGCTGCAGTATGAGGATTTTTGCAGTGTAAAGTCAGGCTGCAGTATGAGGATATTTTTACTGTAAAGTCAGGCTGCAGTATGAGGATGTTTGTACTGTAAAGTTAGGGTGCAGTATGAGGATGTTTGTACTGTAAAGTCAGGCTGCAGTATGAGGATGTTTGCACTGTAAAATCAGGCTGCAGTATGAGGATATTTTTACTGTAAAGTCAGGCTGCAGTATGAGGATATTTTTACTGTAAAGTCTGGCTGCAGTATGAGGATATTTTTACTGTAAAGTCAGGCTGCAGTATGAGGATATTTTTACTGTAAAGTCAGGCTGCAGTATGAGGATGTTTGCAGTGTAAAGTCAGGCTGCAGAATGAGGATGTTTGCAGTGTAAAGTCATACTGCAGTATGAGGATGTTTGCAGTGTAAAGTCAGACTGCAGTATGAGGATGTTTGCAGTGTAAAGTCAGGCTGCAGTATGAGGATGTTTGCAGTGTAAAGTCAGGCTGCAGTATGAGGATATTGTTACTGTCAAATCAGGCTGCAGTATGAGGATGTTTGCAGTGTAAAGTCAGGCTACAGTATGAGGATGTTTGCAGTGTAAAGTCAGGCTGCAGTATGAGGATATTTTTACTGTAAAGTCAGGCTGCAGTATGAGGATGTTTGCAGTGTAAAGTCAGGTTGCAGAATGAGAATGTTTGCAGTGTAAAATCAGGCTGCAGAATGAGGATGTTTGTAGTGTAAAGTCAGACTGCAGTATGAGGATGTTTGCAGTGTAAAGTTAGGCTGCAGTATGAGGATATTGTTACTGTAAAGTCAGGCTGCAGTATGAGGATATTTTTACTGTAAAGTCAGGCTGCAGTATGAGGATGTTTGCAGTGTAAAGTCAGGTTGCAGAATGAGGATGTTTGCAGTGTAAAATCAGGCTGCAGAATGAGGATGTTTGTAGTGTAAAGTCAGACTGCAGTATGAGGATGTTTGCAGTGTAAAGTCAGGCTGCAGTATGAGGATATTTTTACTGTAAAGTCAGGCTGCAGTATGGCGATGTTTGCAGTGTAAAGTTAGGCTGCAGTATGGCGATAGGTGCCAAGGAGCTGGTGAGCCTTATCTCACTGCACAAGTTAGTGTAAATAGCATCTATACACAGGTTTATATAATACATTTGTAAAGATTTCTTACTTATTAACGTGCCTGCTGTTTCCCATGAAGCTCAGCATGAAAGATTTTCTCTTCTTCATAGACAGTTTATTTTGCAGTAAAAGCTCAATATTGTGTTGAGACAACATCTCTCTGGCTTTCTTCAAAGGCTGAATGAAAAAAATCCTATAGTATCAAAATTCTGCTCACTGCTTAAACAAAAGGACAATTGTTACTTCTTTATTTTTGTCCCCTAAGCCAATGAGGATTCGTGATTTTAATAAAAACTCTGTTTTATTGATCTTCGTTACAGAATAAAGATCTACACTTCATCCTTTCAACTACACCTTCAGTGCCTACTTCCCTGGCACTACATTGCCAAATCTTTCCGAGAGGCATTCAGTTCTGTGACCAGACCATCTCAAGCTACACTTGTTCATGGGGCAAATTAAAGCTACTATGGATTTAAATCCCACTTCAGTACAGATTATACCCACATCTACCATTTCTCCTCATTTATCTTCTTTTTATAAACTTGTATTACCAACTGCTACATATCACCCAGGATGATTCTGCCAAAGAAGACAAAACTGTGAACTGTCCTCACTGCCAATACTGACGCTATGGTGCCAACATCACAAATACATTGTGCTTATGTGAAACTCATATTCCCTTACTAGATATATTCCTTAATTCTTCTGCAGAGCATAGTGCACATCATTCTCCCTCAGTTATCATAGCTTTAAATGTTCTCCAGCAATATGTTTTTTAACCTGGCATAATAATATCTGATTTATTATCCAACAACGTGAGTGAAAACCATCAGTCTACAAAGTGCAGATTAGATTAGTGCCTCGCAGGAGCGTTGCTCTCATATAATTCTCTTTTTTCTCAGCACATTTCCTTTAATTGATCCTGTGCTTATTGTGCTCACTGTATAGCTCTGCAGAATATGCTGCCCCGTGACAAACACACGATGATGACATTTTTATAACTTTACACACACTGTACCTTTTCCAGTCTTTATTCTTTTCAAGGCGTGAAACTGGCATTTAAAAGGATATGAAATCCAAATGTTTTTCTTTCATGATTCGGATACAGCAGCAATTTTAAGCAACTTTCTAATGTACTCCTATTATCTATTTTACTGCGTTCTCTTGGTATCTTTCTTGAAAAGCCGGAATGTAAGATTAGGAGCCGGACCAGCATCTGGGTAGCGCTTGCTGATTGGTGGCTACATTTAGCCATCAATCAGCAAGCACTACCCAGCTTCTGAACCAAAAATGGGCCGGCTACTAAGCTTACAATCCTGCTTTTCAAATAAAGATACAAAGAGAATGAAGAAAATTTGAGTAAATTAGAAAATTGCTTAAAATTGCTGCTGTATCTGAATCATGAAAGAAAGAAAGGAGTTTCATAAAAACAACAACAACTAAATCTATATAAACAACAAACAATATATCTAGGTACTAATGGAATTCATTATAGTTGTGCTGAGCATAAAAACAACAACAACTAAATCTATATAAACAAACAATATATCTAGGTACTAATGTAATTCATTATAGTTGTGCTGAACATAAACAATTGTCACTTACATCTGAATTCATTTTCAGCCTTAATAAATGAGAGTTGAGATCTGATTGTTTTGTAAGAAATGATTCTCTGTTCAGAAACAAATCCTGAAGGTGTAAACTGGTTGTTGCATCTTGGGAAATAGATGAAAAGAAGCCGTCGCTGAGGCAAATCTTCAGGGCCTGGAGAGAGAGGGAGGAATATGTAGACTCACGGAACAAACAAGCAAATGGAACAACGTGCGACACAAACATAGCCAATAAAAAGAGAGATAAATATACTTAAAAGTCTCAACTTTTTTTTATTTTTTAGCAACATTTATAGATTTGACAGTTTTATTTGCTGGAAAAAATATCAGCTACGATCTATTAAAATGTAATCTGAAGCTAAAATTGCACAATTAGTTGTGAACTGTCTTCTAATGCTCATTGGGTAAAGATTACAACTCAGACAGTTCTATTGGTGGAGAGGGTCGTGCCTCCGCCAGCCTGACCAGAAAACATTGGTTTGATCAGTACAAGAACATATACAAAGCAGCAAGGCTTTTGTTTTAAACTATGAAATCATTAAGTCACGGTAAATAATTCTGTAAAGTGATACATGTTGTTTAGAGATTAGTTGTCAAACTTCATTTCACATCGCTGGGAGCTTAAAGATGATTTGAAACTTGAAATCTTTAGCAAGTGTCACAATTCTTTCTGTAAATATAAATTTTACTGGAATCCTGGTTGACTTAGAGTACATTTCCGTGCTGGTGTTTATTCGATATGTTGCTTGTATAGTAATTAAACATGTATACAGACACAAAAGGTTTTCAATAATTTGTCCATCACAAAAATAAAATAAAAAAATTCCTATGTGGAACATCTTTGGGGTAGCAGAGGACCAGCTGGACAGTTTAAGTACTAGCTAGTGCTACTGCTGCAAGCCAGTAGCAGCATGAATAAAATATATTTGAATTCACTTTCCTCATTCTTTCTTCTGCTCTCTACATGTTATTTATCTCTTTCCTATCTGTTTCTGGCAGCACTTTCTCTGTCTAATTGTGTGTATTATATCACTGGTAAGACAAGCAAGCAGCAAGCTCACTCAGCATTGTGAGAAAACTAACAGGCAGGGCCTTTGTAATGTTTTTGATGCTTCCTTATTGGATCAGGATTGGCCAACAGTAACAATGAGTCTTACATAGTTAGTGAATAGTATAAATGTGTCCCTGTACGTAGAAACGCTTTCCCTAATGGTTTAACCATGAGTGAATCAGCTGTCTGTTTGTTTTATTGTGTACCATATGTCTGACAAATGTAAAACACTGTAACTGTAATTACCTGATAAAATGTCCTGAGGAAGGTGGGGTTTGTGTCGTCTCTGAGGTCCTGCACAACAATGTGACTTATGCAGTGCACTAGCAGCAGAATGAAGCTGCCGTCAGACTGCAAATACTCCCGGGAAACAAACAGACAGCGCTCTGAATTCTGCAAAGGAAACATATACAGAATGTGACTATATACAGAATGTGACTATATACTTAATGTGACTATATACTTAATGTGACTATATACTTAATGTGACTATATACAGAATGGGACTTTAAACAGAATAGAACTATATACTGAATGTGACTATATACTGAATGTGACTATATACAGAATGTGACTATATACTGAATGTGACTATATACAGAATGTGACTATATACAGAATGTGACTATATACAGATACTGAATGTGACTATATACAGAATGGGACTTTAAACAGAATAGAACTATATACTGAATGTGACTATATACAGAATGGGACTATAAACAGAATGGGGCTATAAAAAGAATGGGACTATATACAGAATTGGACTATATACAGAATGGGACTATATACAGAATGGGACTATAAACAGAATGGGACTATATACAGAATGGGAGTATATACAGAATGGGACTATAAACAAAATGGTGATATATACAAAATGGGACAATATACAGAATGGGACTACATATGGGACTATTTACAGAATGGGGCTATTTACAGAATGGGTTTATATACAGGATGGGACTATATACAGAATGGGACTATATACAGGATGGGACTATATACCGAATGGGACTACATACAGAATGGGAATATATACAGAATGGGGCTATATACAGAATGGGACAACATATGGGACTATATACAGAATGGGACTATATACAGAATGGGACTATATACAGAATGAATGGGATTATAAACAGAATGGGACTATAAACAGAATGTGACTATTTACAGAATGGGTTTATGTACAGAATGGGCTACATACAGAATGGGTAATATACAAAATGGGACTATATACAGGATGGGACTATATACAGAATGGGACTATATACAGAATCAGACTATATACAGAATGGGACTATTTCCAGAAGGCGGCTATTTACAGCATGGGTGTATATACAGAATGGGCTATATACAGAATGGGACTATATACAGGATAGGACTATATACAGAATGGGACTATATACAGAATATTACTATATACAGAATGGGACTATATATAGAATAGTACTATTTACAGAATTGGACTATTTACAGAATGGGTTTATATACAGGATGGGACTATATACAGGATGGGACTACATACACATTGGGAATATATACAGAATGGGGCTATATACAGAATTGCAATATACAGAATGGGATAATATACAGAATGGGACTATATACAGAATGGGACTATATACAGAATTGGCAATAAACAGAATGGAACTTTATACAGAATGGGACTATATACAGAATGGGATTATTTACAGAATGGGAATATTTACAGAATGGGAATATTTACAGAATGGGACAATATAAAGAATGGGGACTATATACAGGATGGGACTATATACAGGATGGGGAATATACAGAATGGACTATATACAGAATGGGGGCTATATACAGGATGGGACTATATACAGGATGGGGCTATATACAGGATGGGACTATATACAGAATGGGACTATATACAGAAGGGGGCTATTTACAGAATGGGACCCTATATACAGAATGGGACTAAGTACAGAATGGGACTATATACAAAATGGGGAATATACAGAATGGACTATATACAGAATGGGGACTATTTACAGAATTGGGAATATACATAATGCGACTATATACAGGATGGACTATATACAGAATGGGACTATTTACAGAATGGGACTATATACAGGATGGGACTATATACAGAATGGGACTATTTACAGAATGGGACTATGTATAGAATGGGAATATACAGAATGGGACTATATGCAGAATGGGGAATATACAGAATGGGCTAAATACAGAATGGGACTATTTACAGAATGGAACTATATACAGAATTGGGAATATACAGAATGGGACTATATGCAGAATGGGACTATATACAGAAGGGGACTGTATACAGGATGGGACTATATACAGTATGGGACTACAAACAGAATGGGACTACAAACAGTATGGGACTACAAACAGAATTGGACTATATACAAAATGGGGAATATACAGAATGGACTATATACAGAATGGGGACTATTTACAGAATTGGGAATATACATAATGCGACTATATACAGGATGGACTATATACAGAATGGGACTATTTACATAATGGGACTATATACAGGATGGGACTATATACAGAATGGGACTATTTACAGAATGGGACTATGTACAGAATGGGAAAATACAGAATGGGACTATATGCAGAATGGGGAATATACAGAATGGGCTATATACAGAATGGGAATATATAGAGAATGGGACTATTTACAGAATGGAACTATATACAGAATTGGGAATATACAGAATGGGACTATATGCAGAATGGGACTATATACAGAAGGAGACTGTATACAGGATGGGACTATATACAGTATGGGACTACAAACAGAATGGGACTACAAACAGAATGGGACTACATACAGAATTGGACTATATACAAAATGGGGAATATACAGAATGGGCTATAAACTGAATGGCACTATTTACAGAATGGGACTATATACAGAATTGGCAATATACAGAATTGGCAATATAAAGAATGGGACTATATTCAGAATGGGACTATATACATAATTGGCAATATACAGAATGGGACAATATAAAGAATGGGCTATATACTGAATGGGACTATATACAGAATGGGACTATATACAGAAATGGCTATATACAAAATGGGACTATATACAGAATGGGACTATATACAGAATGGGACTACAGTATATACAGAATGGGACTATATACAGAATGGGAATATATACAGAATGGGGCTATATACAGAATGGGGCTATATACAGAATGGGACTATATACAGAATGGGAATATATACAGAATTGGCTATATACAGAATGGGACTATATACAGAATGGGACTACAGTATATACAGAATGGGACTATATACAGAATGGGAATATATACAGAATGGGACTATATGCAGAACACATCTGGGAACATCTAACATAAACACTAATCTATAGCTACCTAATATAATATAAATATATTTATATAAACCTATAATCACAGATAAGCTATGCCGACCACTATAGAAAAGTAGAGGCTGAAAAACAAAGCTGGCTACATTTTGTATCATAAAATATTCCCTGTTACTAATTTTGTTATTTGTTTCTACATTTTATGCAAATGTAACAGTTTTTAGAACCTTGATTTTTAGTATCTGTGTTTGTCTTTCAAATGTGCAGTTGTAACTGAGTAACAGGTAGTGAGCAAAAGCTTAACCTCTAGCGCAAACATAACCATTAATAAAATATCCCAACCTGAGATTTTATAACGAATCACAGCAAACAGTAAAGCTAAGTACAGCCTAAGTCCTAAAGTGTATTTCTAATTTCACAGTAAAACACTCCCATAAAAATGATACAAAAGTCAGCTGTGAGCACACTGTGTAAAATCATATACATACATCAATCTGTGAATACAAGCACATTATATATATATATATATATATATATATATATATATACACACATACATCAATCTGTGAATACAAGCACATTATATATATATATATATATATATATATATATATATATATATACACACATACATCAATCTGTGAATACAAGCACATTATATATATATATATATATATATATATATATATATATATATATACACACATACATCAATCTGTGAATTCAAGCACATATATATATACACACATACATCAATCTGTGAATACAAGCACATTATATATATATATATATATATATATATATATATATATATATATATACAGGGAGTGCAGAATTATTAGGCAAGTTGTATTTTTGAGGATTCATTTTATTATTGAACAACAACCATGTTCTCAATGAACCCAAAAAACTCATTAATATCAAAGCTAAATAGTTTTGGAAGTAGTTTTTAGTTTGTTTTTAGTTATAGCTATTTTAGGGGGATATCTGTGTGTGCAGGTGACTATTACTGTGCATAATTATTAGGCAACTTAACAAAAAACAAATATATACCCATTTCAATTATTTATTTTTACCAGTGAAACCAATATAACATCTCAACATTCACAAATATACATTTCTGACATTCAAAAACAAAACAAAAACAAATCAGTGACCAATATAGCCACCTTTCTTTGCAAGGACACTCAAAAGCCTGCCATCCATGGATTCTGTCAGTGTTTTGATCTGTTCACCATCAACATTGCGTGCAGCAGCAACCACAGCCTCCCAGACACTGTTCAGAGAGGTGTACTGTTTTCCCTCCTTGTAAATCTCACATTTGATGATGGACCACAGGTTCTCAATGGGGTTCAGATCAGGTGAACAAGGAGGCCATGTCATTAGATTTTCTTCTTTTATACCCTTTCTTGCCAGCCACGCTGTGGAGTACTTGGACGCGTGTGATGGAGCATTGTCCTGCATGAAAATCATGTTTTTCTTGAAGGATGCAGACTTCTTCCTGTACCACTGCTTGAAGAAGGTGTCTTCCAGAAACTGGCAGTAGGACTGGGAGTTGAGCTTGACTCCATCCTCAACCCGAAAAGGCCCCACAAGCTCATCTTTGATGATACCAGCCCAAACCAGTACTCCACCTCCACCTTGCTGGCGTCTGAGTCGGACTGGAGCTCTCTGCCCTTTACCAATCCAGCCACGGGCCCATCCATCTGGCCCATCAAGACTCACTCTCATTTCATCAGTCCATAAAACCTTAGAAAAATCAGTCTTGAGATATTTCTTGGCCCAGTCTTGACATTTCAGCTTGTGTGTCTTGTTCAGTGGTGGTCGTCTTTCAGCCTTTCTTACCTTGGCCATGTCTCTGAGTATTGCACACCTTGTGCTTTTGGGCACTCCAGTGATGTTGCAGCTCTGAAATATGGCCAAACTGGTGGCAAGTGGCATCTTGGCAGCTGCATGCTTGACTTTTCTCAGTTCATGGGCAGTTATTTTGCACCTTGGTTTTTCCACACGCTTCTTGCGACCCTGTTGACTATTTTGAATGAAACTCTTGATTGTTCGATGATCACGCTTCAGAAGCTTTGCAATTTTAAGAGTGCTGCATCCCTCTGCAAGATATCTCACTATTTTTGACTTTTCTGAGCCTGTCAAGTCCTTCTTTTGACCCATTTTGCCAAAGGAAAGGAAGTTGCCTAATAATTATGCACACCTGATATAGGGTGTTGATGTCATTAGACCACACCCCTTCTCATTACAGAGATGCACATCACCTAACATGCTTAATTGGTAGTAGGCTTTCGAGCCTATACAGCTTGGAGTAAGACAACATGCATAAAGAGGATGATGTGGTCAAAATACTCATTTGCCTAATAATTCTGCACTCCCTGTATATACACACATACATCAATCTGTGAATTCAAGCACATATATATATACACACATACATCAATCTGTGAATACAAGCACATTATACAGTTGTGCTCATAAGTTTACATACCCTGGCAGAATTTATGATTTCTTGGCCATTTTTCAGAGAATATGAATGATAACACAAAACCTTTTCTTTCACTCATGGTTAGTGTTTGGCTGAAGCCATTTATTATCAGTCAACTGTGTTTACTCTTTTTAAATCATAATGACAACAGAAACTACCCAAATGACCCTGATCAAAATTTACATACCCCAGTTCTTAATACCGTGTATTGCCCCCTTTAACATCAATGACAGCTTGAAGTCTTTTGTGGTATTTGTGGATGAGACTCTTTATCTTCTCAGATGGTAAAGCTGCCCATTCTTCCTGGCAAAAAGCCTCCAGTTCCTGTAAATTCTTGGGCTGTCTTGCATGAACTGCACGTTTGAGATCTCCCCAGAGTGGCTCAATGATATTGAGGTCAGGAGACTGAGATGGCCACTCCAGAACCTTCACTTTATTCTGCTGTAGCCAATGACAGGTCCGACTTGGCCTTGTGTTTAGGATCATTGTCATGTTGGAAAGTCCAAGTACGTCCCATACGCAGCTTCCGGGCTGATGAATGCAAATCTTGATAACATACTGCATTCATCCGGCCATCAATTCTGACCAAATTTCCTGTGCCTTTGTAGCTCACACATCCCCAAAACATTAGCGATTCAGCTCAGTGTTTCACAGTAGGAATGTGTACCTTTCATTATAGACCTTGTTGACTTCTCTCCAAATGTAGCGTTTATGGTTGTGGCCTGTTTATTAAAGGTCTTGCGGACCTGATCCGACAGTGCGGATCAGGTCCGCAAGACCTCGCTGAATACGGCGAGCAATACGCTCTCCGTATTTAGCATTGCACCAGCAGCTCACAAGAGCTGCTGGTGAAACGCCGCCCCCTGCAGACTCGCGGCCAATGGGCCGCAAGCAGGGAGGTGTCAATCAACCCGATCGTACTTTGTGACCGCTGCTTCATAACTGCTGTTTCTGGCGAGTCTGAAGAAAACGACGTCTCATAAATTTTTTACTCTGTTGCTGGTATAAGAAGTCATTGAAAACACATTTAAGGGAAACCAATTTTACAATGCATTGTCCCATTCACATGATATGAGTGTGTGCTGAGAAACACTGTAAGAAAGTGATTTTTGTTATTTTCTATTCACAGTCCTTGTCTATAGACCATAAGAAACGTAACTGACAATGAGCTCACCTGGTAAAAAAAAGAATTGCGAAATCCATTCCCTCTGTAACTGCTCTCAGGAATACAAGAGGCAATGTGCAAGTTTATTTCTGGAGTCTGCAAAACAGTGTGAAATGTATAAAAAATAGCTGTGCTGCCAGAGGTTTATAAATTGTTTTAATACATAGGGGCTGAGTTATCAAGCTCCGAAAGACCACTGCTCCATAACTGGACCACTGCTTCATAACTGGTCCACCTGCTCTGAGACTGCGGTCTGCAATCCGCCCAATCCTATATGATCGGTATGGTTGACACCCCCTGCTAGCGGCCAATCAGTGAATGCTGTCAGCATTTATCAATGTGTGGCGGACATGATACGCTACATCGTATCATTTCCGCTCGCACTTAACCCCTTAACGACCAATGACGTACAGGGTACGCCCTACAAAAAAATGTCCTTAATGACCCTGTACGTCGTTGGTGTTTCCAAGCAGTGGAAGAGATCCTGATCCCTTCCAGCCGCTTTAATGTTATAGCAGTGATGCCTCAATATTGAGGCATCCTGCAATAACATTTGTTAGCCATCTGATGCAGAGATAGCCACTCTGTGGCCCTCTCTGCATCAGCCATCTATGGTCGTGATCCTTGGTGGGTGGGAGCTGATGCAGGGAGGCGGGTGGGTGGCCATCGATGGGAGGATGTGGTTAGAGGGGGTGGGATTGCGTGTGGGGACACTGGGGGCGTACAGGGGCGGGCGCGCACGCGTGCACAGGGGTGGGGGCAGGTGGGAATGATACACTATGAGACACTTTATTAGATAAGGTGGAAGAGAGGAGGGGGAATTTTCAGCTAAGGGATCTGGGAGGGGGTGGGGGGTTGGACATTGAGGGGGGGCAGCTACACTACAGAAAATATTTTATAATTTTATTAAAAATATATATATTTTTTAAAATATCATATTTTATGGCAAACTGGGTACTGGCAGACAGCTGCCAGTACCCAAGATGGTGCACAATAAGGTAGAGGGGGAGGGTTAGAGAGCTGTTTGGGAGGGGATCAGGGAGGTTGTGGGCTAAGGGGGGATCCTACACAGCTGAATATGTTTTAAAAAAATAAAAAAATAAAAAATAAAACCTTTTATTTTAGTACTGACAGACTTTCTGCCAGAACTTAAGATGGCGGGGACAATTATGGGGTGGGTGAGGGAAGAGAGCTGTTTGGGAGGGATCAGGGGATGTGATGTGTCAGGTGGGAGGCTGATCTCTACACTAAAGCTAAAATTAACCCTGCACGTTCCCTTCAAGCTACCTAATTAACCCCTTCACTGCTGGGCAAAATACAAGTGTGGTGCCCAGCGGGAATTAGCGGCCTTCTAATTACCAAAAAGCAATGCCAAAGTCATATATGTCTGCTATTTCTGAACAAAGGGGATCCCAGAGAAGCATTTACAACCATTTGTGCCATAATTGCACAAGCTGTTTGTAAATAATTTCAATGAGAAACCTAAAGTTTGTGAAAAAGTGAACAATTTTTTTAATGTGATCGTATTTGGCAGTGAAATGGTGGCATGAAATATAGCAAAATGGGCCTAGATCAATACTTTGGGATGTCTTCTAAAAAAAAAATATGTACATGTAAAGGGATATTCAGGGATTCCTGACAGATATCAATGTTCCAATGTAACTATCGCTAAATTTGAAGAAAAAAATGGTTTGGAAATAGCAAAGTGATACTTGTATTTAATGCCCTATAACTTGCAAAAAAAAAGCAAAGGACATGTAAACATTGGGTATTTCTAAACTCAGGACAAAATATAGAAACTATTTAGCATGGTTGTTTTTTGGTGGTTGTAGATGTGTAACAGATTTTGGGGGTCAAAGTTAGAAAAAGTGTGTTTTGTTTCAATTTTTTCATCACATTTTATAACTTTTTTATATTAAATTATATGATATGATAAAAATAATGGTCCATTTAATATCAAGAAAAATTGTATTTAATATGTGTGGGTACAGTAAGTGAGTAAGAGGAAAATTACAGCTAAACACAAACACCGCAGAAATTTAAAAAGTAGCCCTGGTCCCAAATGGTCAGAAAATGAAAAAAATTCTGTGGTCACTAAGTGGTTAAATAAATAAACCCCGTATTCTGTAGATAGGTTAGTATTGTGAGTTATGGGATTACAAATACTTTACTTGAAAATTAGTTTATACAAATAAGCCTTAGAGCTGTGTTATCTATTATACCTTTAAAGCTGTGTTATGTATTATACCTGTAAAGCTGTGTTATGTATTATGCCTATAAAGCTGTGTAATGTATTATACCTGTAAAGCTGTGTTATGTATTATACCTGTAAAGCTGTGTTATCTATTATACCTGTAAACCTGTGTTATCTGTTATACCTGTAAAGCTGTGTTATGTATTATGCCTGTAAAGCTGTGTTATGTATTATGCCTGTGAAGCTGTTTTATATGTTATACCTGTAAAGCTGTGTTATGTATTATGCCTATAAAGCTGTGATATGTATTATACCTGTAAAGCTGTGTTATGTATTATACCTGTAAACCTGTGTTATATGTTGTACTTGTAAAGCTGTGTTATGTATTATGCCTGTAAAGCTGTGTTATGTATTATGCCTGTAAAGCTGTGTTATGTATTATGCCTGTAAAGTTGTGTAATGTATTATACCTGTAAAGCTTTGTTATGTATTATACCTGTGAAGCTGTGTTATGTATTATACCTGTAAAGCTGTGTTATGTATTATACCTGTGAAGCTGTGTTATCTATTATACCTGTAAAGCTATGTGTTATGTATTATACCTGTAAAGTTGTGTTATCTATTATACCTGTAAAGCTGTGTTATGTATTTTGCCTGTAAAGCTGTGTTATGTATTACACCTGTAAAGCTGTGTTATGTATTATACCTGTAAAGCTGTGTTATCTATTATACCTGTAAAGCTGTGTTATGTATTATACCTGTAAAGTTGTGTTATCTATTATACCTGTAAAGCTGTGTTATGTATTATACCTGTAAAGCTGTGTTATGTATTATGCCTGTAAAGCTGTGTTATGTATTATGCCTGTAAAGCTGTGTTATTTATTATGCCTGTAAAGTTGTGTTATGTATTATACCTGTAAAGCTGTGTTATGTATTATACCTGTGAAGCTGTGTTATCTATTATACCTGTAAAGCTGTGTTATGTATTATACCTGTAAAGTTGTGTTATCTATTATACCTGTAAAGCTGTGTTATGTATTATGCCTGTAAAGCTGTGTTATGTATTATACCTGTAAAGCTGTGTTATGTATTATACCTGTAAAGCTGTGTTATCTATTATACCTGTAAAGCTGTGTTATGTATTATACCTGTAAAGTTGTGTTATCTATTATACCTGTAAAATTGTGTTATCTATTATACCTGTAAAGCTGTGTTATGTATTATACCTGTAAAGCTGTGTTATGTATTATACCTGTAAAGCTGTGTTATCTATTATACCTGTAAAGCTGTGTTATGTATTATGCCTGTAAAGCTGTGTTATGTATTATGCCTGTAAAGCTGTGTTATGTATTATACCTGTGAAGCTGTGTTATCTATTATACCTGTAAAGCTGTGTTATGTATTATGCCTGTAAAGCTGTGTTATGTATTATACCTGTGAAGCTGTGTTATCTATTATACCTGTATAGCAGTGTTATGTATTATGCCTGTAAAGTTGTGTTATGTATTATACATGTAAAGCTGTGTTATGTATTATACATGTAAACCTGTGTTATCTGTTATATCTGTAAAGCTGTGTTATGTATTATGCCTGTAAAGCTGTGTTATGTATTATGCCTGTAAAGCTGTGTTAAGTATTATGCCTGTAAAGTTGTGTTATGTATTATACCTGTAAAGCTGTGTTATGTATTATACATGTGAAGCTGTGTTATCTATTATACCTGTAAAGCTGTGTTATCTATTATACCTGTAAAGCTGTGTTATCTATTATACCTGTAAAGCTGTGTTATGTATTATACCTTTAAAGTTGTGTTATCTATTATACCTGTAAAGCTGTGTTATGTATTATACCTGTAAAGCTGTGTTATGTATTATACCTGTAAAGCTGTGTTATGTATTATGCCTGTAAAGCTGTGTTATGTATTATGCCTGTAAAGCTGTGTTATTTATTATGCCTGTAAAGTTGTGTTATGTATTATACCTGTAAAGCTGTGTTATGTATTATACCTGTGAAGCTGTGTTATCTATTATACCTGTAAAGCTGTGTTATGTATTATACCTGTAAAGTTGTGTTATCTATTATACCTGTAAAGCTGTGTTATGTATTATGCCTGTAAAGCTGTGTTATGTATTATACCTGTAAAGCTGTGTTATGAATTATACCTGTAAAGCTGTGTTATCTATTATACCTGTAAAGCTTTGTTATGTATTATACCTGTAAAGTTGTGTTATCTATTATACCTGTAAAGTTGTGCTATCTATTATACCTGTAAAGCTGTGTTATGTATTATACCTGTAAAGCTGTGTTATGTATTATACCTGTAAAGCTGTGTTATCTATTATACCTGTAAAGCTGTGTTATGTATTATGCCTGTAAAGTTGTGTTATGTATTATGCCTGTAAAGCTGTGTTATGTATTATACCTGTGAAGCTGTGTTATCTATTATACCTGTAAAGCTGTGTTATCTATTATACCTGTAAAGCTGTGTTATGTATTATGCCTGTAAAGCTGTGTTATGTATTATACCTGTGAAGCTGTGTTATCTATTATACCTGTATAGCAGTGTTATGTATTATGCCTGTAAAGTTGTGTTATGTATTATACATGTAAAGCTGTGTTATGTATTATACCTGTAAACCTGTGTTATCTGTTATACCTGTAAAGCTGTGTTATGTATTATGCCTGTAAAGCTGTGTTATGTATTATGCCTGTAAAGTTGTGTTATGTATTATACCTGTAAAGCTGTGTTATGTATTATACATGTGAAGCTGTGTTATCTATTATACCTGTAAAGCTGTGTTATCTATTATACCTGTAAAGCTGTGTTATGTATTATGCCTGTAAAGCTGTGTTATGTATTATGCCTGTAAAGTTGTGTTATTTATTATACCTGTAAAGCTGTGTTATGTATTATACCTGTAAAGCTGTGTTATGTATTATACCTGTAAACCTGTGTTATCTGTTATACCTGTAAAGCTGTATTATTTATTATACATGTAAAGCTGTATTATTTATTATACCTGTAAAGCTGTGTTATGTATTATACCTGTAAAGCTGTGTTATGTATTATACCTGTAAAGCTGTATTATTTATTATACCTGTAAAGCTGTGTTATGTATTATACCTGTAAAGCTGTGTTATGTATTATGCCTGTAAAGCTGTGTTATGTATTATACCTGTGAAGCTGTGTTATCTATTATACCTGTAAAGCTGTGTTATCTATTATACCTGTAAAGCTGTGTTATGTATTATGCCTGTAAAGCTGTGTTATGTATTATACCTGTAAAGCTGTGTTATCTATTATACCTGTAAAGCTGTGTTATGTATTATACCTGTAAAGCTGTGATATGTATTATACCTGTAAAGCTGTGTTATCTGTTATACCTGTAAAGCTGTGTTATGTATTATACCTGTAAAGCTGTGTTATGTATTATGCCTGTAAAGCTGTGTTATGTATTATACCTGTAAAGCTGTGTTATGTATTATGCCTGTAAAGCTGTGTTATGTATTATACCTGTAAATCTGTGTTATCTATTATACCTGTAAAGTTGTGTTATGTATTATACCTGTACAGCTGTGTTATGTATTATGCCTGTAAAGCTGTGTTATGTATTATACCTGTAAAGCTGTGTTATGTATTATACCTGTAAAGCTGTGTTATGTATTATACCTGTAAAGTTGTGTTATGTATTATACCTGTACAGCTGTGTTATGTATTATACCTGTACAGCTGTGTTATGTATTATGCCTATAAACCTGTGTTATGTATTATGCCTATAAAGCTGTGTTATGTATTATACCTGTAAAGCTGTGTTATGTATTATACATGTAAAGCTATGTTATGTATTATACCTGTAAAGTTGTGTTATCTATTATACCTGTAAAGCTGTGTTATGTATTATGCCTGTAAATCTGTGTTATGTATTATACCTGTAAAGCTGTGTTATCTATTATACCTGTAAAGCTGTGTTATCTATTATACCTCTAAAGCTGTGTTATGTATTATGCCTGTAAAGCTGTGTTATGTATTATACCTGTAAAGCTGTGTTATGTATTATGCCTGTAAAGCTGTGTTATGTATTATACCTGTAAAGCTGTGTTATGTATTATGCCTGTAAAGCTGTGTTATGTATTATACCTGTAAAGCTGTGTTATGTATTATGCCTGTAAAGCTGTGTTATGTATTATACATGTAAAGCTGTGTTATCTATTATACCTGTAAAGCTGTGTTATGTATTATACCTGTAAAGCTGTGATATGTATTATACCTGTAAAGCTGTGTTATGTATTATGCCTGTAAAGCTGTGTTATGTATTATGCCTGTAAAGCTGTGTTATGTATTATGCCTGTAAAGCTGTGTTATGTATTATGCCTGTAAAGCTTTGTTATGTATTATGCCTGTAAAGCTGTGTTATGTATTATACCTGTAAAGCTGTGTTATGTATTATGCCTGTAAAGCTGTGTTATGTATTATGCCTGTAAAGCTGTGTTATGTATTATACCTGTAAAGCTGTGTTATGTATTATGCCTGTAAAGCTGTGTTATGTATTATGCCTGTAAAGGTGTGTTATGTATTATTCCTGTAAAGCTGTGATATGTATTATACCTCTAAAGCTATGTTATCTGTTATACCTGTAAAGCTGTGTTATGTATTATACCTGTAAAGCTGTGTTATGTATTATACCTGTAAAGCTGTGATATGTATTATACCTCTGAAGCTATGTTATCTGTTATACCTGTAAAGCTGTGTTATGTATTATACCTGTAAAGCTGTGTTATGTATTATACCTGTAAAGCTGTGATATGTATTATACCTGTAAAGCTGTGATATGTATTATACCTCTAAAGCTATGTTATCTGTTATACCTGTAAAGCTGTGTTATGTATTATACCTGTAAAGCTGTGTTATGTATTATACCTGTAAAGCTGTGTTATGTATTATACCTGTAAAGCTGTGATATGTATTACACCTCTAAAGCTATGTTATCTGTTATACCTGTAAAGCTGTGTTATCTGTTATACCTGTAAAGCTGTGTTATGTATTATACCTGTAAAGCTGTGTTATCTATTATACCTGTGAAGCTGTGTTATCTATTATACCTGTAAAGCTGTGTTATGTATTATACATTTAAAGCTGTGTTATCTATTATACCTGTGAAGCTGTGTTATCTATTATACCTGTAAAGCTGTGTTATCTATTATACCTGTAAAGCTGTGTTATGTATTATACCTGTAATGCTGTGTTATGTATTATACCTGTAAAGCTGTGTTATCTATTATACCTGTAAAACTGTGTTATGTATTATACCTGTAAAGCTGTGTTATGTATTATACCTGTAAAGCTGTGTTATCTATTATACCTGTAAAGCTGTGTTATCTATTATACCTGTAAAGGTGTGTTATGTATTATGCCTGTAAAGCTGTGTTATCTATTATACCTGTAAAGCTGTGTTATGTATTATACCTGTAATGCTGTGTTATGTATTATACCTGTAAAGCTGTGTTATGTATTCTACCTGTAAAACTGTGTTATGTATTATACCTGTAAAGCTGTGTTATGTATTATACATGTAAAGCTGTGTTATCTATTATACCTGTAAAGCTGTGTTATCTATTATACCTGTAATGCTGTGTTATGTATTATACCTGTAATGCTGTGTTATGTATTATACCTGTAAAGCTGTGTTATGTATTCTACCTGTAAAACTGTGTTATGTATTATACCTGTAAAGCTGTGTTATGTATTATACATGTAAAGCTGTGTTATCTATTATACATGTAAAGCTGTGTTATGTATTATACCTGTAATGCTGTGTTATGTATTATACCTGTAAAGCTGTGTTATGTATTCTACCTGTAAAACTGTGTTATGTATTATACCTGTAAAGCTGTGTTATGTATTATACATGTAAATCTGTGTTATCTATTATACCTGTAAAGCTGTGTTATCTATTATACCTGTAAAGCTGTGTTATGTATTATACATGTAAAGCTGTGTTATCTATTATACCTGTAAAGCTGTGTTATGTATTATACATGTAAAACTGTGTTATCTATTATACCTGTAAAGTTGTGTTATGTATTATGCCTGTAAAGCTGTGTTATGTATTATGCCTGTAAAGCTGTGTTATGTATTATACCTGTAAAGCTGTGTTATGTATTATACATGTAAAGCTATGTTATCTATTATACCTGTAAAGCTGTGTTATCTATTATACCTGTAAAGCTGTGTTATGTATTATACCTGTAAAACTGTGTTATGTATTATACCTGTAAAGCTGTGTTATCTATTATACCTGTAAAGCTGTGTTATGTATTATACCTGTAAATCTGTGTTATGTATTATACCTGTAAAGCTGTGTTATGTATTATACCTGTAAAGTTGTGTTATCTATTATAGATTCAATGTTTTCTTACAGCGCTGAAAGTGTGGACCTATAGCTCCTGTCTATAGTGGGTCCCCAGGTGCCCACTTTTAGAAAATATGTGTCAAAACGTGGTTTAGAAAGGAGCGCCAAATCTTGGCGAGGTCTGGTGCGGTATAGGTGTGAAAATATGGTATTCTGTCTGAGAAATTGTATAGCGCTATAGCTCAGCTACAATTATGGTAGTTGTGCTGTATAGATGTGTAGGTTTTGATATCTAGATCTAAGATCTAAGAGTGGCACAGTTGATACATAAAAGCATTTAATACATATTAAACATATAAAACAAGGGTGTCGTTTAAAATATATTTTAACAGAACGGCAAGAAATAATGTGTAAAAACACATAAACACATAAATATCTATAAAAACACGCGTGTTTTGCTTTTTAGCTGTATGTATAATGTCTCATAAAATTCGTCTCATATATAGTTGTGTTGGCATAAATCTGAAAATAATAAACAATAAAAAATAATAAAAAACAATGAAAAGTAAATAATGTCCAATAATCCCTTCTCAAAGTTAAGAGATATATAAAAAAAGGTTAAGTAGTGTCCAAAAATCCCTTCTCAAAGTTAAGAGATATAAATAGATTTTCACATGTGTATCCAAAAAATAAACTGTCCAAATTTAAGTGTTGTCCAAAAACGTGGTATAAATGAATAGTGCAAATCCAGCAGATTCAAAAGTTCTATTAAAAAAGCTTTGCAAAAAACATTTCAAAGAGACATTTAAAAAACATCAAAATGAAGGTAGAAAAAAAGGTCTATCAAAATATGGTGACAAAGAATAATCCGTGAAGTCAATCCAAAATAGTGATAAAAATAAGTCCAAAAAAGATGTAAAATATCCAAAAGATAGAAAACAAAAAATAAATGATTAGTTTGTGCACATACTAGTGAGAGTGATCCCAAAAAGGGGGCTTATGTGGAGGGGTTATGTTTCCATGTAGAAAAATTATTTGCTGTATAAAAAGAAAAAAGAAAAAATTAAAAATAAGCAAAAATACAAAAATATAAATAAAAATAATCCTAGGGAATCTTCAAACCCTGAAAATAAAAGATAATAACAATAGTGTAATACTGTATTATAATTCAACAATCAAGGAATAAATAGCTCACCATAGCTCTGTCAACGCGTTTCGGCCCTCAAGAGAGGCCTTTATCAAGACTATAGTATGGTGTGGGTGAGCTGAAGACTTTATACCTTTCTCTAACCAATCAAATTGCATTGAAATTGCGCCAAATTTTTGCGCCAAAATTTCGCGCCAAAATTTCGCGCCAAAAATGTGGTACCGGAAGTGTTGAGCCGGAAGTGCTCATCTGTATAAAAAAAAAAAAAAAAAAAAAAAAAAAAAATTTTTTATAAAAAAATAAAAAAAAAATAAAATTAATAAAAATAATAAAAAAATAAAAATAAAAAATAAAAATAAAATAAAAAAAGTTCACATTTGTCTCTGTATCATTTAGATAAGGCTTTTATTTAGAGTTTGTCTATGTCTATGTTTATTAAACATTGTCTATGTTGTTCCTAATGTGTTTATTCGTGTTATGTGCCTTAGTAGTTAGCTGAGGGGTCAAATGTTATGGTTTGCCGGTGTTTTTTTTAACCGGAAATGGCCGCTGAGATGTAAACATCCGGTTAAGCTATATCGGATGTTATGGGTGAGGCGGAAGTGGTATTTACTCTGTACCAATCAGATCCGGAGGGGCAGAAAGCAGTTATCCCACATGTAGAGCCAGTTTTACAACTTGGCATGAAATATATGACAAAATACCAGTACGTTTCTGAACCGGAAGTAGCCGGAAAAAGTAAGATACTTTAACATCCGGTAAGATTGAGCCGGATGTTGCACCTTACCGGTCATGGTTAAACCGGAAGTGGTGTGTATCCTAGCCTATTCAAATTCAAAGGGACAAAAAGTGTTAACCTTGGTATTTGTCTAGTGAACAAAATCAATGTAGGGATCACGGTACAGAGAGTGTATATTGTAAAATACACAGTTTATATATATTGGAAAATATATATATATATCGAAAAATACATAATCTAATAAATAGAGATCTAAAAACCTTAAAGGAACTTTTGGAAACTTTCTAAAAAACTTTTTAGGATAAAAATATAAAAGATATGTAGTATAAAGAAAAACTTTTTTACAATGCATCTATGATTGGTTAGAAAATCTATAGAAGGAGTACATTTGTATCAACCTGTATTCTCTTTTTGTCATGTGCAATATTGGGTATTGGAAGTCTTATTTTCTATCTAAATGTGCCTGGTATAAAAATTAGTTAACCATGTGCGCACTATGATAGGAGTTTTTTGAAATCTGATGTGGATATGAAGGAAACTTGTCTCATACAAGTATATGAATGTATTTATGTAGATTGTGAGATCAATGGGTACTTTTATCGATCTAATTGATTAGTTGTCTTTTGGGGAATTGTGAATTTAAATTTGTTATGAGGTGTAATCATGTTGTTGGTATTGGGATTATGTTACCTCTATACACATTTTAAATTGTGTTTATATTCTTATGAAGAGTCAGGCTTCGGTTACTTTCTAACTTATTCTGTTAGATATTTCCCAGATGGAGAGGTTGCTAAGTCAAGTGTCTCTTATGCTGTTGACATATTATGGGATCATATCTTGTTAATATTATTGGCATCTCATATGCTGTTGACATATTAGGGGATCATATCTTGTTAATGTTATTGGCATCTATATAGTCTCTCTGTATGTGTAATAAGGTTTGTTGGAACTCATCTTATGGCTATTTGAGTAGAGCAATAAAAATAAAGATGATTAGATTGGCTTTAGAGATCCTAATATAGATCTTTGTGTGGATCTATGCATGACATCTTCATTAGATATATTTTGTTCTTGTCGTGTCATATATTGACCTCGTTATGTTTTCTTTATTGTTTTCCTTCTGTATGAGGGCAGCAGTGTTTTCCGAATAGATATTCAGAAGTCAAATTTATGTGTGTTTCAAGCTTAAAAGATGTGAGAGGTCTTCCTTGTTGTTCAGACCCTTCGGGTAGAGACAATCCAGCTCAAATATCCATCTGGATTCCGCGATTAGGAGCTTCTTTTCATAGTTGCCTCCCCTCCAATTAGGCTTTACTATCTGGATACCATAGAAGTTTAGATCCTTGATGTTTCCTTTGTGTTTAATAGAAAAGTGTCTATACAGTGCGGTGTCTGTGCTGCCATGTTCAATCTGTAGCACATGTTCCCGTATTCTGTCTTTTAGGCATCTCGAGGTTTGTCCGACGTATTGTAGTCCACATTTGCATTGTATTATGTAAATTACCCCCTTGCTGCTGCATCTGATCAGATCCTTTATTTCATGTTTGATACTGGAGTTGTGCGGTGAAAAGTTTTTGATTTTCAAGCCTCTCTTACACGCCTTGCAGCTCGGGCATGGGAAAAAACCTTTTATGGGTTTCCCGGATATATCTCTCGTCTGAGGTGTTGTTGGGCGTGGAATGCTAGGAGATAGAATGTTCTTAAGGTTATCTGATTTTCTATAGATAAATTTTGGTCTGTTGATGAGTGTTTCGCCAATTGTGTCGTCATCCTTCAGTAGATGCCAGTGCTTTTCTATTATTTTCTCGATGGTTCTCCTGTTTTCGCTGTACTGCGTGATAAAGGCAACCTCTATGGAGTCGGTGTTCATGTCTCTCCTAATTCTCTTGTCTTTATACTTGAGAAGTTCCTTGCGATCCTTTTGCCTGACTTCTTCTATATCTTTGTGGAGTTTTTCCTCTTCATATCCTCTCTCAAGAAAGCGTTTTTTCAGTTCTTCCGCCTGGGTTTCCCATAAAATGGGGTCCGAACAGTTCTTTTTCAATCTTAGTAACTGTCCCTTTGGTATATTCTCCTTCCATTTGAAATGATGGCAGCTGTCCCTGTGGACATAGTTGTTACAATCCACAGGTTTAAAAAATGTTGAAGTCTGAAGTTTCCCATTTTTGATGGTAATTTTTAGATCGAGGAATGTGATTTCCTTGTCACTGATCTCGTAGGTAAATTTCAGGTTGTTGGTGTTGTTATTCATAACCCTTATAGTGTGTTCTAAATCTTCTTTGGAGCCTTTCCATATCAGGAGGATGTCATCTATGTACCTGTAGTAGGAGACTAGGTCCGCGCCGGCTGGGCACGACTCCCAAAATATGTGTTCCCATTTGCCCATGTAAAGGTTCGCATAGCTCGGCGCGAACCTAGTCCCCATGGCGGTGCCGCACAGCTGTCTATAAAATGAAGGAAATGGACAGGATTCTAGGAGAGGCACATAACAACAAAATACTGAACCATAAAGAATTCAGATACATAAGCGTGGAGCATCCCATCACTCCCGTCTTCTACTACCTCCCGAAAATCCATAAGACCCTCCACAACCCTCCGGGAAGACCCATCATATCCGGCATAGGGTCTCTAACCAGTAATCTGTCTGAATATCTAGATAAGAACTTACAGAAATATGTGACACAACTACCATCGTGCGTGAGAGATTCCACACAGATTCTGAACAGTCTGGAGAATACAGAATGGAAAGAGAACTACCTACTCGCCACCTGTGACGTCACCTCCCTATATACCTGCATACCACACAAAGGAGGTCGAGAAGCTGTAGAGTACTTTCTCAAGAAGGACCACACAGTGCCGGCACTACAGAAGACATTCATTCTGGAAGGGATTAACTATATTCTAACGCACAACTATTTCCACCACGATGGGAAATTTTATAGACAGCTGTGCGGCACCGCCATGGGGACTAGGTTCGCGCCGAGCTATGCGAACCTTTACATGGGCAAATGGGAACACATATTTTGGGAGTCGTGCCCAGCCGGCGCGGACCTAGTCTCCTACTACAGGTACATAGATGACATCCTCCTGATATGGAAAGGCTCCAAAGAAGATTTAGAACACACTATAAGGGTTATGAATAACAACACCAACAACCTGAAATTTACCTACGAGATCAGTGACAAGGAAATCACATTCCTCGATCTAAAAATTACCATCAAAAATGGGAAACTTCAGACTTCAACATTTTTTAAACCTGTGGATTGTAACAACTATGTCCACAGGGACAGCTGCCATCATTTCAAATGGAAGGAGAATATACCAAAGGGACAGTTACTAAGATTGAAAAAGAACTGTTCGGACCCCATTTTATGGGAAACCCAGGCGGAAGAACTGAAAAAACGCTTTCTTGAGAGAGGATATGAAGAGGAAAAACTCCACAAAGATATAGAAGAAGTCAGGCAAAAGGATCGCAAGGAACTTCTCAAGTATAAAGACAAGAGAATTAGGAGAGACATGAACACCGACTCCATAGAGGTTGCCTTTATCACGCAGTACAGCGAAAACAGGAGAACCATCGAGAAAATAATAGAAAAGCACTGGCATCTACTGAAGGATGACGACACAATTGGCGAAACACTCATCAACAGACCAAAATTTATCTATAGAAAATCAGATAACCTTAAGAACATTCTATCTCCTAGCATTCCACGCCCAACAACACCTCAGACGAGAGATATATCCGGGAAACCCATAAAAGGTTTTTTCCCATGCCCGAGCTGCAAGGCGTGTAAGAGAGGCTTGAAAATCAAAAACTTTTCACCGCACAACTCCAGTATCAAACATGAAATAAAGGATCTGATCAGATGCAGCAGCAAGGGGGTAATTTACATAATACAATGCAAATGTGGACTACAATACGTCGGACAAACCTCGAGATGCCTAAAAGACAGAATACGGGAACATGTGCTACAGATTGAACATGGCAGCACAGACACCGCACTGTATAGACACTTTTCTATTAAACACAAAGGAAACATCAAGGATCTAAACTTCTATGGTATCCAGATAGTAAAGCCTAATTGGAGGGGAGGCAACTATGAAAAGAAGCTCCTAATCGCGGAATCCAGATGGATATTTGAGCTGGATTGTCTCTACCCGAAGGGTCTGAACAACAAGGAAGACCTCTCACATCTTTTAAGCTTGAAACACACATAAATTTGACTTCTGAATATCTATTCGGAAAACACTGCTGCCCTCATACAGAAGGAAAACAATAAAGAAAACATAACGAGGTCAATATATGACACGACAAGAACAAAATATATCTAATGAAGATGTCCTGCATAGATCCACACAAAGATCTATATTAGGATTTCTAAAGCCAATCTAATCATCTTTATTTTTATTGCTCTACTCAAATAGCCATAAGATGAGTTCCAACAAACCTTATTACACATACAGAGAGACTATATAGATGCCAATAACATTAACAAGATATGATCCCCTAATATGTCAACAACATATGAGATGCCAATAATATTAACAAGATATGATCCCATAATATGTCAACAGCATAAGAGACACTTGACTTAGCAACCTCTCCATCTGGGAAATATCTAACAGAATAAGTTAGAAAGTAACCGAAGCCTGACTCTTCATAAGAATATAAACACAATTTAAAATGTGTATAGAGGTAACATAATCCCAATACCAACAACATGATTACACCTCATAACAAATTTAAATTCACAATTCCCCAAAAGACAACTAATCAATTAGATCGATAAAAGTACCCATTGATCTCACAATCTACATAAATACATTCATATACTTGTATGAGACAAGTTTCCTTCATATCCACATCAGATTTCAAAAAACTCCTATCATAGTGCGCACATGGTTAACTAATTTTTATACCAGGCACATTTAGATAGAAAATAAGACTTCCAATACCCAATATTGCACATGACAAAAAGAGAATACAGGTTGATACAAATGTACTCCTTCTATAGATTTTCTAACCAATCATAGATGCATTGTAAAAAAGTTTTTCTTTATACTACATATCTTTTATATTTTTATCCTAAAAAGTTTTTTAGAAAGTTTCCAAAAGTTCCTTTAAGGTTTTTAGATCTCTATTTATTAGATTATGTATTTTTCGATATATATATATATTTTCCAATATATATAAACTGTGTATTTTACAATATACACTCTCTGTACCGTGATCCCTACATTGATTTTGTTCACTAGACAAATACCAAGGTTAACACTTTTTGTCCCTTTGAATTTGAATAGGCTAGGATACACACCACTTCCGGTTTAACCATGACCGGTAAGGTGCAACATCCGGCTCAATCTTACCGGATGTTAAAGTATCTTACTTTTTCCGGCTACTTCCGGTTCAGAAACGTACCGGTATTTTGTCATATATTTCATGCCAAGTTGTAAAACTGGCTCTACATGTGGGATAACTGCTTTCTGCCCCTCCGGATCTGATTGGTACAGAGTAAATACCACTTCCGCCTCACCCATAACATCCGATATAGCTTAACCGGATGTTTACATCTCAGCGGCCATTTCCGGTTAAAAAAAACACCGGCAAACCATAACATTTGACCCCTCAGCTAACTACTAAGGCACATAACACGAATAAACACATTAGGAACAACATAGACAATGTTTAATAAACATAGACATAGACAAACTCTAAATAAAAGCCTTATCTAAATGATACAGAGACAAATGTGAACTTTTTTTATTTTATTTTTATTTTTTATTTTTATTTTTTTATTATTTTTATTAATTTTATTTATTTTTTTTTTTTTATTTTTTTTTTTTTTTATACAGATGAGCACTTCCGGCTCAACACTTCCGGTACCACATTTTTGGCGCGAAATTTTGGCGCGAAATTTTGGCGCAAAAATTTGGCGCAATTTCAATGCAATTTGATTGGTTAGAGAAAGGTATAAAGTCTTCAGCTCACCCACACCATACTATAGTCTTGATAAAGGCCTCTCTTGAGGGCCGAAACGCGTTGACAGAGCTATGGTGAGCTATTTATTCCTTGATTGTTGAATTATAATACAGTATTACACTATTGTTATTATCTTTTATTTTCAGGGTTTGAAGATTCCCTAGGATTATTTTTATTTATATTTTTGTATTTTTGCTTATTTTTAATTTTTTCTTTTTTCTTTTTATACAGCAAATAATTTTTCTACATGGAAACATAACCCCTCCACATAAGCCCCCTTTTTGGGATCACTCTCACTAGTTTGTGCACATACTAATCATTTATTTTTTGTTTTTTATCTTTTGGATATTTTACATCTTTTTTGGACTTATTTTTATCACTATTTTGGATTGACTTCACGGATTATTCTTTGTCACCATATTTTGATAGACCTTTTTTTCTACCTTCATTTTGATGTTTTTTAAATGTCTCTTTGAAATGTTTTTTGCAAAGCTTTTTTAATAGAACTTTTGAATCTGCTGGATTTGCACTATTCATTTATACCACGTTTTTGGACAACACTTAAATTTGGACAGTTTATTTTTTGGATACACATGTGAAAATCTATTTATATCTCTTAACTTTGAGAAGGGATTTTTGGACACTACTTAACCTTTTTTTATATATCTCTTAACTTTGAGAAGGGATTATTGGACATTATTTACTTTTCATTGTTTTTTATTATTTTTTATTGTTTATTATTTTCAGATTTATGCCAACACAACTATATATGAGACGAATTTTATGAGACATTATACATACAGCTAAAAAGCAAAACACGCGTGTTTTTATAGATATTTATGTGTTTATGTGTTTTTACACATTATTTCTTGCCGTTCTGTTAAAATATATTTTAAACGACACCCTTGTTTTATATGTTTAATATGTATTAAATGCTTTTATGTATCAACTGTGCCACTCTTAGATCTTAGATCTAGATATCAAAACCTACACATCTATACAGCACAACTACCATAATTGTAGCTGAGCTATAGCGCTATACAATTTCTCAGACAGAATACCATATTTTCACACCTATACCGCACCAGACCTCGCCAAGATTTGGCGCTCCTTTCTAAACCACGTTTTGACACATGTGTTATCTATTATACCTGTAAAGCTGTGTTATGTATTATGCCTGTAAAGCTGTGTTATGTATTATACCTGTAAAGCTGTGTTATGTATTATACATGTAAAGCTGTGTTATCTATTATACCTGTAAAGCTGTGTTATCTATTATACCTGTAAAGCTGTGTTATGTATTATACCTGTAAAACTGTGTTATGTATTATACCTGTAAAACTGTGTTATGTATTATACCTGTAAAACTGTGTTATGTATTATACCTGTAAAACTGCGTTATGTATTATACCTGTAAAGCTGTGTTATGTATTATGCCTGTAAAGCTGTGTTATGTATTATACCTGTAAAGCTGTGTTATGTATTATACCTGTAAAGCTGTGTTATGTATTATGCCTGTAAAGCTATGTTATCTGTTATACCTGTAAAGCTGTGTTATGTATTATGCCTGTAAAGCTGTGTTATGTATTATACCTGTAAAGCTGTGTTATGTATTATACCTGTAAAGCTGTGTTATGTATTATGCCTGTAAAGCTGTGTTATGTATTATACCTGTAAAGTTGTGTTATCTATTATACCTGTAAAGTTGTGTTACGTATTATGCCTGTAAAGCTGTGTTATGTATTATACCTGTAAAGCTGTGTTATGTATTATACATGTAAAGCTGTGTTATCTATTATACCTGTAAAGCTGTGTTATCTATTATACCTGTAAAGCTGTGTTATGTATTATACCTGTAAAACTGTGTTATGTATTATACCTGTAAAGCTGTGTTATGTATTATACCTGTAAAGCTGTGTTATGTATTATACCTGTAACGCTGGGTTATGTATTATACATGTAAAGCTGTGTTATGTATTATACCTGTAAAACTGTGTTATCTATTATACCTGTAAAGCTGTGTTATCTATTATACCTGTAAAGCTGTGTTATGTATTATGCCTGTAAAGCTGTGTTATCTATTATACCTGTAAAGCTGTGTTATGTATTATACCTGTAAAACTGTGTTATGTATTATACCTGTAAAGCTGTGTTATGTATTATGCCTGTAAAGCTGTGTTATCTATTATACCTGTAAAGTTGTGTTATCTATTATACCTGTAAAGTTGTGTTACGTATTATGCCTGTAAAGCTGTGTTATGTATTATACCTGTAAAGCTGTGTTATGTATTATACATGTAAAGCTGTGTTATCTATTATACCTGTAAAGCTGTGTTATCTATTATACCTGTAAAGCTGTGTTATGTATTATACCTGTAAAACTGTGTTATGTATTATACCTGTAAAGCTGTGTTATGTATTATACCTGTAAAACTGTGTTATCTATTATACCTGTAAAACTGTGTTATCTATTATACCTGTAAAGCTGTGTTATCTATTATACCTGTAAAGCTGTGTTATGTATTATGCCTGTAAAGCTGTGTTATCTATTATACCTGTAAAGCTGTGTTATGTATTATACCTGTAAAACTGTGTTATGTATTATACCTGTAAAGCTGTGTTATCTATTATACCTGTAAAGCTGTGTTATGTATTATACCTGTAAAGCTGTGTTATGTATTATACCTGTAAAGCTGTATTATTTATTATACCTGTAAAGCTGTGTTATGTATTATACCTGTAAAGCTGTGTTATCTATTATACCTGTAAAGCTGTGTTATGTATTATACCTGTAAAGCTGTGTTATGTATTATACCTGTAACGCTGGGTTATGTATTATACATGTAAAGCTGTGTTATCTATTATACCTGTAAAGCTGTGTTATGTATTATACATGTAAAGCTGTGTTATGTATTATACATGTAAAGCTGTGTTATCTATTATAGCTGTAAAGCTGTGTTATGTATTATACATGTAAAGCTGTGTTATGTATTATACATGTAAAGCTGTGTTATCTATTATACCTGTAAAGCTGTGTTATGTATTATACCTGTAAAGCTGTGTTATGTATTGTACCTGTAAAGCTGTGTTATGTATTATACCTGTAAAGCTGTGTTATCTATTATACCTGTAAAGCTGTATTATGTATTATACATGTAAAGCTGTGTTATCTGTTATAACTTGGAAACTCTGGGAATTAATGGACTGTACAGTGTTGATATCTTATCATGCCTCATACCTGGCATCTAATTACAGAGTAGGGAATAGATTATGAGTGGTACTCTTTTACGCGCAAGTGGTAAAGGGTATTTTGCGTCTCTTTGTGTGCAATGGAAATAGAGTGCATATTATGAGTTGAAAATAAACGTTTTAGCTTGAGCACAATTTAATTTAACATGCGTCCTTTTAGCACGACTTCAGAATACGAGTATTGCTTCTTTGCAGTTTTTGTGCTTCATTTGAGTTTACGGGGGAATACGTTAATGCGTTCGCAATATTTGAAGTTCAAGTTTTAGCCTGCTTTGGTTTTTTGCTTGCGCCCTAACTTTTTACTTTCAACTTATAATACGAGCACAACCTGGTGCACACAAAAAGCCTCTGTCTAGCAAAGTTAACACGTGAGCAGGAGTCCTAAATAGTGCTCCACTTGTAATCTAGACCTAGATGGGCCAAACAGTTTTTATCAATCATCAAGTTATACTCGTTAGTTTTGCAGTTTTTGTAGCTGATAAAATACCTACAGTGATGCTGACACTTACATAGTTATGGGACGTAAGAAGTTGCAGGATATAGATACCGTACTGGTAAACCACAAACTCTCTTGCTGTTAGTTCCGCTAGGTGCACAACGGTTAGCTCTCCCTTTTTTGTTAGCTGTAAATCCATAAGATCTCGGAATTTATTTCCTTTATCTGAAATAAAAAACAAATATTTTTGAAGCTTGAACAAATTAAGATTTTTGCTTATAGCTCTTATAGCACGTTATTGGTACATCTTGGTAAGAAAGCATTCAAAGTACTAAGTGTGAGGTGTGGCTCACTACCTGTGTGAATATAAAGTGGAGTGGCACTGATAGCTTGCTATATAAGGTTTGGCACATCTGTGGTAAGATCACCTGTATACTTTGTATATGCTCACTATGCAATTTACTGCCTAAGGTACATCTCTTGGTAAGAACGGGTATATAATATCCATTACGAAGATTTCTGCATTTGCAAACAAAATATCCAGTGTGTGGCATTGTTTATTATCTGTGTGAACACATGGTGTAGCAGAATGGCCTGCTTGGTACATCTATGGTAAGATCAGATATGTATCCCACACACACCTAAAAGTTGCAATCATTTGCTTAAAAGTATATCTTTTGATTCAAACGGATACATTGGCCTCTAGTTATCAAGCCGTTAACCTCAAATACGCTGGAATTCCGCAGAGTATTTGTGGCGAGGCTGATTCGCCTAAGTTATCAAACCCTACACACCGGCAAAAGTAGAATATAGTGACGTAAGCTTCGATCCGCCGGACTCAATCCGACACAGATTGATTCTTACATCACTCCAGATGTTCCGAATGCAAGTTCGGCACAATCTGACTACTTTTGCTAGTTATCAAATGACTAGCAGGTACGCTCGGCACTTTTCCGGCCCAGCGTACCTGGTTTTCAATCCATTGGATCAGCCAATTGGATTGAACTTCATTTTTCCTACCTTAATTCCGATTGGCTGATAGAATCCTATCAGCCAATCGGAATTCGAGGGATGCCATCTTGGATGACGTCACTTAAAGGAACCTTTATTCGTCGGGTAGTCGTCGGGGAAGAAGGATGTTACGCAATGGTGGTCTTGAAGATGGAGCCGCACCTCGTCGGATGGATGAAGATAGAAGATGCTGCTTGGATGAAGATGTCTGCCGGTCCGGATATCCTCTTCTGCCCGGATAGGATGAAGACTTCTGCCGGTCTGGATGTCCTCTTCTGACCCATCGGATGAAGACTTCGGCCCGGCTGGGTGAAGACGACTCAAGGTAGGGAGATCTTCAGGGGGTTAGTGTTAGTTTTTTCTAAGGGGGGTTTGGGTGGGTTAGAGTAGGGGTATGTGGGTGGGGGGTTTTAATGTTGGGGGAGGTTGTATTTTTTTTTACAGGCAAAAGAGCTGATTACTTTGGGGCATGCCTTTTAAGGGCTGGTAAAAGAGCTGATTACTTTTTAATGTAGAATAGGGTAGGGACTTTTATTATTTTTTTTAATTTTATTTTATTAGGGGCTTGGATTAGGTGTAATTAGTTTAAAATTCTTTTAATATTTTTTTATTTTCTGTAATTTAGTGTGTTTTTTTTGTAATTTAGTTTAGTTTATTTAATTGTATTTAATTGTAGGTAATTGTAGGTAATTTATTTAATTAATTTAATGATAGCGTAGTGTTAGGTTTAATTGTAATTTAGGTTAGGATTTATTTTACAGGTAATTTTGTATTTCTTTTAGCTAGGTAGTTATTAAATAGTTAATAACTATTTAATAACTATTGCACCTAGTTAAAATAAATACAAAGTTACCTGTAAAATAAATATAAATCCTAAAATAGCTACAATATAACTATTAGTTATATTGTAGCTATCTTAGGGTTTATTTTACAGGTAAGTATTTAGTTTTAAATAGGATTAACTTAGTTAATGATAGTAATTTTTATTTAGATTTATTAAAATAATATTTAAGTTAGGGGGGTGTTAGGGTTAGTGTTAGACTTAGGTTTAGGGGTTAATTAGTTTAATATAGATGGCGGCGGTATAGGGGGGGCAGGATAGGGGTTAATAAATTTATTATAGGTGGCGACGGTGTAGGGGGGGGCAGATTAGGGGTTAATAAGTTTAATATAGGTGGCAGCGGGGTCCGGTGGTGGCGGTTTAGGGGTTAAACAATTTATTTAGTTGCGGCGGGGTACGGGATCGGCAGGATAGGGGTTAATAAATTTATTATAGGTGGCGGTGGTATAGGGGGGCAGGATAGGGGTTAATAGGTATTATGTAGGTGGCAGAGTGGTCCTGGAGCGGCGTTTTAGGGGTTAATACATTTATTATAGTTGCGGTGGGGTCCGGGAGCGGCGGTTTAGGGGTTAATATATTTATTATAGTTGCGGCGGGGTCTAGGAGCATCGGTTTAGGGGTTAATAACGTTATTTAGTTGCGGGGGGCTCCGGGGGCGGCGGTATAGGGGGTAGAACAGTATAGTATAGTGTGGGTGCTTAGTGACAGCTTATCAATAAAGCTGTAGAAAAGCCGAAGAGCAGCGAGATCGGATGAGTGATAACTATCACAGTCCGCTGCTCATCACCCCGTACTTGGTGCGCGGCTTTTTGAAAGCTTTTTTGATAACTTTGGCGAACGTATTCAGGTCCGCGGTGGCGATGTGAGGCGAGCTTAGGCGAGCGTATTGGGGCCAGAGAAGGCAGGTACGTACGGAGCTTGATAACTAGAGGCCACTGTATTCAGTAGGAAGATTCCTTTGTCTTGCTAACAGCACGGCCTGTCCAATCAGGTGATTTTTGGAGGCTGACCCCTCCCATTTCTACTTTCATCATAGGGAGGAGGGGAATTAACTTTTGTTAGCATTGCATGAACTTTATATTTGCTTGCTTGCTCATGTATATGTGTATGTTTCTCTGTCTTGTTCCAAACGGTATACATTTACTCTGTGATCACAGGTTATTATAAATTGGATTCATAAGAGGATTATTTCATCTGTATTCTATCCTGCCGTTTGTTCAAGCAAGGCTATGTATGCCTGTGATGCTAGATACAATTCATTTTATGTTTCATCATCTGTACTTTGCTATATGCGACTGATGTAGAATATACATATATATATATATATATATATATATATATATATATATATATATATATATATATATATATATATATATATATCACATATTTATGCAGCTCTGTGGTGTTACTTTACCTCTGCATGTATAAGTGATATACTAGATCTCTACCTGTTTTGGATTTTATAGTTATCCAATACAGGAAATGGTACTAATTGTGTGATTTAATGATACAGGCTTGCATTATATTGATATGAGATGTAGTTCTGGTTTTAATTTGTATATGGTGGTGTGGTTGCACGTTTCTGCACTATTTTTGAGATGGCAGGGCATGTTTGGGCAAACTTCTTTTGTAAATGCTATATGAGTTTAATAAATTGTTGAATTCACCTCATATGTGTGCCGTTTTTATTCCCTTTCTTTTTTAGAGGATTATTGTATTCTCTAATATTTTTTTCTCTCCTTTTTAGTATGAAATATTAATACATCAATTATATACAGGCTGCTGTTTATGTGTAATATTAATACATCACTTATATACAGACTGCTGTTTATGTGTAATATTAATACATCACTTATATACAGGCTGCTGTTTATGTGTAATATTAATACGTCACTTATATACAGGCTGCTGTTTATATGTAATATTAATACATCACTTATATACAGACTGCTGTTTATGTGTAATATTAATACATCACTTATATACAGACTGCACATTATGTGTAATATTAATACGTCACTTATATACAGGCTGCTGTTTATATGTAATATTAATACATCACTTATATACAGACTGCTGTTTATGTGTAATATTAATACATCACTTATATACAGGCTGCTGTTTATATGTAATATTAATACATCACTTATACACAGACTGCTGTTTATGTGTAATATTAATACGTCACTTATATACAGGCTGCTGTTTATATGTAATATTAATACATCACTTATATACAGACTGCTGTTTATGTGTAATATTAATACATCACTTATACACAGACTGCTGTTTATGTGTAATATTAATACATCACTTATACACAGACTGCTGTTTATGTGTAATATTAATACATCACTTATATACAGACTGCTGTTTATGTGTAATATTAATACGTCACTTATATACAGACTGCTGTTTATGTGTAATATTAATACATCACTTATATACAGGCTGCTGTTTATGTGTAATATTAATACATCACTTATATACAGACTGCTGTTTATGTGTAATATTAATACATCACTTATACACAGGCTGCTGTTTATGTGTAATATTAATACATCACTTATATACAGGCTGCTGTTTAGGTGTAATATTAATACATCACTTATATACAGACTGCTGTTTATGTGTAATATTAATACATCACTTATATACAGGCTGCTGTTTATATGTAATATTAATACATCACTTATATACAGACTGCACATTATATGTAATATTAATACATCACTTATACACAGACTGCTGTTTATATGTAATATTAATACATCACTTATATACAGGCTGCTGTTTATATGTAATATTAATACATCACTTATATACAGACTGCACATTATATGTAATATTAATACATCACTTATACACAGGCTGCTGTTTATGTGTAATATTAATACATCACTTATACACAGGCTGCTGTTTATGTGTAATATTAATACATCACTTATACACAGACTGCTGTTTATGTGTAATATTAATACATCACTTATATACAGACTGCTGTTTATATGTAATATTAATACATCACTTATATACAGACTGCTGTTTATATGTAATATTAATACATCACTTATACACAGGCTGCTGTTTATGTGTAATATTAATACATCACTTATATACAGACTGCTGTTTATGTGTAATATTAATACATCACTTATATACAGACTGCTGTTTATATGTAATATTAATATATCACTTATATACAGACTGCTGTTTATGTGTAAAATAATACATCACTTATATACAGACTGCTGTTTATGTGTAATATTAATACATCACTTATATACAGGCTGCTGTTTATATGTAATATTAATACGACACTTATATACAGACTGCTGTTTATGTGTAGTATTAATACATCACTTATATACAGACTGCTGTTTATGTGTAATATTAATACATCACTTATATACAGACTGCTGTTTATATGTAATATTAATACATAACTTACATACAGACTGCTGTTTATGTGTAATATTAATACATCACTTATATACAGGCTGCTGTTTATATGTAATATTAATACATCACTTACATACAGACTGCTGTTTATGTGTAATATTAATACATCACTTATATACAGGCTGCTGTTTATGTGTAATATTAATACATCACTTATATACAGGCTGCTGTTTATGTGTAATATTAATACATCACTTAAATACAGACTGCTGTTTATGTGTAATATTAATACATCACTTATACACAGACTGCTGTTTATGTGTAATATTAATACATCACTTATATACAGGCTGCTGTTTATGTGTAATATTAATACATCACTTATATACAGGCTGCTGTTTGTGTAATATTAATACATCACTTATATACAGACTGCTGTTTATGTGTAATATTAATACATCACTTATATACAGGCTGCTGTTTATGTGTAATATTAATACATCACTTATTTACAGACTGCTGTTTATGTGTAATATTAATACATCACTTATACACAGACTGCTGTTTATGTGTAATATTAATACATCACTTATATACAGGCTGCTGTTTATATGTAATATTAATACATCACTTATATACAGGCTGCTGTTTATGTGTAATATTAATAAATCACTTATATACAGACTGCTGTTTATGTGTAATATTAATACGTCACTTATATACAGACTGCTGTTTATATGTAATATTAAAACATCACTTATATACAGACTGCACATTATATGTAATATTAATACATCACTTATACACAGACTGCTGTTTATATGTAATATTAATACATCACTTATATACAGGCTGCTGTTTATATGTAATATTAATACATCACTTATATACAGACTGCACATTATATGTAATATTAATACATCACTTATACACAGGCTGCTGTTTATGTGTAATATTAATACATCACTTATACACAGGCTGCTGTTTATGTGTAATATTAATACATCACTTATACACAGACTGCTGTTTATGTGTAATATTAATACATCACTTATATACAGACTGCTGTTTATATGTAATATTAATACATCACTTATATACAGACTGCTGTTTATATGTAATATTAATACATCACTTATACACAGGCTGCTGTTTATGTGTAATATTAATACATCACTTATATACAGACTGCTGTTTATGTGTAATATTAATACATCACTTATATACAGACTGCTGTTTATATGTAATATTAATATATCACTTATATACAGACTGCTGTTTATGTGTAAAATAATACATCACTTATATACAGACTGCTGTTTATGTGTAATATTAATACATCACTTATATACAGGCTGCTGTTTATATGTAATATTAATACGGCACTTATATACAGACTGCTGTTTATGTGTAGTATTAATACATCACTTATATACAGACTGCTGTTTATGTGTAATATTAATACATCACTTATATACAGACTGCTGTTTATATGTAATATTAATACATAACTTACATACAGACTGCTGTTTATGTGTAATATTAATACATCACTTATATACAGACTGCTGTTTATGTGTAATATTAATACATCACTTATATACAGACTGCTGTTTATGTGTAATATTAATACATCACTTATATACAGACTGCTGTTTATGTGTAATATTAATACATCACTTATACACAGGCTGCTGTTTATGTGTAATATTAATACATCACTTATATACAGGCTGCTGTTTATGTGTAATATTAATACATCACTTATATACAGACTGCACATTATATGTAATATTAATACATCACTTATATACAGGCTGCTGTTTATGTGTAATATTAATACATCACTTATATACAGGCTGCTGTTTATATGTAATATTAATACATCACTTATATACAGACTGCTGTTTATGTGTAATATTAATACATCACTTATATACAGACTGCTGTTTATATGTAATATTAATACATCACTTATATACAGACTGCTGTTTATGTGTAATATTAATACATCACTTATACACAGGCTGCTGTTTATGTGTAATATTAATACATCACTTATACACAGACTGCTGTTTATGTGTAATATTAATAAATCACTTATATACAGACTGCTGTTTATGTGTAATATTAATACATCACTTATATACAGACTGCTGTTTATATGTAATATTAATACATCACTTATATACAGGCTGCTGTTTATGTGTAATATTAATTCATCACTTATATACAGGCTGCTGTTTATGTGTAATATTAATACATCACTTAAATACAGACTGCTGTTTATGTGTAATATTAATACATCACTTATACACAGACTGCTGTTTATGTGTAATATTAATACATCACTTATATACAGGCTGCTGTTTATGTGTAATATTAATACATCACTTATATACAGGCTGCTGTTTGTGTAATATTAATACATCACTTATATACAGACTGCTGTTTATGTGTAATATTAATACATCACTTATATACAGGCTGCTGTTTATGTGTAATATTAATACATCACTTATTTACAGACTGCTGTTTATGTGTAATATTAATACATCACTTATACACAGACTGCTGTTTATGTGTAATATTAATACATCACTTATATACAGGCTGCTGTTTATATGTAATATTAATACATCACTTATATACAGGCTGCTGTTTATGTGTAATATTAATAAATCACTTATATACAGACTGCTGTTTATGTGTAATATTAATACGTCACTTATATACAGACTGCTGTTTATATGTAATATTAAAACATCACTTATATACAGACTGCTGTTTATGTGTAATATTAATACATCACTTATATACAGGCTGCTGTTTATGTGTAATATTAATACATCACTTATACACAGACTGCTGTTTATATGTAATATTAATACATCACTTATATACAGGCTGCTGTTTATGTGTAATATTAATACATCACTTATATACAGGCTGCTGTTTATTTGTAATATTAATACGTCACTTATATACAGACTGCTGTTTATGTGTAATATTAATACATCACTTATATACAGGCTGCTGTTTATGTGTAATATTAATACATCACTTATATACAGACTGCTGTTTATTTGTAATATTAATACGTCACTTATATACAGACTGCTGTTTATGTGTAATATTAATACATCACTTATATACAGACTGCTGTTTATGTGTAATATTAATACATCACTTATATACAGACTGCTGTTTATGTGTAATATTAATACGTCACTTATATACAGACTGCTGTTTATGTGTAATATTAATACATCACTTATATACAGACTGCTGTTTATGTGTAATATTAATACATCACTTATATACAGACTGCTGTTTATGTGTAATATTAATACATCACTTATATACAGGCTGCTGTTTATATGTAATATTAATACATCACTTATATACAGGCTGCTGTTTATGTGTAATATTAATAAATCACTTATATACAGACTGCTGTTTATGTGTAATATTAATACATCACTTATATACAGACTGCTGTTTATATGTAATATTAAAACATCACTTATATACAGACTGCTGTTTATGTGTAATATTAATACATCACTTATATACAGGCTGCTGTTTATGTGTAATATTAATACATCACTTATACACAGACTGCTGTTTATATGTAATATTAATACATCACTTATATACAGGCTGCTGTTTATGTGTAATATTAATACATCACTTATATACAGGCTGCTGTTTATTTGTAATATTAATACGTCACTTATATACAGACTGCTGTTTATGTGTAATATTAATACATCACTTATATACAGGCTGCTGTTTATGTGTAATATTAATACATCACTTATATACAGACTGCTGTTTATTTGTAATATTAATACGTCACTTATATACAGACTGCTGTTTATGTGTAATATTAATACATCACTTATATACAGACTGCTGTTTATGTGTAATATTAATACATCACTTATATACAGACTGCTGTTTATGTGTAATATTAATACGTCACTTATATACAGACTGCTGTTTATGTGTAATATTAATACATCACTTATATACAGACTGCTGTTTATGTGTAATATTAATACGTCACTTATATACAGACTGCTGTTTATGTGTAATATTAATACATCACTTATATACAGACTGCTGTTTATGTGTAATATTAATACATCACTTATATACAGACTGCTGTTTATGTGTAATATTAATACATCACTTATATACAGACTGCTGTTTATGTGTAATATTAATACATCACTTATATACAGGCTGCTGTTTATATGTAATATTAATACATCACTTATACACAGACTGCTGTTTATGTGTAATATTAATACATCACTTATATACAGACTGCTGTTTATATGTAATATTAATACATCACTTATACACAGACTGTTGTTTATGTGTAATATTAATACATCACTTACATACAGACTGCTGTTTATGTGTAATATTAATACATCACTTATATACAGGCTGCTGTTTGTGTAATATTAATACATCACTTATATACAGACTGCTGTTTATATGTAATATTAATACATCACTTATACACAGACTGCTGTTTATGTGTAATATTAATACATCACTTATATACAGGCTGCTGTTTGTGTAATATTAATACATCACTTATATACAGACTGCTGTTTATATGTAATATTAATACATCACTTATACACAGACTGCTGTTTATGTGTAATATTAATACATCACTTATATAGAGGCTGCTGTTTGTGTAATATTAATACATCACTTATATACAGACTGCTGTTTATATGTAATATTAATACATCACTTATATACAGACTGCTGTTTATGTGTAATATTAATACATCACTTATATACAGACTGCTGTTTATGTGTAATATTAATATGTCACTTATATACAGACTGCTGTTTATGTGTAATATTAATACGTCACTTATATACAGACTGCTGTTTATGTGTAATATTAATACGTCACTTATATACAGACTGCTGTTTATGTGTAATATTAATACATCACTTATATACAGACTGCTGTTTATGTGTAATATTAATACATCACTTATATACAGGCTGCTGTTTATATGTAATATTAATACATCACTTATATACAGACTGCTGTTTATGTGTAATATTAATACATCACTTATATACAGACTGCTGTTTATGTGTAATATTAATACGTCACTTATATACAGACTGCTGTTTATGTGTAATATTAATACATCACTTATATACAGACTGCTGTTTATGTGTAATATTAATACATCACTTATATACAGGCTGCTGTTTATGTGTAATATTAATATGTCACTTATATACAGACTGCTGTTTATGTGTAATATTAATACATCATTTATATACAGACTGCTGTTTATATGTAATATTAATACATTACTTATATACAGACTGCACATTATATGTAATATTAATACATCACTTATAGTGAAAAAGGGTGTGTGTACAAGCGCTAAGGTAATCCCCAAGCAGTATCCAAACAGAGATCCTAACCAACCTCCAAAAAATATGCACAAGTAGTAAGAAGTGAATACAGCGCCAACAAGAGGCCAAGGGATAAATATACTCACAGAGAGATAAAAGAAGATTATTTAATGAACCATGTTAGAAAGCATAAGTAATAAAAGACTATATATAAAAAATGTAAAAAGCACATATAAATAAAATTACAAATACAGGAATATCTTACAGAAGCGGCTCAAAGGGCCAAAGCTGATAATTACAATAAAAACAGAGGTAATAACAGGTGATCAGTGTGAGTGGTACACCAGAATAAGAGTGTATACTGATAAAACAGAATTAGCCTAAGTACAACTGTAGCAAGTGCATCAAGCAAAAAACTAATAAACAATAATACAAACAATAGTGTTCAAAATTAGTGTTACAAAAATAGTGTTCCAAAAAATAGAAAAATGCACTGCAGTGCAAAAAAAGGGGGTAGCAAAATAATTGTATAGATACAATCAAATAGTGAGTGAGTGCAAATGGATATAAAAATGCTAGCTACTTAATCCAGTGATTAAGTGATTACATCACTTATATACAGACTGCTGTTTATGTGTAATATTAATACATCACTTATATACAGACTGCTGTTTATATGTAATATTAATACATCACTTATATACAGACTGCTGTTTATGTGTAATATTAATACATCACTTATACACAGGCTGCTGTTTATGTGTAATATTAATACATCACTTATACACAGACTGCTGTTTATGTGTAATATTAATAAATCACTTATATACAGACTGCTGTTTATGTGTAATATTAATACATCACTTATATACAGACTGCTGTTTATGTGTAGTATTAATACATCACTTATATACAGGCTGCTGTTTATGTGTAATATTAATACATCACTTATACACAGACTGCTGTTTATATGTAATATTAATACATCACTTATATACAGACTGCTGTTTATGTGTAATATTAATACATCACTTATATACAGGCTGCTGTTTATATGTAATATTAATACATCACTTATATACAGGCTGTTGTTTATGTGTAATATTAATACATCACTTATATACAGGCTGCTGTTTATGTGTAATATTAATACATCACTTATACACAGACTGCTGTTTATGTGTAATTTTAATACATCACTTATATACAGACTGCTGTTTATGTGTAATATTAATACGTCACTTATATACAGACTGCTGTTTATGTGTAATATTAATACATCACTTATATACAGGCTGCTGTTTATATGTAATATTAATACATCACTTATACACAGACTGCTGTTTATGTGTAATATTAATAAATCACTTATATACAGACTGCTGTTTATGTGTAATATTAATACATCACTTATATACAGGCTTCTGTTTATGTGTAATATTAATAAATCACTTATATACAGACTGCTGTTTATGTGTAATATTAATACATCACTTATATACAGACTGCTGTTTATGTGTAATATTAATACATCACTTATATACAGACTGCTGTTTATGTGTAATATTAATACGTCACTTATATACAGACTGCTGTTTATGTGTAATATTAATACATCACTTATATACAGACTGCTGTTTATGTGTAATATTAATACATCACTTATATACAGACTGCTGTTTATGTGTAATATTAATACATCACTTATACACAGACTGCTGTTTATGTGTAATATTAATACATCACTTATATACAGACTGCTGTTTATGTGTAATATTAATACATCACTTATTTACAGACTACTGTTTATGTGTAATATTAATACATCACTTATATACAGACTGCTGTTTATGTGTAATATTAATACATCACTTATATACAGGCTGCTGTTTATGTGTAATATTAATACGTCACTTATATACAGACTGCTGTTTATATGTAATATTAATACATCACTTATATACAGACTGCTGTTTATGTGTAATATTAATACATCACTTATATACAGACTGCTGTTTATGTGTAGTATTAATACATCACTTATATACAGACTGCTGTTTATGTGTAATATTAATACATCACTTATACAC
>NC_069506.1:4856274-4992144 GCF_027579735.1 Bombina bombina | reverse complement strand
ATCTGCAGACTGGAGCTCACCGCTATTCTAATAAATGTATTAACCCCTAAAGCTAAGTCTAAGCCTAACACTAACACCCCCCTAAATTAAATATAATTTACATCTAACGAAATTAATTATCTCTTATTAAATAAATTATTCCTATTTAAAGCTAAATACTTACCTGTAAAATAAATCCTAATATAGCTACAATATAAATTATAATTATATTATAGCTATTTTAGGATTAATATTTATTTTACAGGTAACTTTGTATTTATTTTAACCAGGTACAATAGCTATTTAATAGTTAAGAACTATTTAATAGTTACCTAGTTAAAATAATTACAAAATTACCTGTAAAATAAATCCTAACCTAAGTTACAATTAAACCTAACACTATACTATCATTAAATTAATTAAATAAAATACCTACAATTACCTACAATTAAACCTAACACTACACTATCAATAAATAAATTAAATACAATTCCTACAAATAACTACAATGAAATAAACTAACTAAAGTACAAAAAATAAAAAAGAACTAAGTTACAAAAAATAAAAAAATATTTACAAACATAAGAAAAATATTACAACAATTTTAAACTAATTACACCTACTCTAAGCCCCCTAATAAAATAACAAAGCCCCCCAAAATAAAAAATGCCCTGCCCTATTCTAAATTACTAAAGTTCAAAGCTCTTTTACCTTACCAGCCCTGAACAGGGCCCTTTGCGGGGCATGCCCCAAGAAGTTCAGCTCTTTTGCCTGTAAAAAAAAAAACATACAATACCCCCCCCCCAACATTACAACCCACCACCCACATACCCCTAATGTAACCCAAACCCCCCTTAAATAAACCTAACACTAAGCCCCTGAAGATCTTCTTACCTTATCTTCACCATACCAGGTTCACCGATCCGTCCTGAAGAGCTCCTCCGATGTCCTGATCTAAGCCCAAGCGGGGGGCTGAAGAGGTCCATGATCCGGCTGAAGTCTTCATCCAAGCGGGAGCTGAAGAGGTCCATGATCCGGATGAAGTCTTCATCCAAGCGGGAGCTGAAGAGGTCCATGATCTGGATGAAGTCTTCTATCAACGGCATCTTCAATCTTCTTTCTTCGGGAGCCATCATCTTCCATCCGACGCGGAACATCCTCTTCTCCCGACGCCTACTAGCCGAATGACGGTTCCTTTAAGGGACGTCATCCAAGATGGCGTCCCTCGAATTCCGATTGGCTGATAGCATCCTATCAGCCAATCGGAATTAAGGTAGGAATATTCTGATTGGCTGATGGAATCAGCCAATCAGAATCAAGTTCAATCCGATTGGCTGATCCAATCAGCCAATCAGATTGAGCTCGCATTCTATTGGCTGTTCCGATCAGCCAATAGAATGCAAGCTCAATCTGATTGGCTGATTGGATCAGCCAATCGGATTGATCTTGATTCTGATTGGCTGATTCCATCAGCCAATCAGAATATTCCTACCTTAATTCCGTTTGGCTGATAGAATCCTATCAGCCAATCGGAATTCGAGGGACGCCATCTTGGATGACGTCCCTTAAAGGAACTGTCATTTGGCTAGTAGGCGTCGGGAGAAGAGGATGTTCCGCGTCGGATGGAAGATGATGGCTCCCGAAGAAAGAAGATTGAAGATGCCGTTGATAGAAGACTTTATCCGGATCATGGACCTCTTCAGCTCCCGCTTGGATGAAGACTTCATCCGGATCATGGACCTCTTCAGCTCCCGCTTGGATGAAGACTTCAGCCGGATCATGGACCTCTTCAGCCCCCCGCTTGGGCTTGGATCAGGACATCGGAGGAGCTCTTCAGGACGGATCGGTGAACCTGGTATGGTGAAGATAAGGTAGGAAGATCTTCAGGGGCTTAGTGTTAGGTTTATTTAAGGGGGGTTTGGGTTAGATTAGGGGTATGTGGGTGGTGGGTTGTAATGTTGGGGGGGTATTGTATGTTTTTTTTTTTACAGGCAAAAGAGCTGAACTTCTTGGGGCATGCCCCGCAAAGGGCCCTGTTCAGGGCTGGTAAGGTAAAAGAGCTTTGAACTTTAGTAATTTAGAATAGGGTAGGGCATTTTTTATTTTGGGGGTCTTTGTTATTTTATTAGGGGGCTTAGAGTAGGTGTAATTAGTTTAAAATTGTTGTAATATTTTTCTTATGTTTGTAAATATTTTTTTATTTTTTGTAACTTAGTTCTTTTTTATTTTTTGTACTTTAGTTAATTTTTAAATGTATTTATTTGTAGGTATTGTATTTAATTTATTTATTGATAGTGTAGTGTTAGGTTTAATTGTAGGTAATTGTAGGTATTTTATTTAATTAATTTAATGATAGTATAGTGTTAGGTTTAATTGTAACTTAGGTTAGGATTTATTTTACAGGTAATTTTGTAATTATTTTAACTAGGTAACTATTAAATAGTTTTTAACTATTTAATAGCTATTGTACCTGGTTAAAATAAATACAAAGTTACCTGTAAAATAAATATTAATCCTAAAATAGCTATAATATAATTATAATTTATATTGTAGCTATATTAGGATTTATTTTACAGGTAAGTATTTAGCTTTAAATAGGAATAATTTATTTAATAAGAGATAATTAATTTCGTTAGATGTAAATTATATTTAACTTAGGGGGGTGTTAGTGTTAGGCTTAGACTTAGCTTTAGGGGTTAATACATTTATTAGAATAGCGGTGAGCTCCAGTCGGCAGATTAGGGGTTAATAATTGAAGTTAGGTGTCGGCGATGTTAGAGAGGGCAGATTAGGGGTTAATACTATTTATTATAGGGTTAGTGAGGCGGATTAGGGGTTAATAACTTTATTATAGTAGCGCTCAGGTCCGCTCGGCAGATTAGGGGTTAATAAGTGTAGGCAGGTAGAGGCGACGTTGAGGGGGGCAGATTAGGGGTTAATAAATATAATATAGGGGTCGGCGGTGTTAGGGGCAGCAGATTAGGGGTACATAAGTATAACGTAGGTGGCGGTCGGCAGATTAGGGGTTAAAAAAATTTAATCGAGTGTCGGCGATGTGGGGGGACCTCGGTTTAGGGGTACATAGGTAGTTTATGGGTGTTAGTGTACTTTAGAGTACAGTAGTTAAGAGCTTTAGAAACCGGCGTTAGCCCAGAAAGCTCTTAACTACTGACTTTCTTCCTGCGGCTGGAGTTTTGTCGTTAGATGTCTAACGCTCACTTCAGACACGACTCTAAATACCGGAGTTAGAAAAATCCCATTGAAAAGATAGGATACGCAATTTACGTAAGGGGATCTGCGGTATGGAAAAGTCGCGGCTGAAAAGTGAGCGTTAGACCCTATTTTGAGTGACTCCAAATACCGGAGGTAGCCTAAAACCAGCGTTAGGAGCCTCTAACGCTGGTTTTCACAACTAACGCCAAACTCCAAATCTAGGCCTATGTGACTCATGAAAGTTTAATTCTGATTTCCATTTCTGCGTTCTGCCCTTCTACAGTAAATGCTGGTATCATAAAATGGTTCTGATGAAGAAAATGAAAGGATTTCAGTTGAATTCTTCTTGTTTACCTGGGAAATTACCGGAAAATGGTTGAGAGGACAAATATGTGATTCTTAATGCTGTGACTTGTTCCGCTTGCTGGAGAACACGAATATCTGCATGAGGTCAGAAGGAGGAACACAGTTATCCTAATACATCAAATGGTTACTCAGTAACGTTGTATTCTATACAGTTGTGTCTCACTATCAGGTAGAGTACGAGTTTTGCTTTGTATTTTAACACTGAAAAAATTGTCATTTTAGCGTTAAAACAGCAACGCAGCCATTACAAGTCTTGTCGGTATAGCTGTACCGCAAGCCTTTTAGCCTATAACGCAACTTCAGTCCCGCACTTGTAAAAATGACGTTTTTTTCATGGGACTTCCATAGCGCAGCCATTACGAGTTTTGCGGTGAGGCTAAAAAGCTTGTGTTCCAGTCGATACCGACACGATCCGTTTCACAATCTGAGAGCAGTAGTTATGAGTTTTATGCAAGAAAACTGTTACATAAAACTCATAACTAAAGTGTTACAAAGTACACTAACACCCATAAACTACATATTAACCCCTAAACCGAGGCCCTCCCGCATCGCAAATTCTATTTTAAAGTTATTACCCCTAATCTGCCACTCCAGACATCGCCGCCACTAATAACATTTATTAACCCCTATTCCCCTGCACCCCAACATCGCCCACACTATAATTAATCTATTAACCCCTATTTCGTCGCTCCCTGACATCGCCACCACTAAATAAAGTTATTTACCCCTAAACCTTTGGCCTCCCACACCACTACCACTAAATAAACCTATTAACCCCTAAACCGCCAGCCCCCCACATCACAACAACCTAAATTAAACTATCAACTCCGAAACCTAACACTAACCCTAACCCTAAACCTAACAGCCCCTAACTTTAACATAATTAAAATAGAGATAAATTAAAGTTACAATTATTAGCTAAATAATTCCTATTTAAAACTAAATACAAACTTACCTGTGAAATAAAACCTAAGCTAGCTACAATATAACTAATAGTTACATTGTAGCTAGCTTAGGGTTTATTTTTATTTTACTGGTAAGTTTGTATTTATTTTAACTAGGTAGATTAGTTAGTAAATAGTTATTAACTAGTTACTAACTACCTAGTTAAAATAAATACAAACTTACCTGTGAAATAAAACCTAAGCTACCTTACACTAAAACCTAGCATTACAAAAAATAACAAACGCAATTATCCAAAACAATACAAATTATTCCTATTCTAATACCCCATTTAAAAAAACCAAAAGAACACCCACAAAATATAAAAACTATCTAAATAAACCTAATCTACCCATTGCCCTGAAAAGGGCATTTGTATGGGCATTGCCCTTAAAAGGGTATTTAGCTCTTTTTCTTGCCCTGAAAAGGGCATTTAGCCATTTTAAGAAATGAAAGATAACAAATAAGGGGGGCGCTACAAAAAAGCAGCTATATAAGAGATCAATAATACTAAGAGTTGACACTAGTAAAAACTTATATACAATATATATATTTAATAATTTTAGGCAATAAAAATACATAAAACCACCGGTGGTATACAATGTATAAATTGTGTAAAAATGTATTTAAAATTGGTTGAAAATGTGTGAGAAATGGCCCCTATAAAAAATAATCAAAAAGACGTAGGCTGTCCGGAAATAAGACCCTCTATGTCCAAACAGGTAGTCTATAACAATTTCATGAATCACTGCTAGCAAATGTTCTGTTATAGTATTCCCATGTAATTAGCATGTAAAGAGAGATAGGGGGAAAGTAATTAGCATGTAAAGAGAGATAGGGGGAAAGTTCTGCTGTTAATGAATGCAATATAGTGTGATACACTCGGCTTCAATACGTTACGTTCCTGATATCTGCTTAGTCCGTGACTCACTCTTTCCCCAGAATCCAAAATCCTTATCGATTTCTCCGCTTATATGTGACGTGACTTAGCTTGCCCTTAGATCCGGCGTCCGTTGAAGGTCCAAGGCGGCGGTCCAAGGCTCAAGCGAAGGTCCAAGGCGGCAGTCCATCGATCTGACATGGAGGTCCTATTCATGCGATCGTCCGCCGCACACTGAGGATTGAAATGCAAAGTACCCCTTTTATACTGGGGGTACCATTATATTCCTAATGGCTGAAAAAATGTAATCAGCCAATAGGAATTAGAGCTGCTAAAATCCTAATGGCTGTTTAAATCAGTCAATAGGATGAGAGCTACTGAAACTCTATTGGCTTATTTGAATAGCCAATAGAATTCCAGTAGCTCTTATCCTATTGGCTGATTTGAACAGCCAATAGGATTTTAGCAGCCCTAATTCTTATTGGCTGATTCAAATTTTTCAGCCATTAGGAATATAATGGTACCCCCAGTATAAAATGGGTACTTTGCATTTCAATCCTCAGTGTGCGGCAGACAATCACATGAAGAGGACCTCCACGTCGAATCGATGGACCTCTGCCTGGTTTTACTTTATTTTTATTTTGGGGGGTGGGGGTTTGTACACTGTTAGGGGGTGTTTGTTTGTTTTTGTAAAAGAAGAGCTGATATCTTTAGGGCAATGCCCTACAAAAGGCCCTTTTAAGGTAGTTTATTATAGATTAGGATTTTTAATTTTGAGGTGTTTTTTTTAATTTTTAAAAGGGTATTAGAATAGGAGTAGGAATATTTTTTTATTGTTTTGGATAATTTCTTTTGTTATTTTTTGTAATGGTAGGTTTTTTATTTTTTGTAATTTTAGGTTTTAGTGTAAGGCAGCTTAGGTTTTATTTCACAGGTAAGTTTGTATTTATTTTAACTAGGTAGTTAGTAAATAGTTAATACCTTTTTACTAACTAGTCTACCTAGTTCAAATAACTAAAAAACTTAGCTATGAAATAAAAATAAAACCTAAGATAGCTACAATGTAACTATTAGTTATATTGTAGCTAGTTTAGGTTTTATTTCACAGGTAAATATGTATTTAGTTTAAAATAGGTATTATTTAGTTAATAATTGTAAATTTAATTTTGCTTTATTTTAATTATGTTAAAGGGGGTGTTAGGGTTATGGTTAGGGTTACGTTAGGGCTAGGATTAGGTTTAGGGGTTAATATAGTTTAATTTAGGTTGTTGCGATGTGGGGGGCTGGTGGTTTAGGGGTTAATAGGTTTATTTAGTGGTAGTGATGTGTCAGGCCAGAGGTTTATGGGTTAATAACTTTATTTAGTGGCGGCGATGTCGGGGAGCAGCGGAATAGGGGTTAATAGTTTTATTATAGTGTGGGTGATGTTGAGGTGCAGAGGAATAGGGGTTAATAACTTTAGTATAGTGGTGGCGATATTGGGAATGGCAGATAAGGGATTAATAGATTTATTTAGGTGGCAGTGATATCAGGAGCAGCAGATTAGGGGTTAATAACATTATGTAGGTGTCAGCGATGTCGTGGCAGCAGATTAGGGGTGTTTAGACGTGGGGTTTATGTTAGGGTGTTAGGTTTAAACATTACTTTTTTTTCCCCATAGACATCAAAGGGGCTGCGTTACGGAGCTTTTCATTCCGCGATCATATGTGTTAGTTTTTTCTGACACTCTCTCCCCATTGATGTCTATGGGGAAAGCGTGCACGAGCACTTGTTTTTTGTGCGGTAGCGAGCTCAACGCAACCATATCGTAGGCACAAGTCAACTGTTTCAAAACGTGAAATGGCTGATCTATAGAGGGTGAAATAACGCAACTTTTGTTGCATTCGTTAAAAACCCTCTAGTGCGTATAACTCGTAATCTACATGTATGTTCCTTAGTGTTTGTAGAACAGCAGTAGCACTTCTTATTACTCAGTAACTGTGTATTCTATACAGTTGTGTCTCACTATGTTCCTTACTGTTTGTAGAACAGCAGTAGCACTTCTTATTGCTCAGTAACTGTGTATTCTATACAGTTGTGTATCACTATGTTCCTTACTGTATGTAGAACAGCAGTAGCACTTCTTATTGCTCAGTAACTGTGTATTCTATACAGTTGTGTATCACTATGTTCCTTACTGTTTGTAGAACAGCAGTAGTACTTCTTATTACTCAGTAACCGTGTATTATATACAGTTGTGTCTCACTATGTTCCTTACTGTATGTAGAACAGCAGTAGCACTTCTTATTGCTCCGTAACTGTGTATTCTATACAGTTGTGTCTCACTATGTTCCTTACTGTTTGTAGAACAGCAGTAGCACTTCTTATTGCTCAGTAACTGTGTATTCTATACAGTTGTGTATCACTATGTTCCTTACTGTATGTAGAACAGCAGTAGCACTTCTTATTGCTCAGTAACTGTGTATTCTATACAGTTGTGTCTCACTATGTTCCTTACTGTTTGTAGAACAGCAGTAGCACTTCTTATTGCTCAGTAACTGTGTATTCTATACAGTTGTGTCTCACTATGTTCCTTACTGTATGTAGAACAGCAGTAGCACTTCTTATTGCTCAGTAACTGTGTATTCTATACAGTTGTGTATCACTATGTTCCTTACTGTATGTAGAACAGCAGTAGCACTTCTTATTGCTCAGTAACTGTGTATTCTATACAGTTGTGTATCACTATGTTCCTTACTGTTTGTAGAACAGCAGTAGTACTTCTTATTACTCAGTAACTGTGTATTATATACAGTTGTGTATCACTACGTTCCTTACTGTATGTAGAACAGCAGTAGCACTTCTTATTGCTCAGTAACCGTGTATTCTATACAGTTGTGTCTCACTATGTTCCTTACTGTTTGTAGAACAGCAGTAGCACTTCTTATTACTCAGTAACTGTGTATTCTATACAGTTGTGTATCACTATGTTCCTTACTGTATGTAGAACAGTAGTAGCACTTCTTATTACTCAGTAACCATGTATTATATACAGTTGTGTATCACTATGTTCCTTACTGTATGTAGAACAGCAGTAGCACTTCTTTTGCTCAGTAACTGTGTATTATATACAGTTGTGTCTCACTATGTTCCTTACTGTTTGTAGAACAGCAGTAGCACTTCTTATTGCTCAGTAACTGTGTATTCTATACAGTTGTGTCTCACTATGTTCCTTACTGTTTGTAGAACAGCAGTAGCACTTCTTATTGCTCAGTAACTGTGTATTCTATACAGTTGTGTCTCACTATGTTCCTTACTGTTTGTAGAACAGCAGTAGCACTTCTTATTGCTCAGTAACCTTGTATTCTATACAGTTGTGTCTCACTATGTTCCTTACTGTTTGTAGAACAGCAATAGCACTTCTTATTGCTCAGTAACTGTGTATTCTATACAGTTGTGTCTCACTATGTTCCTTACTGTTTGTAGAACAGCAGTAGCACTTCTTATTGCTCAGTAACTGTGTATTCTATACAGTTGTGTCTCACTATGTTCCTTACTGTTTGTAGAACAGCAGTAGCACTTCTTATTGCTCAGTAACCGTGTATTCTATACAGTTGTGTCTCACTATGTTCCTTACTGTTTGTAGAACAGCAGTAGCACTTCTTATTGCTCAGTAACTGTGTATTCTATACAGTTGTGTCTCACTATGTTCCTTACTGTTTGTAGAACAGCAGTAGCACTTCTTATTGCTCAGTAACCTTGTATTCTATACAGTTGTGTCTCACTATGTTCCTTACTGTTTGTAGAACAGCAGTAGCACTTCTTATTGCTCAGTAACTGTGTATTCTATACAGTTGTGTCTCACTATGTTCCTTACTGTTTGTAGAACAGCAATGGCACTTCTTATTGCTTAGTAACCTTGTATTCTATACAGTTGTGTCTCACTATGTTCCTTACTGTTTGTAGAACAGCAATAGCACTTCTTATTGCTTAGTAACCTTGTATTCTATACAGTTGTGTCTCACTATGTTCCTTACTGTTTGTAGAACAGCAGTAGCACTTCTTATTGCTCAGTAACTGTGTATTCTATACAGTTGTGTCTCACTATGTTCCTTACTGTTTGTAGAACAGCAATAGCACTTCTTATTGCTTAGTAACCTTGTATTCTATACAGTTGTGTCTCACTATGTTCCTTACTGTTTGTAGAACAGCAGTAGCACTTCTTATTGCTCAGTAACTGTGTATTCTATACAGTTGTGTCTCACTATGTTCCTTACTGTTTGTAGAACAGCAATAGCACTTCTTATTGCTTAGTAACCTTGTATTCTATACAGTTGTGTCTCACTATGTTCCTTACTGTTTGTAGAACAGCAGTAGCACTTCTTATTGCTCAGTAACTGTGTATTATATACAGTTGTGTCTCACTACGTTCCTTACTGTTTGTAGAACAGCAATAGCACTTCTTATTACTCAGTAACTATGTATTATATACAGTTGTGTCTCACTATGTTCCTTACTGTTTGTAGAACAGCAGTAGTACTTCTTATTACTCAGTAACTGTGTATTCTATACAGTTGTGTCTCACTATGTTCCTTACTGTTTGTAGAACAGCAGTAGCACTTCTTATTGCTCAGTAACCTTGTATTCTATACAGTTGTGTCTCACTATGTTCCTTACTGTTTGTAGAACAGCAGTAGCACTTCTTATTGCTCAGTAACCTTGTATTCTATACAGTTGTGTCTCACTATGTTCCTTACTGTTTGTAGAACAGCAGTAGCACTTCTTATTGCTCAGTAACTGTGTATTCTATACAGTTGTGTCTCACTATGTTCCTTACTGTTTGTAGAACAGCAATAGCACTTCTTATTGCTCAGTAACCTTGTATTCTATACAGTTGTGTCTCACTATGTTCCTTACTGTTTGTAGAACAGCAGTAGCACTTCTTATTGCTCAGTAACTATGTATTATATACAGTTGTGTCTCACTATGTTCCTTACTGTTTGTAGAACAGCAGTAGCACTTCTTATTGCTCAGTAACTGTGTATTCTATACAGTTGTGTCTCACTATGTTCCTTACTGTTTGTAGAACAGCAGTAGCACTTCTTATTGCTCAGTAACTGTGTATTCTATACAGTTGTGTCTCACTATGTTCCTTACTGTTTGTAGAACAGCAGTAGCACTTCTTATTGCTCAGTAACTGTGTATTCTATACAGTTGTGTCTCACTATGTTCCTTACTGTTTGTAGAACAGCAGTAGCACTTCTTATTGCTCAGTAACTGTGTATTATATACAGTTGTGTATCACTATGTTCCTTACTGTTTGTAGAACAGCAGTAGCACTTCTTATTGCTCAGTAACTGTGTATTCTATACAGTTGTGTCTCACTATGTTCCTTACTGTTTGTAGAACAGCAGTAGCACTTCTTATTGCTCAGTAACTGTGTATTCTATACAGTTGTGTCTCACTATGTTCCTTACTGTTTGTAGAACAGCAGTAGCACTTCTTATTGCTCAGTAACTGTGTATTATATACAGTTGTGTATCACTATGTTCCTTACTGTTTGTAGAACAGCAGTAGCACTTCTTATTGCTCAGTAACTGTGTATTCTATACAGTTGTGTCTCACTATGTTCCTTCACTATCCAAGAACTCTAGTCAATACTGTGAGGTCCCTCAAAGTATTTTAGTAAAGCAAAATTTAGATTGACAAATGTTTTGCCTGCTCTGCAGGTTATGAATGTGAAGGAGAGACTCCTTCTGATTATCCCGCCCTAAATGAGATATAGCCGGCGTATTGCTCTCAACAAAATACACACATACAGGTCTTTTACTGATATTTTTTAAATCTAACACATTCTTATAAATTCATCATTAAATATTTCTGTTTATTTACATTGTTTACACCGGGTGAATACGCACTCTCTGTTAATAATGTGAGTATATCCTGCTCAGCGCTACTCTGAGCGCTAAGTCTTCCTGAAGTGGAGCTGATACTCAGATTTTTTAGGAATGTCTTTTTCCTCTTTTGCTCCTCTTCTAGTTTTATACTGAGCTTATCAAGGTCTCGCTGAAGTGTCTTTTCCAAGAACGCTACAGTTTCGTCATGTTCCTTAATGAGTTTCTAGAATTTTAAGAAAAGAATGAGCAAGATGTAATCATGACAACTAATTAAAAAAAACACTTTCTGTGTTGCAGAGAACAATGTACATTTTGAGAAACATTCTTTAGAAAGACTAACGCCTAGATTTAGAGTTTTGCGGCCAAAGGGGTGCGTTGGCTACGCGTGTTTTTTTTTCCCTCGCACCTTTTAAACAACGCTGGTATTTAGAGTTCTCAGGAGGGCTGTGTTAGGCTCCAAAAAGGGAGTGTAGAGCATAATTTACCACCACTGCAACTCTAAATACCAGTGTTGCTTACGGATGCGGACAGCTTCAAAAACGTGCTTGTGCACTATTCCCCCATAGGAAACAATGGGGCAGTTTGAGCTGAAAAAAAACACCTGCAAAAAAGCAGCGTTCAGCTCCTAACGCAGCCCCATTGTTTCCTATGGGGAAACACTTCCTAAGTCTGCACCTAACACCCTAACATGAACCCCGAGTCTAAACACCCCTAATCTTACACTTATTAACCCCTAATCTGCCGACCCCGCTATCGCTGACCCCTGCATATTATTTTTAACCCCTAATCTGCTGCTCCGTACACCGCCGCAACCTACGTTATCCCTATGTGCCCTTAATCTGCTGCCCCTAACATCGCCGACCCCTATATTATATTTATTAACCCCTAATCTGCCCCCCCAACGTCGCCGCCACCTACCTACAATTATTAACCCCTAATCTGCCGACCAGACCTCACCGCTACTCTAATAAATGTATTAACCCCTAAAGCTAAGTCTAACCCTAACACTAACACCCCCCTAAGTTAAATATAATTTTATTCCAACGAAATAAAATAATTCTTATTAAATAAATTAATCCTATTTAAAGCTAAATACTTACCTGTAAAAAAAACCCTAATATAGCTACAATATAAATAATAATTATATTGTAGCTATTTTAGGATTAATATTTATTTTACAGGCAACTTTGTATTTATTTTAACCAGGTACAATAGCTATTAAATAGTTAATAACTATTTAATAGTTACCTAGTTAAAATAATTACAAAATTACCTGTAAAATAAATCCCAACCTAAGTTACAATTAAACCTAACACTACACTATCAATAAATTAATTAAATAAACTATCTACAATTATCTACAATTAAATCAACTAAACTAAATTACAAAAAAAACAAACACTAAATTACAAAAAAACAAACACTAAATTACAAAAAATAAAAAAAGATTACAAGAATTTTAAACTAATTACGCCTACTCTAAGCCCCCTAAAAAATAACAAAGCCCCCCAAAATAAAAAAATGCCCTACCCTATTCTAAAATAAATATTTTACAGCTCTTTTACCTTACCAGCCCTTAAAAGGGCCTTTTGCAGGGCATGCCCCAAATAATTCTGCTCTTTTGCCTGTAAAAAAACATACAATACCCCCCCCCCAACATTACAACCCACCACCCACATACCCTAATCTAACCCAAACCCCCCTTAAAAAACCTAACACTAAGCCCCTGAAGATCTTCCTACCTTATCTTCACCACGCCAGGTATCACCGATCCGTCCAGAAGAGGGTCCAAAGTCTTCATCCTATCCAGCAAGAAGAGGTCCAGAAGAGGGTCCGAAGTCTTCATCCTATCCGGCAAGAAGAGGGCATCCGGACCGGTAGACATCTTCATCCAGGCGGCATCTTCTATCTTCTTCCATCCGGCGCGGAGCGGGACCATCTTGAAGCAGCCAACGCGGATCCATCCTATTCTAATGACGTCCTAAGTCCGAATGAAGGTTCCTTTAAATGACGTCATCCAAAATGGCATCCCTCGAATTCCGATTGGCTGATAGGATTCTATCAGCCAATCGGTATTAAGGTAGGAAAAATCTGATTGGCTGATTGAATCAGCCAATCAGATTCAAGTTCAATCTGATTGGCTGATCCAATCAGCCAAACAGATTGAGCTCGCAATCTATTGGCTGTTCCGATCAACCAATAGATTGCAAGCTCAATCTGATTGGATCAGCCAATCGGATTGAACTTGAATCTGATTGGCTGATTCAATCAGCCAATCAGATTTTTACTACCTTAATTCCGATTGGCTGATAGAATCCTATCAGCCAATCGGAATTCGAGGGACACCATCTTGAATGACGTAATTTAAAGGAACCTTAATTCGGACTTAGGACGTCGTTAGAAGAGGATGGATCCGCGTCGGCTGCTTCAAGATGGTCCCGCTCCGCGACGGATGGAAGAAGATAAAAGATGCCGCCTGGATGAAGATGTCTACCGGTCCGGATGCCCTCTTCTTGCCGGATAGGATGAAGACTTCGGACCCTCTTCTGGACCTCTTCTTGCCGGATAGGATGAAGACTTCGGACCCTCTTCTGGACGGATCGGTGATACCCGGCGTGGTGAAGATAAGGTAGGGAGATCTTCAGGGGCTTAGTGTTAGGTTTTTTAAGGGGGGTTTGGGTTAGATTAGGGGTATGTGGGTGGTGGGTTGTAATGTTGGGGGGGGTTATTGTATGTTTTTTTTACAGGCAAAAGAACAGAATTATTTGGGGCATGCCCTGCAAAAGGTCCTTTTAAGAGCTGGTAAGGTAAAAGAGCTGTAAAATATTTATTTTAGAATAGGGTAGGGCATTTTTTTATTTTGGGGGGCTTTGTTATTTTTTTAGGGGGCTTAGAGTAGGTGTAATTAGTTTAAAATTCTTGTAATCTTTTTTTATTTTTTGTAATTTAGTGTTTGTTTGTTTTTGTAATTTAGAGGGTTTTTTTTTGTAATTTAGTTTAGTTGATTTAATTGTAGATAATTGTATATAGTTTATTTAATTAATTTATTGATAGTGTAGTGTTAGGTTTAATTGTAACTTAGGTTAGGATTTATTTTACAGGTAATTTTGTTATTATTTTAACTAGGTAACTATTAAATAGTTATTAACTATTTAATAGCTATTGTACCTGGTTAAAATAAATACAAAGTTGCCTGTAAAATAAATATTAATCCTAAAATAGCTACAATGTAATTATTCGTTATATTGTAGCTATATTAGGGTTTATTTTACAGGTAAGTATTTAGCTTTAAATAGGAATAATTTATTTAATCAGATTTATTTTATTTTGTTAGATTAAAATTATATTTAATTTAGGGGGGTGTTAGTGTTAGGGTTAGACTTAGCTTTAGGGGTTAATACATTTATTAGAGTAGCGGCGAGGTCCGGTCGGCAGATTAGGGGTTAATACTTGAAGTTAGGTGTCGGCGATGTTAGGGAGGGAAGATTAGGGGTTAATACTATTTATTATAGGGTTTTTGAGGCGGGAGTGAGGCGGATTAGGGGTTAATACATTTATTATAGTAGCGGTGAGGTCCGGTCGGCAGATTAGGGGTTAATAATTGTAGGTAGGTAGCGGCGACATGGGGGGGGGCAGATTAGGGGGTAATAAATATTATGTAGGGGTCGGCGATGTTAGGGGCAGCAGATTAGGGGTACGTAGGGATAATCTAGGTTGCGGCGGTGTGCGGTCGGCAGATTAGGGGTTAAAAATTTTTTAATAGAGTGGTGGCGATGTGGGGGGGCCTCGGTTTAGGGGTACATAGGTAGTTTATGGGTGTTAGTGTACTTTAGAGCACAGTAGTTAAGAGCTTTATGAACCGGCGTTAGCCCAGAAAGCTCTTAACTCCTGGCTTTTTTATGCGGCTGGAGTTTTGTCTTTAGATTTCTAACGCTCACTTCAGCCAAGACTCTAAATACCGGCATTAGAAAGATCCCATTGAAAAGATAGGATACGCAATTGACGTAAAGGGATCTGCGGTATGGAAAAGTTGCGGCTGGAAAGTGAGCGTTAGACCCTTTCCTGACTGACTCTAAATACCAGCGGGCAGCCAAAACCAGCGTTAGGACCCCCTTAACCCTGGTTTTGACGGCTAGCGCAGAACTCTAAATCTAGGCGTAAGAGATTATCTGTAGTATTTCATTTACATGGCACATAAATTATACATGGTCACATAGAAACACTATTCTGCTTTATTTGTGCTGGATGATTAATTAGTTTGGGCATTGTAGTGGGAAAATAAATTCTGTTTCCTATGTTAGATGCAAAGTTATGCTCACGTGCCCGTTAGGTGAGGCTGTGGCTAGTGGGCATATAAGAAGCAGGCTTACATACGTATGCCCCTATCACTGGCCATATTCTTATTTGAAGCAGAATGGGAGTGGAGTGCGACTGGAGTTAAACTTTGGTTAAGTGTTTAATTAATTGGAAGGAGTTACAGACAAACACTAGCGTTTGAAAATAAATCTGGTGAAAACATAAATTATGCTTACCAGATAATTTCCTTTCCTTCTGTACAGGGAGAGTCCACAGCTGCATTCATTACTTGTGGGAATACTGAACCTGGCCACCAGGAGGAGGCAAAGATACCCCAGCCAAAGGCTTAAATACCCCCCCCCCCCACTTCCCTCATCCCCCAGTCATTCTGCCAAGGGAACCAGGAACAGTAGGAGAAATACAATTTAGGGCCACCCAACTGAGAACACGTGCGGGAGCCTTTGGAATATCCCTGTACAGAAGTAAAGGATATTATCTGGGAAGCATAATTTATGTCTTCCTTCTTAATACAGGTAGAGTCCACAGCTGCATTCATTAGGTGTGGGAAGATTATGCCCAAGCTACAGAGTACACTGAATGCTAACGGGAGGGCAAAAAGAGAGGTGGCCCCCTCTAAGGGCACCACAGCCTGCAAACCCTTGCTTCGGAAGACTGCTTCACCGAAGCAGGAATCTTAATAAAATGTTGAAAGGAATGTAAGGAAGGCCAAATAGTCTGCCCACCAAAAAGAACCCTAGAGGCTTCATCTTAGAGGCCCAAGAGGATGCCACTGCTTGAAAAGACTGAGCTGTTAACCTCTGATGAGGCTAGCGTCCTGCTGAGTCATGACCCAAGCGGAAGATACTCCTCAAGCTAAAAATATAAGAAAGACTAAGAGCCCTCTGACCCTTACACTTCTCAGATAGATAATAAACAGAGAAAACTGTCTATTCTTACGTAGCCTGAAGATAGATCCTTAAGGCACTACTCCATATCAAGTAGAAAGCTTTCCTTCGCGAAGATGGAATAGGAGATAAAAATGTACCCAAACCTTCAGCTGAAAATGTGATATGACACAACCTTAGGAGAAATCCTACTTAAGTCTGCAGAATTGCCTACTATCATGGAACACCCAAAAAGGAGGGATGCCAGCAAGGCCGTAACTCAGAGACTTCTGCTCGCAGAAGTAAGAAAAGACGTAGAAGGACTATAAGATAACAACCTAGAAACAACATCATGCATAGGTACAAAGGTAGCCTGATGCAATACTATAAGAGCAAAGTCCAAACCCTAAGAAGGAGCATCCTAACTACACACCTGCCTGACCACAAAGTTCTAGTAAAAAATTGTACGTCCAGAAACTCAACGATCCTCTAGAGCCGGACAAAAAAAACCAGACATAGTCAATACTGTCCCAACAAGGAACTTAGCTAAGAGGCCCTTCTCCAGATCAAGTCAAGTCCTGGCAGGCCCATTAGAGTGCCAGGACAAACCATGTGCTTCCCAGATTAAGGGGTCCTCCACACCTGAGATAGATTACAAGGGACCAGCTACGCACTTCAAGGAGAGGACCATAACCTCTCCAAAAAACTGTCTCATCAGCTAAGACTAAGAAACATCTTTCAACCCATAGCAGAGAACAAAGATTTGAGGAAGTAAAAAGCGACCCTGTTCCAGCAGATCCCTGCAACAAGGACATACTTCATAGAGGCCAAACCACGAAATCAGGAACCACAACTTATGCGGCCTCAACGGAGCGGTCAGAATCACTGACGCCTACCCCTCTAGATTCGAGCCACCACTCAAGGCAAGAGTGATATGGCAGAAAAAGGAAAAAAAAGGTAATGCACCTCCAAGGCACTGCTAATGTATGCATTAGTTCTTCCTGAAGATCCTGAAACATGACCCATAATGGGTAGACTGGAATAAAGACGGGCGTCCAAAGATTCTCCTTTGGTGTCCCCTTCCAGTTGCAATTCAGATAACAAAAAGATATCTCTAGATAAAATCCGTCCTAAAGATGGTCGAAGAAGGCGAGCTACAGTGGGCCTCTGCCCACCACCAAACTTGAAACGCAACCCCCCAACGCTAGGTAGACTCTCGATCTCAGAAGGGGATCCAAGTCAGCAAAATAAGACTGACTAGATTCCTACACTGGGACAAACCCAGTAGACTAGACCCTTAGAGCAGAACGGATTTGCCTGAAGATCCAACATATCAATGGGAGGAAAACTTCCAGGAATCCTGGCCCCTTTAGGCATGCCCTCACCAACCTGATGGGCTGCGACCGAAGTCCAAACTGTTCCCACTGGAGATAAGAAAAATGTCCCACAGGATAGGGAGGTCTTGACAAAGACATGAGAGAACTATTCTCTCAACAAGTAGTCCATGAAAATCTGCAAAGACAGATTTGAAACATCTCCACTGCACTGACTCCACCTACACCGAACCTCGGATGGGATGAGGCCTGGCAAAAGGGATGAAGTCCAAACAGGACCCCAAGACAAGTCATCACCCCCCCAACACCGAGCTAGCGATGGACTGAAGTAGGTCTAAAAGGCACGACCTGAAGGGGTTAACCTTAAGGTAAAGTCTACCTGGCTAGGAAGGATAAATTAATGTCCAGGGATCCAACCTGGTGCCTGCACCAGAGAAACTCTGGCCTAGATCCATCTCTGAGGATCGAAGAAGACAGAAAAAGTCCCTAAAAGTCTTCTATCAGACAATACTACGGTAAATCAACCAGCATCGTCAAGCCACGAGAACTATCTGTTACTGTAATCAGAACACTGTCCAATAAACCCCAGATCCCAAACAGAAAACTTAGTATGAATAACGAGATTACTGGGCGAGACGGTCTAAAGGAACCGGATAATACCCCCAGAGGAAGAAAAAAGGAAAGATATCCTCTTCAACAGTAAACCTGTAGTGCTTCCAAACCAAACCCAGAAGAGAGAACTTATATTATCCTCAAAAAGAAGGAGGCAAATCAAGCTCTGCTTGAGTACCCTGGAATCCAAATAGGACAGGAGATCCCTCCCTATACTGGACCCTGAAACAAACAGTGTAATGGAAATATTCTCACACTGCAAAGATACTCCAAAAGACACCTGAAAAAAAAACTTCTCTGTCGCAAGACAAGACAAAAGAAGAAAAACTGCCCAGAAATGCAGGAGGTCCATACAAGACAGAACCTAAAACAGGTCCTTTCTCTCCCTTACTGATAGATGGACCTGCTCAGTCTGGGCCAGAGTAGCTAGAACCAACTCCCTTTCTAGAGAAGAAGGAAAGAGAAAACGTAACCAATATATCTGTCAGTGCAATTCTAGGACTAAACAGAAAATTCTTAAATTACAGCTTCTGCTAGCAGACTGCGAACAGTCCATGACGTAAATCTGACTAAAAAATGTTGAGGGAACCATCACCTCGAACTGAATCGAGACGCTTCCATAGGAAGCCTCCAATAATATTTACAATCGAAGTCGTCAGCGTTTAACATCCCATAAGACGAAACGTCTTCCTATAAAGAGTTTATACAACAACGAAGAGTTCTTAAACAAAAAACTATCCTACCAGATATAAAAGAAAATAGGCAAGTGCACAAAAAGTGATAGCCAACAAGAAATGTGCAAATAAACAGGTCCTGCCTGTCCTACAACACAAACTCCCCTGTAGAGCTCTAGACTGGGATTCTAAAAATAAAAATAAAATGTGTAAACGAGAAAAGAATAGGAACTCCATCCTTCTCCACTCGTCTAATAAAGATCGCTATCTTATTTAGAGGACAGAGATACGACTGACGGATCAGTACTAGGAGTCTCTAACATCGCCAAAACTTCTCTCAAAAGCAAGCGCATGTGTGCCATTCTAAATCTAAATGCTAAATCCTCTTCAGTCGGAGGAATCAAATCAAGAGACTCTGACCCTGGAGGTCCTACCTCTGAAGCCTCAGAGGGAACTGCATCCCCAGATGACTAATTGTATACAATCGTACATTTACATGATGGACCCTGGGCAGAAGTGCATGGATTAACCCTTCGCTTGCATGTAGCAGGAAGAGGTAAAATCGCTAAGGCCCTAGAGATAGCCATGCAAAACTTCAGGTGAAGGAGCAGCGGTACCCCGGGGAAACTGCATGTGTAGGAACAGAAGATTCTAGGGAACACACCTCACGGGACAAGGAATCCTCAGAGGCGGACGGATCAGTGATCTCCAACATCTAAACATTGGTTAATGAGAACACCCTGTTGTGGCATATGGAACATAATTGAGAGGTCTGGACTACTTGATGCTCCTCACAATATACACAGGTATCAAATTCAGTATTAGAGGGATCCCCCTCTAAATTATCAGAAAATTCTCCATAATTCGTCTAATTATAGAAAAGAACAACTGGCACCTTATACCCCCAATGGCTGTGGCCCTCACCACCCCCTATGACCCAGACAGATAGAGAAAATTGCTCCTTGCTGCAGACACACAGTCAGGAATAGGAAATGTGGGAAAAAACGTGACAATACCCGGTCACCCAGTGCGTCATGCAGGACTGCCCCTGCTAAGGAAAAAGCGTGACAGTTTTATAAAACTGCGCAGCTCTCAATATAATAAAAATAAATAACCTGTATGTTCCGTATCAGCCTAGGAGTCCAAACGTCTTACACACAAAGCAGTCAAAATCACATAACAAACATGATTAAACAACCCCACTGGTCAAAAATCCCCCTCAGGGGATATTAACCCTTGATTCTTTACAGATAAAAGGATTCTTACTGTGACCCTGTCTTCTATCATTAACATATGTATAAAAAATGAAACTATCTTACCGGAATCTATGCCATGGAACAGAAACACAGGGGGGTAGTTATCAAGCCGTCTACTTTTCTGCCTTCGCCGGCCCAATACGCCCGCCTAAGCTCGCCTACCTTCGCCGCCGCGGACCTTGAATACGTTCGCCTAAGTTATCAAATAAAGCTGTCAAAAAGCCGCGGGGCGATGAGCAGCGGACTGTGACAGTTATCACTCATCCGATCTCGCTGCCCTTCGGCTTTTTCCCAGCTTTATTGCTAGCCTGTCACTAAGCACTCACACTAAACTACACTGTTCTACCCCCTATACCGGCGCCCCCGGAGCCTCCCGCAACTAAATAAAGTTACTAACCCCTAAACCGCCGCTCCTAGACCCCGCCGCAAGTCTTATAAATGTATTAACCCCTAAACCGCCGCTCCTAGACCCCGCCGCAAGTCTTATAAATGTATTAACCCCTAAACTGCCGCTCCTAGACCCCGCCGCAAGTCTTATAAATGTATTAACCCCTAAACCGCCGCTCCTAGACCCCGCCGCAAGTCTTATAAATGTATTAACCCCTAAACCGCCGCTCCCGGACACCGCTGCCACCTACATTATACCTAGTAACCCCTATCCTGCCCCCCCTATACCGTCGCCCTCTATTATAAAATTATTAACCCCTATCCTGCTGATCCCGCACCTCTCCGCAACTAAATAAATAGTTTAACCCCTAAACCGCCGCTCCATGAACCCGCCGCAACCTATAATAAATTTATTAACCCCTATCCTGCCCCCCACTACGCCGCCGCCACTGTAATAAAATGATTAACCCCTAAACCTAACCCTAACCATAACGCCCCCCTAACTTAAATATTAATTAAATACATCTAAATAAATTAACTCTTATTAACTAAATGAATCCTATTTAAAACTAAATACTTACTTATAAAATAAACCCTAATATAGCTACAATATAAATAATAATTATATTCTAGCTATCTTAGGATTTATATTTATTTTACAGGTACCTTTCAATTTATTTTAACCAGGTACAATAGCTATTAAATAGTTATTAACTATTTAATAGCTTACCTAGCTAAAATAAAGAGAAATGTACCTGTGAAATAAATCCTAACCTAAGTTACAATTACACCTAACACTACACTATACTTTAATAAATTATTCCTATTTAAAAATAAATACTTACCTGTAAAATAAACCCTAAGATAGCTACAATGTAATTAATACTTATATTATAGCTATCTTAGGATTTATATTTAGTTTACAGGTAACTTTGTATTTATTTTAGCTAGTTAGAATAGTTATTAAATAGTTATTTACTATTTAATAACTACCTAGCTAAAAGAAATACAAAATTACCTGTAAAATAAATCCTAACTTAAGTTACAATTAAACCTAATACTACACTATCATTAAATTAACTAAATAAATTAACTACAAATAACTACAATTAAATACAATTACATAAACTAACTAAAGTACAAAAAATAAAAAAAGCTAAGTTACAAAAAATAAAAAAATAAGTTACAAACATGTTAAAAATATTACAACAATTTTAAGCTACTTACACCTAATCTAAGCCCCCTAATAAAATAACAAACCCCCCCAAAATAAAAAAAATCCCTACCCTATTCTAAATTACATAAATTTCAAAGCTCTTTTACCTTACCAGCCCTTAAAAGGGCCATTTGTGGGGGCATGCCCCAAAAAGTTCAGCTCTTTTGCCTGTAAAAGAAAAATACAACCCCCCCCCAACATTAAAACCCACCACCCACATACCCCTAATCTAACCCAAACCCCCCTTACAAAAACCTAACACTAATCCCCTGAAGATCATCCTACCTTGAGTCGTCTTCACTCAGCCGAGCCACCGATGGAACTGAAGAGGACATCCGGAGCGGAAGAAGTTAATCCTCCAAGCGGCGCTGAAGAAATCTTCCATCCGATGAAGTCATCATCCAGGCGGCGCTGAAGAAGTCTTCGATCCGGCCGATGTCATCTTCAAAGAGGCGCTGAAGAGGTCTTCTATCCGGGCGAAGTCATCTTCCAAGCCGGGTCTTGAATCTTCCTTCCGCCGACGCGGAACCACCTTCTTCACCGACGGACTACGACGAATGACGGCTCCTTTAAGGGACGTCATCCAAGATGGCGTCCCCTCAATTCTGATTGGCTGATAGGATTCTATCAGCCAATCGGAATTAAGGTAGGAAAATCTGATTGGCTGATGGAATCAGCCAATCAGATTCAAGTTCAATCCGATTGGCTGATCCAATCAGCCAATCAGATTGAGCTCGCATTCTATTGGCTGATCGGAACAGCCAATAGAATGCGAGCTCAATCTGATTGGCTGATTCCATCAGCCAATCAGATTTTTCCTACCTTAATTCCGATTGGCTGATAGAATCCTATCAGCCAATCGGAATTGAGGGGACGCCATCTTGGATGACGTCCCTTAAAGGAGCCGTCATTCGTCGTAGTCCGTCGGTGAAGAAGGTGGTTCCGCGTCGGCGGAAGGAAGATTCAAGACCCGGCTTGGAAGATGACTTCGCCCGGATAGAAGACCTCTTCAGCGCCTCTTTGAAGATGACATCGGCCGGATCGAAGACTTCTTCAGCGCCGCCTGGATGATGACTTCATCGGATGGAAGATTTCTTCAGCGCCGCTTGGAGGATTAACTTCTTCCGCTCCGGATGTCCTCTTCAGTTCCATCGGTGGCTCGGCTGAGTGAAGACGACTCAAGGTAGGATGATCTTCAGGGGATTAGTGTTAGGTTTTTGTAAGGGGGGTTTGGGTTAGATTAGGGGTATGTGGGTGGTGGGTTTTAATGTTGGGGGGGGGTTGTATTTTTCTTTTACAGGCAAAAGAGCTGAACTTTTTGGGGCATGCCCCCACAAATGGCCCTTTTAAGGGCTGGTAAGGTAAAAGAGCTTTGAAATTTATGTAATTTAGAATAGGGTAGGGATTTTTTTTATTTTGGGGGGATTTGTTATTTTATTAGGGGGCTTAGATTAGGTGTAAGTAGCTTAAAATTGTTGTAATATTTTTAACATGTTTGTAACTTATTTTTTTATTTTTTGTAACTTAGCTTTTTTTATTTTTTGTACTTTAGTTAGTTTATGTAATTGTATTTCATTGTAGTTATTTGTAGGTAGTTTATTTAGTTAATTTAATGATAGTGTAGTATTAGGTTTAATTGTAACTTAAGTTAGGATTTATTTTACAGGTAATTTTGTATTTCTTTTAGCTAGGTAGTTATTAAATAGTTAATAACTATTTAATAACTATTCTAACTAGCTAAAATAAATACAAAGTTACCTGTAAACTAAATATAAATCCTAAAATAGCTATAATATAATTATTAATTACATTGTAGCTATCTTAGGGTTTATTTTACAGGTAAGTATTTATTTTTAAATAGGAATAATTTATTAAAGTATAGTGTAGTGTTAGGTGTAATTGTAACTTAGGTTAGGATTAATTTTACAGGTAAATTTCTCTTTATTTTAGCTAGGTAAGCTATTAAATAGTTAATAACTATTTAATAGTTATTGTACATGGTTAAAATAAATTGAAAGGTACCTGTAAAATAAATATAAATCCTAAGATAGCTAGAATATAATTATTATTTATATTGTAGCTATATTAGGGTTTATTTTAAAGGTAAGTATTTAGTTTTAAATAGGATTCATTTAGTTAATAAGAGTTAATTTATTTAGATTTATTTAATTAATATTTAAGTTAGGGGGCGTTAGGGTTAGGGTTAGACTTAGGTTTAGGGGTTAATAATTTTATTACAGTGGCGGCGGCGTAGTGGGGGGCAGGATAAGGGTTAATAAATTTATTATAGGTGGCGACGGTGTAGGGGGGGCAGATTAGGGGTTAATACATTTAATATAGGTTGCGGCGGGTTCAGGGAGCGGCGGTTTAGGGGTTAATACATTTATTATAGTTGCGGTGGGCTCCGGGAGCGGCGGTTTAGGGGTTAATACATTTATTATAGTTGCGGTGGGCTCCGGGAGCGGCGGTTTAGGGGGTAATAACTTTATTTAGTTGCGGCAGTGTAGGGGGGGTCAGATTAGCGGTGTTTAGACTCGGGGTACATGTTAGGGTGTTAGGTGTAGACAGCTCCCATAGAAATCAATGGGATGTCTGTCAGCAGCGAACTTGTACTTTCGCTATGGTCAGACTCCCATTGATTCCTATGGGATCCGCCGCCTCCAGGGGTGGCAGATTGAAAACCAGGTACGCTGGGCCGTAAAAGTGCCGAGCGTACCTGCTAGTTTTTTGATAGCTAGCAAAAGTAGTGAGAATGTGCCGCACTTGTGTGCGGAACATCTGGAGTGACGTAAGAATCGATCTGTGTCGGACTGAGTCCGGCGGATCGAAGCTTACGTCACAAAATTCTACTTTTGCCAGTCTCGAGCCTTTGATAACTAAGGCGAATCAGCCTCGCCACAAATACGCTGCGGAATTCCAGCGTATTTGAGGTTGACGGCTTGATAACTACCCCCCACAGTCCTTTAAGTTTGACAGATCGTAGCCTCGCTTCTGACAAGGACTTGAGTGAAGAAAAGCAGGCAGGGAAACTCGTCAATACTGATTGCTTAGGAGCTGTTAATATGAGTCGGGATGGTTTTGCAGAAAGACTCTGCCTGTATCTCCAGACTCTAACTTTTATCAATGCTCTCACTGAGAGGCTGACAAGACTACTTAAAACTTCAGTCCCATCCCGAAGGGTACTGCCCTCCATAAGGAACTACTCCAAAATCTTCTGACACTTCTTTGCCAACACTACTGCGCAGAAAGGCAAAGAATGACTGGGGGATGAGGGAAGTGGGGGAGGTATTTAAGCCTTTGGCTGGGGTGTCTTTGCCTTTTCCTGGTGGCCAGGTTCAGTATTCCCACAAGTAATGAATGCAGCTGTGGACTCTCCCTGTATTAAGAAGGAAACAGAGCATATTATCTTTACACTAGAATCTATAGAACTGCTACAAAAACATTTAGAACAGTCTTATGTATTGCATCTGCCTTCTGTCCCTATTTGCTATAAACTCAAATGCAGTTGAGTCTCAGGAGAGCTTGGGTGGTCGTTCTCTTGTTATTAGATATCACTATGGCTATTGTCAGGGCGTATCTGAAGATTCGGAGACAAAAGGATAACAAGAGGTGGCACTTGCTGATATTTATAGGTCTCATACCTGTTTCAGCAAACCACTGAGCTCTCCTCGTTCTAACTGGTCTTGTAGTTTCAACCTCTCCTCTGACATCTGCTTCCTGTAGACTTGCTCCAGCTCTGCTTGTTTTTCTTGGCAATCCTTTATAAATGTTGTGTCTTCTGTCGCCTTCTCTTCATTTGGTACCAGTGACAGGGATTTTGGCTACAAGACAAACAAAAGAATATGGCACCGCCGCCCTAAATAACATATTATGTGTAAGAACCCCAAATCCCAGAAGCCAACCAGAGCTAAAGCGAAGGATTGGTGCATTGTACATAGAGGAATATAGAATTAGAATTCCTTAAGACAACCACATACAGAGCATAATAATAAGCATTAGTGCAATATATTAGTTACAACATGTATACATTACCTATATCTCACTTACAGCATGTATACATTACCTATATCACACTTACAGCATGCATACATTACCTATATTACACTTACAGCATGTATACATTACCTATATCTCACTTACAGCATGTATACATTACCTATATCACACTTACAGCATGTATACATTACCTATATCACACTTACAGCATGTATACATTACCTATATCACACTTACAGCATGTATACATTACCTATATCACACTTACAGCATGTATACATTACCTATATCACACTTACAGCATGTATACATTACCTATATTACACTTGCAGCATGTATACATTACCTATATCACACTTACAGCATGCATACATTACCTATATCACACTTACAGCATGTATACATTACCTATATCTCACTTACAGCATGTATACATTACCTATATCACACTTACAGCATGCATACATTACCTATATTACACTTACAGCATGTATACATTACCTATATCTCACTTACAGCATGTATACATTACCTATATCACACTTACAGCATGTATACATTACCTATATCACACTTACAGCATGTATACATTACCTATATCACACTTACAGCATGTATACATTACCTATATCACACTTACAGCATGTATACATTACCTATATCACACTTACAGCATGTATACATTACCTATATTACACTTGCAGCATGTATACATTACCTATATCACACTCACAGCATATATACATTACATATATCACACTTACAGCATGTATACATTACATATATCAGACTTACAGCATGTATACATTACCTATATCACACTTGCAGCATATATACATTACATATATCACACTTACAGCATGTATACATTACATATATCAGACTTACAGCATGTATACATTACCTATATCACACTTACAGCATATATACATTACCTATATCACACTCACAGCATATATACATTACATATATCACACTTATAGCATGTATACATTACCTATATTACACTTGCACATTAAAATTGCATAAACAGCTGCTATTTATTCTCTAAAGCTACAAACCAGTATGTTTTACTACCTCAGAATGGGAATGTAACTAAACAGTCGATAAAACAATTAACACTACATGAAAGTCAAGTTGAAAACTACAGTAATTAGTATGCGTGGGTTGAAAATGAGCATCCTATGTCCTATCAATGCACTTGCAGTGGGTCATATTCATAATAAACGTTAATACAAAAGTTCTGAAGGGTTTTAAAAGAAACAAACCGCTAGATTTAGAGTTCTGCAGCCAAAGGGGTGCGTTAGCTACTCGTGCTTTTTTCCCCCGCACCTTTTAAATACAGCTGGTATTGAGAGTTCACAGAAGGGCTGCGTTAGGCTCCAAAAAGGGAGCGTATAGCATATTTACCGCCACTGCAACTCTCAATACCAGCGATGCTTACGGACGCGGCCAGCTTCAAAAACGTGCTCGTGCACGATTCCCCCATAGGAAACAATGGGGCCGTTTGAGCTGAAAAAAACCTAACACCTGCAAAAAAGCAGCGTTCAGCTCTTAACGCAGCCCCATTGTTTCCTATGGGGAAACACTTCCTAAGTCTGCACCTAACACCCTAACATGAACACTGAGTCTAAACACCCCTAACCTTACACTTATTAACCTCTAATATGCTGCCCCCGCTATCGCTGACCCCTGCATATTTTTTTTAACCCCTAATCTGCCGCTCCGTACACCGCCGCCACCTACGTTATCCCTATGTACCCCTAATCTGCTGCCCCTAACACCGTCGACCCCTATATTATATTTATTAACCCCTAATCTGCCGCCCCCAACGTCGCCTCCACCTACCTACAATTATTAACCCCTAATCTGCCGACCGGACCTCACCGCTACTATAATAAAGTTATTAACCCCTAATCCGCCTCACTCCCACCTCAATAACCCTATAATAAATAGTATTAACCCCTAATCTGCCCTCCCTAACATCTGCGACACCTAACTTCAAGTATTAACCCCTAATCTGCTGACCGGACCTCGCCGCTACTCTAATAAATTTATTAACCCCTAGAGCTAAGTCTAACCCTAACACCCCCCTAAGTTAAATATAATTTAAATCTAACTAAATAAATTAACTCTTTTTAAATAAATTATTCCTATTTAAAGCTAAATACTTACCTGTAAAATAAACCCTAATATAGCTACAATATAAATAATAATTATATTGTAGCTATTTTAGGATTTATATTTATTTTACAGGCAACTTTGTATTTATTTTAACCAGGTACAATAGCTATTAAATAGTTAATAACTATTTAATAGCTACCTAGTTAAAATAATTACAAAATTACCTGTAAAATAAATCCTAACCTAAGTTACAATTAAACCTAACACTACACTATCAATAAATTAATTAAATAAAATACCTACAATTATCTACAATTAAACCTAACACTACACTATCATTAAATTAATATTACCTACAAATACCTACAAATAAATACAATTAAATAAACTAACTAAAGTACAAAAAATAAAAAAACAATTTACAAACATAATAAAAATATTACAACAATTTTAAGCTAATTACACCTACTCTAAGCCCCCTAATAAAATAACAAAGCCCCCCAAAATAAAAAAAATGCCATACCCTATTCTAAAATTAAAATGGAAAAGCTCTTTTACCTTACCAGCCCTTAAAAGGGCTTTTTGCGGGGCATGCCCCAAAGAATTCTGCTCTTTTGCCTGTAAAAAAAAACATACAATACCCCCCCCCCAACATTACAACCCACCACCCACGTACCCCTAATCTAACCCAAACCCCCCTTAAAAAACCTAACACTAAGCCCCTGAAGATCTTCCTACCTTATCTTCACCATGCCGGGTATCACCGATCGGTCCAGAAGAGGCTCCGAAGCCTTCATCCTATCCGGCAAGAAGAAGTCCAGAAGAGGCTCCAAAGTCTTCATCCTATCCGGGCAGAAGAGGAGATCCGGACCGGCAAACATCTTCATCCAAGCGGCATCTTCTATCTTCATCCATCCGACGATGAGCGGCTCCATCTTCGAGACCTCCGGCACGGATCCATCCTCTTCTTCCGACGTCCTAACACAGAATGAAGGTTCCTTTAATCTTGGATGACGTCCCTCGAATTCCGATTGGCTGATAGGATTTTGGGGGGCTTTGTTATTTTATTAGGGGGCTTAGAGTAGGTGTAATTAGCTTAAAATTGTTGTAATATTTTTCTAATGTTTGTAAATTATTTTTTTATTTTTTGTAACTTAGTTCTTTTTTTATTTTTTGTACTTTAGTTAGTTTATTTAATTGTATTTATTTGTAGGTATTTTATGTAATTAATTTATTGATAGTGTAGTGTTAGATTTAATTGTAGATAATTGTAGGTGTTTTATTTAATTAATTTATTGATAGTGTAGTGTTAGGTTTAATTGTAACTTAGGTTAGGATTTATTTTACAGGTAATTTTATAATTATTTTAACTAGGTAGCTATTAAATAGTTATTAACTATTTAATAGCTATTGTACCTGGTTAAAATAAATACAAAGTTACCTGTAAAATAAATATTAATCCTAAAATAGCTACAATATAATTATTATTTATATTGTAGCTATATTAGGGTTTATTTTACAGGTAAGTATTTAGCTTTAAATAGGAATAATTTATTTAATAAGAGTTAATTTATTTCGTTAGATAAAAATTATATTTAATTTAGGGGGGTGTTAGTGTTAGGGTTAGACTTAGCTTTAGGGGTTAATAAATTTATTAGAGTAGCGGCGAGGTCCGGTCGGCAGATTAGGGGTTAATACTTGAAGTTAGGTGTCGGTGATGTTAGGGAGGGCAGATTAGGGGTTAATACTATTTATTATAGGGTTATTGAGGCGGGAGTGAGGCGGATTAGGGGTTAATAACTTTATTATAGTAGCGGTGAGGTCCGGTCAGCAGATTAGGGGTTAATAATTGTAGGTAGGTGGCGGCGACGTTGGGGGTGGCAGATTAGGGGTTAATAAATATAATATAGGGGTTGGCGGTGTTAGGGGCAGCAGATTAGGGGTACATAGGGATAACGTAGGTTGTGGCGGTGTGCGGTCGGCAGATTAGGGGTTAAAAAAAATTATTAGAGTGGTGGCGATGTGGGGGAACTCGGTTTAGGGGTACATAGGTAGTTTATGGGTGTTAGTGTACTTTAGAGTACAGTAGTTAAGAGCTTTATAAACCGGCGTTAGCCCAGAAAGCTCTTAACTCCTGGCTTTTCTCTGCGGCTGGAGTCTTGTTGTTAGATTTCTAACGCTCACTTCAGCCAAGACTCTAAATACCGGCGTTAGAAAGATCCCATTGAAAAGATAGAATACGCAAATGGCGTAAGGGGATCTGCAGTATGAAAAAGTTGCGGCTGGAAAGTGAGCGTTAGACCCTTTAATGACTGACTCTAAATACCAGCGGGCGGCCAAAACCAGTGTTAGGAGCCCCTAACGCTGGTTTTGACGGCTAACGCCAAACTCTAAATCTAGGCGTAAATGTTGCAAATATACTTCTAACTTAATGTAATATGCTTTGCTCTTCATTTTAAATGTAACTTTTCTAGTTCAACATTCTGGATCTTTATCCCCATGTCAAATGGACCGTGCCCTCTCCCTTCATTTACTTCTAACAGCCACCACCAGTAGGGGGCAGCCTAGATCCCCCTCATACTTACCATGCACAAACTTCTTCCACAAATAATTTAAATGGGCATTAAATACTTCTTGTTTTGTGTATAGATTGTGTTTATCCCACACAGAGCTGTAAATCTGAATTACACAATTATTTTTTGGGGGCCCATTTATCAAGCTCAGTATGAAGCTTGAAGCCCTGTGTTTCTGTCACGCCTTCAGACTCGCCAGAAACACCAGTTTTTTTTTTTTAATATGTTTATTTATTTTTCATTCACTATCAATATAACTGTAACAGAGCTCATTTGCTCATATTTTGCACCACGCAGGGTAAGAAAGAAATTTTTTTTTTTCCAATCATGTATACAGAAATAAAAAGATAAATATCTAGCATTTATGCCTAGACAATAACCAGGTTCCGTGCCCATTACCTTATGGACATCACACAGTAAATAAACATTGTAAGTAGGCTAAAGAAAAAAAAAAAAAAAAAGGAAGAAGAAAAAAAAAGCAAAAATGCTGTGTTGCGTCTAAATACAATTATTACATTTTGTTCTCATTAACCAGATCGGAAAAAAGAAGAAAAAGAGAAAGAAAAATAGCAAAAAAAAAAAAAAAAAAAAAAAAAAAAAGCCACCTCCTCCTCCACCACGCCACGTAAAGGTGTCTTATAATCTAAGAGTCCCCCAATTTTTCAAAGCCAAGATACTGGAAATAGTTCTCTTAATATCAGACCTTCAAAGTAGTCTGTTTTGTGGAATGCCTTAGTAAGTATATATTGCATGGGAAGCGGATATGTCTGGATAATATTTTCCCACTTATTGAAAAAGCATTGGGTTGGTTTATTGTGTAGGTTTGACACATTATATTGTTCGAATATGATCTGTTGTCTCACTGCTTCTAGGAAAATCTTAAAAGGTATTGTTCTGGTCTGCTTCCAATTTCTTAGAATTAAATTCCGACCTATAAGTATAATAGTATTGACCAAATCATAGTTCTGAGCTGTTATGTTTAGAAAAAAGATGTTTATAGGTTCCAGAACTAAATGTTCAGGGCAAAATTTATTTAGCCAAAAGTTAACCTTCTGCCAGAATTGCCTTATTTTGGGGCATAACCAGAAACAATGCATCAGATCAGCCCTAGGCATTGAGCATTTGTGGCATATTCCCGAGCTTTCTGAAGACCAAGTTTTCTCTGTGAAAAAAATCACAAAAAGACAAAGGCGCCTCCTAGTGTAATACAGTTGGTGAAAGAGATTTGATAGGTAATCAAAAAGGTACTCACAAGTGGAGCAGCACCCAATTGTGCTAAATCAAACAGACTGGGATCTCACAGTGTCCCAGCTCACTGACACTGCAAGGAAACTGGTTTCTCCAATGTCTTGCCGGACTGACAGAGCTCAGACTCTCACAAAGAGGTTTACATAAAACCAAATTTTATTAATAAAATAAAAATCTCAGTGTCTCATGACACTAGATATTAAAAGAACAAGCAACGCGTTTCTCAGACTGCTGTCTGTTTCATCAGGCTTCTGAGAGAAGCCTGATGAAACAGACAGCAGTCTGAGAAACGCGTTGCTTGTTCTTTTAATATCTAGTGTCATGAGACACTGAGATTTTTATTTTATTAATAAAATTTGGTTTTATGTAAACCTCTTTGTGAGAGTCTGAGCTCTGTCAGTCCGGCAAGACATTGGAGAAACCAGTTTCCTTGCAGTGTCAGTGAGCTGGGACACTGTGAGATCCCAGTCTGTTTGATTTAGCACAATTGGGTGCTGCTCCACTTGTGAGTACCTTTTTGATTACCTATCAAATCTCTTTCACCAACTGTATTACACTAGGAGGCGCCTTTGTCTTTTTGTGATTTTTTTCACAGAGAAAACTTGCTCTTAGATCCTGATTTCCCTGACAAAGCAGCTGACTCCAGTCATCATCTGTGTTCCTGATCATTGATCATCCTGGTATTTGATCACATTCATCATTTGGGACTATACCCACCCCAATTGGGACATTTACCATCTATATAACATTGCAGAAGAAGACAGCATTTCCAGATAAGAACCTTTCAGGAATTTCTTATTACTGTATTTGTTATTATTTGTGTTGTATCCTATGTTTCTCATAGTCCCATATTTATAAGAATTGTTTCACTTTTGTTTACATTATTCCGTATAGTATATTTTATTATAGTTATTATATGTAATATCTTGTTCTCTTCTCTCTTAGCCTATTTACATAATAATCATATAAGGTCCTGTGCGCCCCCTAGTAGTAACACACCCTTAGTGTTACTGATTGTTTCTGAAGACCATACTGCCAATCTTTTTGGCGAAATATAGGCGTTGTTAAGTAATTTTAGAAAAGATTCGTGCCAAGAGGAACGGAGGGGGGCTTTAATCAGCCATTGGATACCCTTCTTAATGTGATCCCCGTTAAGTTCTGGGAAATGTTTTGCCCAATAACCTATATATTGTTCATTATTTAATTGACCTTGTTTTGCCAATAAAATTTTGTATAATAATGATATTGAGTGCTTTCCTTGCTTGTATATATTGATATAGTCTCCAATTTGTTTAAAACCTACTGGCCAATTCCCTAACTTAGCTTTCTTGTTAGCAAAGTGGCGTAGCTGGAGATATGCGAAAAAGCTCTCCTTCTTGGGGAGATCAAATTCTCTAGCAATACTCTCAAAGGTTCTTAAATTAAACCTTTGGTCAAAGACTTGTAGAAATTTGTCAAATCCTTTATCCGCCCATTCTTTAAATACCTGATAGTCGCATCCGGCTATAAACTTGGGGTTCCCTCTGATCGGAAGATAGGGGGAAATAGAAAAATTAATTTTAAGATATTTACATGTCATTTGCCATGCTTTAATCACGTTGTATATACTGATAAATCTTTTGGTGCTGTCTGGGAGTTCTATAAGAGTGCAATGTAAAATTGCTTTACATGCAAACGGATATATTAAGCTCTCTTCCAGAGTTAAGTTAGTTAGTACCTCGGTTGACAGAAGCCAATCCACCGCATTCCGAGCCAAAATGGCCATGTTATATAATCTAATGTCCGGGAAAGCTAGCCCCCCATGTTCCCTCAGTTGTGACAATTTTTTAATGGCTATCATGTGTCGCGACTTGCTCCAAAGAAATTTAGCACATAATTGATTGAATATTTTAATGTCTTTTGCCTTAATGAATAATGGCAAATTATTCATAATATAAATTATCTGAGGGAATAGGATAGATTTAATCATAGCTATTTTAGCAGACAAGGAAATAGGGAGTAGTGCCCATCTTTGCAACTTGCTTTTAAGTCGTGAAAAGAAGGGCGTAAAGTTAAGTCTATACCAACAATTAGGATCTTTATGTAACATGATTCCTAGATATCTAATCTTTGTAACCTCTCTTAGCTCATATTGTTTCTTGCTATCCATGTTTTTGTGTATCCATAGAATCTCTGATTTAAGCGTATTGACTTTGTAGCCCGAAATACTACTAAATAAATCTAATTCCTTGAACGCAGTAGGGATATTTCTATGTGTTTGTTGGAAATAAAGAAGTAGATCATCAGCATATAAGGCAAGCACAAACTTCTGAGATCCAATCTTTATTCCCTCCAGTTCTTGTCTGAGATAAATTGCTAGTGGCTCAATGGCTACATTAAATAGGAGGGGTGATAAGGGACACCCCTGGCGCGTTCCCTTCTCTAATCTGAAAAAATCTGATTGAGTATTGTTGACCAGTATCGAAGAGATGGGGTAGTTGTATATGGCTTTAATGAATTCAATCAATTTACCTGAGAAGCCAAACTTTTCAAGGGAAATATACAAATGTTCCCATATTATAGAGTCAAATGCCTTCTCCGCGTCGACCACAACCATAGCAAGATCATCATGATACGCTGGTTTTTCCTTATGCAATTTGTTCCAGAAATATTCTATTAGCATATATGTTTTACGAATGTTTTTTGTTGGTGATCTATCATACATAAAACCGGCCTGATCTTGATGTATAATTTTACATAGTATTTCCTTCAAACGATTTGCAATTATTACTGTTAATAGTTTATAGTCTGTATTCAACAGAGAGATAGGTCTGTATGACCCTGGATCTGATAAGATTTTGTCTTTTTTTGGGATAAGGGTTATGATCGACGCGGAGAAAAATCGAGACATTATTTTCCCATCTATGAAATATGAGTTAAATAAACAAGTCAGTATGGGTGCTATATCTGTCTTCAACATTCTATAGAACTCCGCGGGTATTTGATCAGGCCCGGGAGCTTTTCCAAGTTTAGAATCTTCAATTGCTTTTATGACTTCGGCTAACGATATGGGATCATTTATTGACTTAGCTTGCTCTAGTGTAATCTGTGGACACTCAATCTTATCCCAGAATATCTTACTTACTTCTGTATCTATAATTTTGGCAGCATATATGTTCTTATAATAATCTAGGAAAACCTTACTAATATCGTTCATTTGGGTGAAGTTCTGGCCTCCCCAGCTAATATTCCCGATCACATTCTTCTGGTTCCTAGCTTTGTCTAGCCTAGCCAAATATTTAACAGATTTCCCATAGCGTCCGCCATAAATAGCGCTCATTCTAGCTTCCTGCTGTATGTTTTTTGCAGCCATAAATAGATCTCTTTCTTGGCGTGCACTATGATACTTATCCCAGTGCTTTTTTAATGGATTATTTATATAGTTTTGATATGCCCTCGAGACCGTTTTTGTCAATTGATTTTCCCGAGCCCTAATCTTTTTTTTTTTGCTGACCATGTGTAGTTTGATCTCCCCTCTTAGAAAGGCCTTTGCTGCCTCCCAAAACACCTCATATTTATTCGCATAACCTTGATTATTTATACAATACTCACGCCACTTGCTCTTTATCCACATTTGAAATGCTTTATCATTTATCATATACTTTGGAAAATAGAAATTATTTCCTTTGATCCCCTGGCTTTCTCTATTCCCTACTGATAACGTTAATATGGCATGGTCCGATAATATGATTTCACCGATTTCTGCACTCACATCATCTCTCAAAAGAGCATTAGAAATTAAGAAAAAGTCAATACGGGAGAAGGATCTGTGCGCGTGTGACTCACAGGTGAAGCTTTTGCCCGCAGGGTGGTGGACACGCCATATGTCGTGAAGTTTTAATTCCTTGCATATTTGGAAAAACAGTCTAGAATTCTGTGTTGACCTACCCCTCTGCTTATAAGGGAATCTATCCAATGAAGGTATTGGGGTTAGATTGAAGTCACCCGCTAATATTACATTGGGTGTTTCATGCAGAATTAATCTTGCAATTATATCATTCCAAAACAATTGGTCTGAGGTATTAGGGCCATAAACATTACACAGTACATATTTTACATTAAAAATTTCTATGTTAAGGATAATCCATCTATTATTGACATCTAGTTGTATATCATGAATTCTATATTCCAGATCCTTGCTAATTAAGAAAGCAACCCCTCTTTTCCTCCCGGCACAATCTGATGCTATAACTTGTCCAACCCATTTGCACTTAAGTTTCTGCGCTTCAATACTTTTGAGATGTGTTTCCTGCACCCATGCTATATCAGGATTCAGTTTGGCAAGATGCTTAATCACTAACTTCCTCTTTTTAGGTGACGTGATCCCACCTATGTTCCATGAAACGAACTTAATCATCCTCATCTTATTTGTCTGAGTGTATTAGTACCCCTCTAATACGCAATTTAAACTTTATATATGTTTGGAGGAGGAGGAGGAGGGAGGTAGCGAGTGCAAGAAAGGGGGAGGCAGAGGAGAGGCAAGCGGGAGAGAAAAAGAAGAGAAAAAAAAAAAAAGAGAAAAAAGGAAGAAAACAATAAAACTCACTAAGTATTAAAAACATTTTCGAATTCGGAAACATTTGCTTAAAAGTCCTAGATAAAGTACAGATAACCTTTATTATATTCAAGATATTTGTCGCGTTTTGCAAATTTCTCTAGCTTCGGCTATATTATTTATAATGATATTTCCTCCTGCTTCCTCCAAGACTATTCTGGCAGGGTACATTAATCTAGCCTTAAGTCCTGCATTGATTAGTTTAGAACAATATGGGGCCAGATCTTTTCTTTTCATTGAGGTTTCGCTAGAATAATCTTGGAATATCAGAATTTTTACTTGGCCCAGAAAAAAATTCCCTAGTTTCCTATACGCTCTTAAGATATTAATCTTATCTTGATAACTTAAGTACTTTATTAGGACAGGTCTGTTATAATTTTCTCTCATGTTACTTCTATTTGTACCTAATCGGTGCGCCCTTTCAACTACAATGGGGGCTTTATCAATAGAAATACCCAGAGCGAGAGGTAATGTGGAACTAGTAAAGGTTATAAGGTCTAGATAGTCCTCATTCTCTGGGAGGCCAATCATTTTTAAGTTGTTTCGTCTTGAACGATCTTCTAATTCATGTATTTTGTCTCGCAATGTGGTCAGTATTTTGCTATTATCTGCTATGCTTTTTTCTTGTTTATATAATATGTCTTCATTACTGGACACTCTCTCCTCCACTTCAGTGAGGCGGGTAGAGAATTGTTTAAATTCTATCATTATATTTGCCATTTGATTTTTAAGCATTTCGAACTGTGGCAAAAAAATTTCAGACATTTGGGCTAGAAGGGGCTGCGTATCATTTTTAGGTGGTGTAAGTTCTAAGGCACTGTCTAGATGTGTTTCAGATGTTCTTGTTCTTCTATCTTTTGGTTTGGCGGGCATAGCCGGGGAATGGTGTTTATTGTGAGTGATATATTTGTCCATGTACTGTGAACCGTGACACTAATATACCTGTGTCTTTCTTTTTTATTACCCTTTTCTCTTTTTTTCTTTTTTTTTTCCTTCTCTTCCTTCCTTCCCTTTATATTTCCCCTGTATAGTGTAGGTGAGGGTGAGATAATGTTATGAACTATTTAATACAGGATAAGAGTGCATACCCATATATGTGAGAAAGTGAATAAAACAAAACCAACAAAAGTGATCTGTGTGTATGTAAAAAAAAAAAAACAAAAAAAAAAAAACAACAACTATGTGACTATATTTCTGGGTAGGGTCAAAAATTAGCCTTGCATTAATCAAAAAAACATATTCCGTGCATCAAAAAACAAACAAAAAAAAAACCTTAAAATTAAATTTCCCCGCTGTCCTTAAACAGAGCTATATAACCTTATAGCTTTTTAGCCTTAGAAAAAGTTATAGCTGGAAATAATTTAAACTAAAGCCTTTAGCCAAAGTTACCTTACTGAACCACTATTTGTGAGAGAATAAAGTGAAAAGATACTACTTTTTTTTTTTTTTTTTTTTTGCAGCAATTAAGTTCTTACTGGAAAATTATTTGCAAATCCCAGCTAACATGGCAATTTATTTGCTAGCCTATAAAAATTTCATAGCAGACCCTTCTAGGATATATATTCTTTTTATGTAGTCTAATATGCAAAGCCTTTAGACCCCTTCAGGCCTCTTCTAACATAGCAATCAATGTAAATAATTTTTTATAACATAACATTCAGCAATAGAAATAAAGGTATAAGCAACATTCAAACAGTTTATACTATAAGAGAAGATCTTTTTCTTTGCTTGATCTATGCAGCCTACCACAGCCCTATCTTAAACCATGCGTGTTGTCACCACATTTATTAAACACTTATTATGCCCTCTTGTAGTTTAAATCAGTGACACACACATTAAAGTGATTGTCTTAGAGCTTAAGCAAAGTTCCTTGAGGAAAGTTCTTAAATTTTTTCTGCTTATACTCTTTCTCCTTTTTTTTTCCCCTCTTCCTCTCTTCTCTTCCTTTCACTTCTCCTTTTCTTTCTCTTTCCTTTTTTCTTTTTTTTTTTTTTTCTTTTGAGTATAGAAAGTTCCTTTTGTAGGAAGTTTAGCAACCGTTATTTTATATAGTGTAGAATATGATGCTTTATATAGTTAATAACACTTTTGGCTAAAGTAGTGAGAAGTGGAAAAAGGAAAACTCGTGCACAGCTAAAATATCTTAATCACTACTAAGATACTTGCTCAGTTCCTTTAGATATTCCTGGTGTGGTCTCTGTCAACTGGGGTGTGGCAATCAACCATCCGCTGGGCCGCTTGTAACCTGGGCTAAGGTAGGTACCGTTCCAACCCTCGTGCGACTTACGATTTGTTGCGTTGCGGCTCCTATATCCGACTGCGATTATCACCTAGAGCGTGGCATTCAACCACCTGTTTGCCAGCCTGTTCTGTTATAACTACCGCTGACCCTCCTTGTGGCTTGCGGCTGGCAGTTCTTGCAGCAGGGTAGTATCTCCGGCTCAGAGCGTCAGCTCCGTCTTGACCGGCCCGATCTTTTAACGTTGGTCTGGCCTCCCACGACCTCCTCCGCGGTTCTCGGCCTCTGGGGTCGCCGCCCCACTCTGTACACTTCCGACCTCCTATGCCCTCTGTGTCTCTCGGGCTCTGCTGCCGTCGCCCTCTCTGTGAAACAGGTCAATTTGGGCAGTCTTGAGAGATCGATACTTGTGCCTCGCTTGTGCTTCCGAATTCGGCTCTTGCAACTGAGCCACTTTGCTTGTTCCGCAGTTCCGCCACAAGCACCTCTGACTAGTGCGGTTGCCCTAGGAAGTAGTCCCACTCCAACAACGGGCATATGGCTGGGAGAAGTGCAGTACGAGCCCTCAGCATACACGCTCAGTTACCACGAGCGGTGCGTGGCTCCTCCCACCGGAACCGGAACCTCCTCTGCCAGAGATTTCTGTCCTCGGCCTAAGAGCAGGCGGACAGGTTATGGAGCAGCGGTCTTTAGACCACTGCTTCATAACAGAAACACCAGTTATGAAGCAGTGGTCTAAAGACCGCTGCTCCATAACCTGTCCGCCTGCTCTTAGGCCGAGGACAGAAATCGCGTGAAATCAACCCGATCCAATACGATCGGGTTGATTGACATCCCCTGCTAGTGGCCGATTGGCCGCAAATCTGCAGGGGGCGGCGTTGCACCAGCAGTTCACAAGAGCTGTTGGTGCAATGCTGAATGTGGAGAGTGTATTGTTCTCCGCATTCAGCGATGTCTGTCGGACCTGATCCGCTGATAGGATCATGACGGACAGACATTTGTTAAATAGGCCCCTAGGTCTCTTTAGGGACTATGGAGCAGATACGGTTTAAAGGGGTATTTGCTGTTCCTTTTATTTAGGCAATACTTGCTAAAGCTTAGTTGTTACATCACAGGATGTAATTATTTTATAACACAAGGTTTCATTCTTTGTATATTATTTCTGAGTTACCTTTTTACTTGCTTCACATATATAGTTCAGGTCTTCTCTGAGTTTTTTCAGTTTCTGCTCCCTGAATGTGCGAAGTTCAGTTGCCAAATACAGAGCTTCTTCTACACAGGAAAGAATATGGACCTATAAAAAGTTATATGATTAGATTGTGTGCTGACTGCAAACTATTGCCAGGTTATATCAAACTGATTCTTGTACACTATCGCCTAGATTTAGAGTTCTGCGTTAGCCGTCAAAAGCAGCGTTAAGGGGTCCTAACGCTGCTTTTTACCGCCCGCTGGTATTTAGAGTCAGTCAGGAAAGGGTCTAACGCTCACTTCCAAGCCACGACTTTTCCATACCGCAGATCCCCTTACGCCATTTGCGTATCCTATCTTTTCAATGGGATCTTCCTAACGCCGGTATTTAGAGTCTTGGCTGAAGTGAGCATTAGACCCTTTCTGGGCTAACGCCGGTTTATAAAGCTCTTAACTACTGTGCTCTAAAGTACACTAACACCCATAAACTACCTATGTACCCCTAAACCGAGGTCCCCCCACATCTCCGCCACTCTAATACATTTTTTAACCCCTAATCTGCCAACCGCACACCGCCGCCACCTACATTATCCATATGTACCCCTAATCTGCTGCCCCTAACATCGTCGACACCTACATAATATTTATTAACCCCTAATCTGCCCCCCCCACGTCGCCGCTACCTACCTACACTTATTAACCCCTAATCTTCCGACCGGAGCTCACCGCTACTCTAATAAAGTTATTAACCCCTAAACCACCTCACTCCCGCCTCTCAAACCCTAGAATAAATAGTATTAACCCCTAATATGCCCTCCCTAACATCACCGACACCTAACTTCAAGTATTAACCCCTAATCTGCCGACCGGACCTCACCGCTACTCTAATAAATGTATTAACCCCTAAAGCTAAGTCTAACCCTAACCCTAACACCCCCCTAACTTAAATATAATTTTATTCTTACGAAATAAATTAACTCTTATTAAATAAAGTATTCCTATTTAAAGCTAAATACTTACCTGTAAAATAAACCCTAATATAGCTACAATATAACGAATAATTATATTGTAGCTATTTTAGGATTTATTTTTATTTTACAGGCAACTATGTATTTATTTTAACTAGGTACAATAGCTATTAAATAGTTATTTACTATTTAATAGCTACCTAGTTAAAATAATTACAAAATTACCTGTAAAATAAATCCTAACCTAAGTTACAATTGAGCTCGCATTCTATTGGCTGTTCCGATCAGCCAATAGAATGCGAGCTCAATCTGATTGGCTGATTGGATCAGCCAATCCAATTGAACTTGAATCTGATTGGCTGATTCAATCAGCCAATCAGATTTTCTTACCTTAATTCCGATTGGCTGATAGAATCCTATCAGCCAATCGGAATTCGAGGGACGCCATCTTGGATGACGTCACTTAAAGGAACCTTCATTCGTCGGTAGTCGTCGGAAGGAAGAGGATGTTCCGCCCCGGGATCTTGAAGATGGAGCCGCTCCTCGTCGGATGGATGAAGAAAGAAGATGCCGCTTGGATGAAGATGTCTACCAGTCCGGATGTCCTCTTCTGCCCAGATAGGATGAAGACTTCTGCCGCTCCGGATGCCCTCTTTTGGTCCATCGGATGAGGACTTCGGCCCGGTTGGGTGAAGACGACTCAAGGTAGGGAGATCTTCAGGGGGGTAGTGTTAGGTTTATTTAAGGGGGTTTGGGTTAGAGTAGGGGTATGTGGGTGGTGGGTTGTAATGTTGGGGGGGGGTATTGTATGTTTTTTTTTACAGGCAAAAGAGCTGATTTCTTTGGGGCATGCCCCGCAAAAAGCCCTTTTAAGGGCTGGGAAGGTAATAGAACTGTTAACTTTTTAAATTTAGATTAGGGTAGGGTATTTTTTATTTTGGGGGGCTTTGTTATTTTATTAGGGGGCTTAGAGTAGGTGTAATTAGCTTAAAATTCTTGTAAACTTTTTTATTTTTTGTAATTTAGTGTTTTTTTTTGTAATTTAGTTTAGTTTATTTAATTGTAGGTACTTGTATTTAATTGATTTAATTAATTTATTGATAGTGTAGTGTTAAGTTTAATTGTAACTAAGGTTAGGATTTATTTTACAGGTAATTTTGTAATTATTTTAACTAGGTAGCTATTAAATAGCAAATAACTATTTAATAGCTATTGTACCTAGTTAAAATAAATACAAAGTTGCCTGTAAAATAAATATAAATTCTAAAATAGCTACAATATAATTATTAGTTATATTGTAGCTATATTAGGGTTTATTTTACAGGTAAGTATTTAGCTTTAAATAGGAATACTTTAGTTAATAAGAGTTAATTTATTTTGTAAGAATAAAATTATATTTAACTTAGGGGGGTGTTAGGGTTAGGGTTAGACTTAGCTTTAGGGGTTAATACATTTATTAGAGTAGCGGCGAGGTCCGGTCAGCAGATTAGAGGTTAATGAAGTTAGGTGTCGGCGATGTTAGGGAGGGCAGATTAGGGGTTAATACATTTATTAGAGTAGCGGCGAGCTCCGGTCGGCAGATTAGGGGTTAATAATTGTAGGTAAGGTAGCGGCGACGTTGGGGGGGCAGATTAGGGGTTATTAAATATAATATAGGTGTCGGCGATGTTAGGGGCAGCAGATTAGGGGTACATAGGTATGTAGGTTGCGGCAGTGTACGGAGCGGCAGAATAGGGGTTAATTATATAATGCAGGGGTCAGCGATAACGGGGTCAGCAGATTAGGGGTTAATACGTGTAAGGTTAGGGGTGTTTAGACTCGGGGTTCATGTTAGGGTGTTAGGTGCAGACTTAGGAAGTGTTTCCCCATAGGAAACAATGGGGCTGCGTTAGGAGCTGAACGCTGCTTTTTTGCAGGTGTTAGGTTTTTTTTCAGCCCAAACTGCCCCATTGTTTCCTATGGGGGAATCGTGCACGAGCACGTTTTTCCAGCTAGCCGCTACCGTAAGCAACGCTGGTATTGAGAGTTGAAGTGGCGGTAAATATGCCTGTACGCTCCCTTTTTTGGATCCCAACGCAGCCCTTCAGAGAACTCTCAATACCAGCGTTATTTAAAAGGTGCGGGGGAAAAAAAAGGAGCGTTAGCTACGCGGGTCTTTACCAACTCTAAATCTAGCCGTATGCAGTGTATTCTATTGCAAGTGATTTTCAACTGGAATAGAATATATCCAGGTGCAAGGATGGAAATCCATCAGTATAGCTGGCTAGTAAAGGGAAAATATTACTATTACATTCAATCCTAGGACAAAAGCCCTATATCCTACTCACCCACTGAAATTTCCTACTACATGGGTCTAGATTACTAGCAGTCTATCTGCCTAGGCATTTCTACTTCATGAGAAACGAGATATATTAAAGCAGACATCCCAACTCTCCCTGAAGTTCAGGGAGTCTCCCTGATTGTAATAGCGGCTCCCTGATGGCAGCAAATGGAATGCAATCTCCCTGAAACTCCAAGTAGTACGATCCAATGTGGCCCAAATCCAGGAAAGTGTTTCTTTAAGGAATGCCTTTAGTTGCTGGGACGTTATAGAACCCTCAAAGCATGCACCAGTAACCAAAAAGACCCCACTGATTTTATTAAAATAAAAGAACAAATACTACCTTATTTACTGCACGTAATTAAACTTTGTATTCTAAAATATTTGAGCATTCAACAAGCGTACGATCACTGCAAAATAGGTTTGTTGTATGTGGTTGTGCAATAAAGCTACTTTTTTTAATGTGACTTTAGTGGGAAGCTACTTTAATGATAAGTTTAGTTCGTTTTTGCAGGTTGGGATGCCTGTTAAAGGGACATTAAACACTTTGAGATGATATAAAATGATAAATCACATTTATAAAAATAAATCTGCAATTCACTTTTTATTATTTATTTTGTCCCTTGTTCCTGTAATTCCATTCTGAAATTGTGAGCATTTCAGTTCCTGTTAGAAATGGAAGTGCAGAACACTGTTATATTCCACACAGCCATTGGCTGCACACTCTAGTGACCTATTTATAACTGTCTCTTATTGGCCACAGCAGAGAAGGTAACCTAAGTTACAACATGACAGCTCCTATTGTTTTATAGAAACATAGGGGCATATTTATCATAGTGCGAGCGAACATGATACGATGTAGCGCATCATGTCCGCTGCAAATCGATAAATGCCGATAGCATAAGCTGTCTGCATTTATCATTGCACCAGCAGTTCACAAGAACTGCTGGTGCAATGCCGCCCCCTGCAGATTGGCCGCTAGCAGGGGGTGTCAATCAACCCAATTGTCTTTGATCGGGTTGATTTCTGTCCATGGCCTCAGAGCAGGCAGACAGGTTATGGATCAGTGGTCTTTAGACTGAAGGCTCGCTGGAAACATACGGAGCTTGAGCTTTACACTTATTTTGTCAATATTTAAACAGCTAATGAAACTTTATAAAATACATCTACATCTTATTCTCAGACTAAGCATTTTATCTAGCGTTTATTTCTTTAGGAAGCAAACAAACATGACAGCCGTATACTGCTCAGTTAAGACAGCAGACGCTATTTTTTATAATAAAACTGAGGTCTGATGCTGTATGCCTGCACAGTTACCTTATCACAGCAATATTCTTTTAACCCACTGGCTATTTCCTCCAACTGATGTTCTCGCAGCTGCATCTTTTGTACGATGTGATGTAAGTCCAGCAGTGACTCTATAGCTTCTGACTTATTCTTCAGCAAATTCAAGATGTCTTCTTGACAATGTCCCTTAAAATAAACTGTGGTTAGAACTGGCATTGCTCTAAATACAGTACATGTCTGATCCCTACATACAGTACATGTCTGATCCCTACATACAGTACATGTCTGATCCCTACATACAGTACATGTCTGATCCCTACATACAGTACATGTCTGATCCCTACATACAGTACATGTCTGATCCCTACATACAGTACATGTCTGATCCCTACATACAGTACATGTCTGATCCCTACATACAGTACATGTCTGATCCCTACATACAGTACATGTCTGATCCCTACATACAGTACATGTCTGATCCCTACATACACTACATGTCTGATCCCTACATACAGTACATGTCTGATCCCTACATACAGTACATGTCTGATCCCTACATACAGTACATGTCTGATCCCTACATACACTACATGTCTGATCACTACATACAGTACATGTCTGATCCCTACATACACTACATGTCTGATCCCTACATACACTACATGTCTGATCCCTACATACACTACATGTCTGATCACTACATACAGTACATGTCTGATCCCTACATACACTACATGTCTGATCCCTACATACACTACATGTCTGATCACTACATACAGTACATGTCTGATCCCTACATACAGTACATGTCTGATCCCTACATACACTACATGTCTGATCCCTACATACAGTACATGTCTGATCCCTACATACACTACATGTCTGATCCCTACATACACTACATGTCTGATCCCTACATACAGTACATGTCTGATCCCTACATACAGTACATGTCTGATCCCTACATACAGTACATGTCTGATCCCTACATACAGTACATGTCTGATCACTACATACAGTACATGTCTGATCCCTACATACAGTACATGTCTGATCCCTACATACAGTACATGTCTGATCCCTACATACAGTACATGTCTGATCCCTACATACAGTACATGTCTGATCCCTACATACAGTACATGTCTGATCACTACATACAGTACATGTCTGATCACTACATACAGTACACGTCTGATCACTACATACAGTACACGTCTGATCACTACATACAGTACACGTCTGATCCCTACATACAGTACACGTCGGATCCCTACATACAGTACACGTCGGATCCCTACATACAGTACACGTCGGATCCCTACATACAGTACACGTCGGATCCCTACATACAGTACACGTCGGATCCCTACATACAGTACACGTCGGATCCCTACATACAGTACACGTCGGATCCCTACATACAGTACACGTCGGATCCCTACATACAGTACACGTCTGATGATCCCTACATACAGTATACGTCGGATCCCTACATACAGTACACGTCTGATGATCCCTACATACAGTACACGTCTGATGATCCCTACATACAGTACACGTCTGATGATCCCTACATACAGTACACATCTGATGATCCCTACATACAGTACACGTCTGATGATCCCTACATACAGTACACGTCTGATGATCCCTACATACAGTACACGTCTGATGATCCCTACATACAGTACACGTCTGATCCCTACATACAGTACACGTCTGATCCCTACATACAGTACACGTCTGATCCCTACATACAGTACACGTCTGATCCCTACATACACTACATATCTGATCACTACATACGGTTTGAGGTTTTGTCTCTTGTTTGCTTTGTAGTATAATATATCCCTGTAGATTATAAGCTCTTCAAAGTAGTCCCCTCCTGTATTCATTTGCTTTGTTTAAACGTATCTGAGCTTCTCGTTTTGTATCATTGTCCTTGAGTTCCCTTAATTATGCAGCCAGCGCTACCTAATTTAATGGCACTTTACAAATAAATGATGTTATTATTAATACCATTACATTTGTCATATTTCCTAATAAATCATCTTATTTACATTACTGAGTGCTGTTGATACTATTTGACTGATGCACAAATAATAATCACTTTACCATCTTATTTACATTATTCTGATGCTGTTGATACTGATTGACTGATGCACAAATAATAATCACTTTACCATTGTATCCTCATACAGCCTTGTTCCATGTGACCACGTCTCCTTATTGTGTGTTTGAGCCTTGAACGCTTGCTGTAGGAGCACAACCATCTGGCGCAGGTGCGTCTGTGAGAGTACGCAGCAGACTACATGATCCATGTTACGACTTCCTGACTTCATCAGTTCTTGCAACAGTATCTTGTCTTTAACTTGCAACTAAAAACAGAATATGTAAAGTATGTCGGCCAAAGTCTTTAACTTTAAGGAAAAAAAGGACACAATATTTTTCAGATGAGAGCTGAGTGATAAAAACGTATCTGAATGATATGGAGCTAACCGTAACTTTTACTTGACAAAAACATGAGGCTTGGATGCTCAGAATCATGTGTAAAATCTTTTTTTTTATTGGAATAGGTTTTTTATTGTAAATTATTTGATGTGTTTTTCTAAACTAAATGAATGTGAAATATTGAAGCCAAAGTACTTTTTCTGATGATGCTGAATCAATGGCTACTGGAACAATATGTTGTTGGGGCTGGAATATACCCCAGTTTAAATGAAGTTTTATTTGAGGAGTTAACAGTACATTGCGTTTGGAGATACTAGAATGTAAGTTCCCACGGGAATAGAACCCTAAATTCCTCATGTATTTGTTTGTCAAATTTTGTCTGTTCGCATAATTACTTATATCAGTTTATCCATGGACAGCGCTGCGGAATATGTTGCGCTTTATAAATCAAGTATAATAATGTTTAATATAAGCTGCTGGGAATCTGTAGATAAGACATTTAGATAAAATGGGAGTTTGTTAGTGACACCATTACCAGCTGCTCAGTTAATGTATAATGTTCCTCTTTAATCTGCTGTTTCATGTCACTCAAGGACAACTGTACGCCCTGCATCTCTTCTTCATTATGGGACTTTTTAAAGAAAGCAACAAGTTTCTCTATTTGTCGCTGTTCCATTGCTTTAGCCGTCTCTTCAGCAGCTGCCTTTCCTGAGCACGACTGAATGTTCTTTAGTATTTTCTGAACTTCCCCAACACAGTTGTCAACCTGTAAAGACAGCGAGAAAATGTCATATTTAGTGCTAGATTATGAGTGGCGCGCAAGCTGTTGTGCGCAAGCGATAAGGGGTATTTTGTGGCTCTTTGCACAGAAAAAGAGCGCATATTACAGGTTAGCGCAACTTCAGGGCTCTGGTTAACTGTTACGCTCAACTAAAAAGTTGCACAAAACAGTACAGTACAGTTACACTCATAACCCTTTCTAATAAATATACATTTCACAGTACAGTTACACTTATAATAACCCTGTCTAATAAATATACATTACACAGTACAGTTACACACATAATAACACTATCTAATAAATATACATTACACAGTACAGTTACACACATAATAACACTATCTAATAAATATACATTACACAGTACAGTTACACACATAATAACACTGTCTAATAAATATACATTACACAGTACAGTTACATACATAATAACACCATCTAATAAATATACATTACACAGTACAGTTACACACATAATAACACTATCTAATAAATATACATTACACAGTACAGTTACACACATAATAACACTATCTAATAAATATACATTACACAGTACAGTTACACACATAATAACACTGTCTAATAAATATACATTACACAGTACAGTTACACACATAATAACACTATCTAATAAATATACATTACACATTACAGTTACACTCATAACCCTTTCTAATAAATATACATTTCACAGTACAGTTACACTTATAATAACACTGTCTAATAAATATACATTACACAGTACAGTTACACACATAATAACACTATCTAATAAATATACATTACACATTACAGTTACACTTATAATAACACTATCTAATAAATATGCATTACACAGTACAGTTACACACATAATAACACCATCTAATAAATATACATTACACAGTACAGTTGCACACTTAATATCACCATCTAATAAACATACATTACACAGTACAGTTACACACATAATAACACTATCTAATAAATATACATTACACAGTACAGTTACACACATAATAACACCATCTAATAAATATACATTACACAGTACAGTTGCACTCATAATAACACATCTAATAAATATACATTACACAGTACAGTTACACTCATAATAACCCTGTCTAATAAATATACATTATACAGTACAGTTACACACATAATAACACTATCTAATAACAATATATTACACAGTACAGTTACACTCATAATAACACCATCTAATAAATATACATTGCACAGTACAGTTACACTTATAATAACACTATCTATTAACAATACATTACACAGTACAGTTACACTCATAATAACACCATCTAATAAATATACATTACACAGTACAGTTACACTCATAATAACACCATCTAATAAATATACATTACACAGTACAGTTACACTCATAATAACACCATCTAATAAATATACATTACACAGTACAGTTACACTCATAATAACACCATCTAATAAATATACATTACACAGTACAGTTACACTCATAATAACACCATCTAATAATTATACATTACACAGTACAGTTACACTTATAATAACCCTGTCTAATAAAAATACATTATACAGTACAGTTACACTCATAATAACACCATCTAATAATTATACATTACACAGTACAGTTACACTCATAATAACACTATCTAATAAATATACATTACACAGTATGGTTACACACATAATAACACCATCTGATAAATATACATTACACAGTACAGTTACACTCATAATAACACTATCTAATAACAATACATTACACAGTACAGTTATACTTATAATAACACTATCTAATAACAATACATTACACAGTACAGTTACACACATAATAACACTATCTAATAACAATACATTACACAGTTACACTCATTATAACACTATTTAATAAATATAGATTACACAGTACAGTTACACACATAATAACACTATCTAATACATATACATTACATAGTACAGTTACACTCATAATAACACTATCTAATAAATATACCTTACACAGTACAGTTACACTTATAATAACACTATCTAATAAATATACATTACACAGTACTGTTACACTCATAATAACACTATCTAATAAATATACATTACACAGTACAGTTAAACACATAATAACACTATCTAATAAATATACATTACACAGTACAGTTACACTCATAATAACACTATCTAATAAATATACATTACACAGTACAGTTACACACATAATAACACTATCTAATAAATATACATTACACAGTACAGTTACACACATAATAACACTATCTAATAAATATACATTACACAGTATAGTTACGCACATAATAACACTATCTAATAAATATACATTACACAGTACAGTTACACACATAATAACACTATCTAATAAATATACATTACACAATACAGTTACACACATAATAACACTACCTAATAAATATACATTACACAGTACAGTTACACTCATAATAACAAATCTAATAAATATACATTGCACAGTACAGTTACACTTATAATAACCCTGTCTAATAAATATACATTACACTGTAAGTTACACACATAATAACACTATCTAATAAATATACATTACACAGTACAGTTACACACATAATAACACTATCTAATAAATATATAGAATAATATAATGATAATGTTAAGAGGCGCCACCAGATGCAATAAATAAATAGTGTATCAATAACTCGTGCTACAATAATCACAAACAGGGGTACTAATATACTAATGATATGTGGTCCAATGAATGACCACAATGCCTAGTATAAAAAAAGTGAAATCAGTATCACTAATAAGTGAGAGAACCAGTATAAGTGATATGATTCAAAAACATCAGTGTAAAAGATAAGATTGTATAATATATACAAATAGCATGTCATAACCTAGCAAAATATTAGTATCAAACAACGCAAGACATATAATAAACAATATCCTTAATGATAATGTGAAAAACCAACATGATCACTATGTTGTATAGTGATAATGTCCCAGATCAGTCCCAAGGAGGTGCAGACTTGTGCAGTGAATTATATAGTGATGCCAAAATGAAGGGAAGTGGATGGCTGCAAAACTTCTTCAAAAAGCTGTATGGCACAAAAAGCAGGAATCTGTGAAGTGGTAGAAGAAAAAAAAGAAGGCACCACAATAGTGCGATATCAGTGATGTTAGGACTTCACGCACATAATCACGCACATAATGAAATGTACTTACTAGAAGCTGGGCACTTGAGAAGTGCCACAAAAGCACTCTGGACTATTAATAGCTGTCCAGATAGCTATCCTCTCGCTGTAAAGGTTCCAAAGTCGGGATCACAGTGATGTATTTCAATGTGGTATGAGGGAGCCCAAGGATGTAATGAGAAATATACGCAAACGACAATGCGTTCCCAAATGATTCTCAGAGTGATTCAGCTCCACTAGGATAACATAAAATTTGTGATAACCAGTTATAAATACAACTGAGTTTTATTAAAAACAATATGAAAACACACAGGTTGTATTTATAACTGGTTATCACAACTTTTATGTTATCCTAGTGTTTTCATATTGTTTTTAACTCTTTCCTTTGGGGCAAAACCCGACCTCAAATTAATAAAAATACAATGTTTAGATCTTTACATAATGGGGGCTTAAGTCTACCAAACATACACACCTATTATCCGGCAACAGTTGTACAGAGGATACTTGACTGGCATTGTAGAGGACAGTCCAAGGCCTGGATAGCCCTGGATTCCCAACTCCTCAAATCTCCCACACCGGGTTCCCTCTGTTGGCTTCCCAAGCACAGACGTACACCCCTATGTAATTCTCCCCCCCTATACAGGCATATTTTTAACACCTGGGACTGCTTGCTCAAGACAAACCCGATCCTCTCCACACCAACCTCCCCACTCACACCGGTCTTTCCAAATATAGAGTTCTTGGGAGGGTAGGGTGGGGCTCTTCGCTGAGCCCCACCCTATTCAACATCTACATGGCCCCTCTCGCCGCCATTGCCCGACGACATGACCTCAACATCGTCTCCTACTCCGATGACACCCAGCTAATCATCTCACTCACCAGTGACCCCACCACCACCAAGAGAAACGTCCACGAAGGGCTGACAGCAGTCGCCACCTGGATGAGCTACAACTGCCTAAAGCTGAACGCAGACAAGACCGAAGTCCTCCTCCTTGGTCCCACCACATCCGCCTGGAATAACTCCTGGTGGCCCACAGCCCTAGGACACCCTCCAACCCCCACCGGCCATGCACAAAATCTAGGTGCCATCCTGGACTCATCGCTCTCCATGGACTGACAAATCAACGCCATCTCCTCTGCATGCTTCCACACACTTCACCTGCTGCGAAAGATCTTCAAATGGATCCCAACTGAGACCAGGAAGACTGTCACCCACGCCCTCATCAGCAGCCGACTGGACTACGGCAATGCACTCTACACCGGCTCCACCATCAAGCTCCAAAAGAGACTACAGCACATCCAGAATGCCTCGGCCAGACTAATCCTCGACATCCCTTGTCAATGCCACATCACCAAACACCTGAAGAACCTGCACTGGCTCCCCATCAACAAATGTCTAGACATGTGGTGGCACTGCAATAAATTAGCCCCCTTCTGGCGTAGCATAGAAAACATTCTCCAAAAACTCACTGAACAAAACTTTACATTAACACCCACAGTAGTCTTACTAAATGAGCACCCACCATTGCAGTGTAGAATAAGAGCCCCGCTACTGAGACTATGGGGCCTATTTATCAAGCCGTTAACTGCAAATATGCTGGAATTCCACAGCAAAATTGTGGAGAGCTTGATTCGCCTTATTTATCAAAGCCTACAGACCGGCAAAAGTAGAAATCTGTGACGTAACATACGATCCGCCGGTTTCAGTCTAACACAAATTGATGCTTACGTCACTACAGATGTTCTGAATGCAATTTCGGCACTATCTGACTACTTTTGCAAGTTAAAAAATATCTACCAGGTACGCTCGGCACTATTCGGGCCCAGCGTACCTGGTTTTCAATCCGCCGCCCTGGAGGTGGCGGATGCCATAGGAATCAATGGGAGTCTGAAAGCAGCGAAAGCTTATGTTTGCTGCTGCCCGATATCCCATTGATTCCTATGGGAGAAAAAAATTTATGTTTACACCTAACACCCTAACATGTACCCCAAGTCTAAACACCCCTAATCTGCTGCCCCCTACCCCGCCGCCAACTACATTATACTTATTAACCCCTAATCTGCCGCTCCTGACACCCCCGCCACCTAAATAAAAGTTATTAACCCCTAAACCCCTGGCCTCCCACATCACTAGCACTTACTAAACCTATTAACCCCTAAACCGCTAGCCCCCCACATCGCCATAAACTAAATTAAGCTATTAACCCCTAAACTTAACAACCCGCTAACTTTATATCAAATATTAACTCATCCCTATCTTATAATAAATTTAAATTTACCTTTAGATTTAAATTAAACTATATCAAACTATTAATTAATCTACCCTAACTGTTATACTAAAATTACATTAAACTATATTAAACTATTAATTAATCTACCCTAACTTTTATACTAAAATTACATTAAACTATATTAAATTAATAATTAATCTACCCTAACTTTTATACTAAAATTACATTAAATGATATTAAATTAATAATTAATCTACCCTAACTTTTATACTAAAATTACATTAAACTACAAATAAAATTAACTATTATATATTTAAACACCTAACCCTACTCAAATAATTAAAATCTAGACTAAAAAATTACTAAGTTACAAAAAACTAACAACTAAGTTACAAAAAATAACAAACACTAAGTAACATAAAAAAATAAACAATAAGTTACAAAAAAAAAAAAAAATTATCAAAGATTTAAACTAATTACACCTAATCTAAGGGCCCTATGAAAATAAAAAAGCCCCCCCAAAATAAAAATAAAAAACCTAACCTACAATAAACTACCAATAGCCCTTAAAAGGGCCTTTTGCGGGGCATTGCCCCAAAGAAATCAGCTCTTTTACCTGTAAAAAAAATACAAATATCCCCCAACAGTAAAACCCACCACCCACACAACCAACCCCCCAAATAAAAACCTAATCTAAAAAAACCTAAGCTCCGCATTGCCCTGAAAAGGGCATTTGGATGGGCATTGACCTTAAAAGGGCATTTAGCTCAATTGCTGCCCAAAGCCCTAACCTAAAAATAAAACCCACCCCATACACCCTTAAAAAATCCTAACACAAACTCCAGAAGATTCACTTACAGATTTGAAGATCCGACATCCATCCTCCAAGAAGCCGGCAGAAGTCTTCATCCAAGCGACCGAAGTCTTCCTCCAAGCCTGCAGAAGTCTTCACCCAGACGGCATTTTCTATCTTCATCCATCCGGCGAGGAGCGGCTCCATCTTCAAGACATCCGACGCGAAGCATCCTCTTCAATCGACGACTTATTTGGAATGAAGGTTCCTTTAAATGACGTCATCCAAGATGGCGTCCCTTAGATTCCGATTGGCTGATAGAATTTTATCAGCCAATCAGAATTAAGGTTGAAAAAATCCTATTGTCTGTTGCAAGACACTCTTTGAGCTAAAGAAATGGCAACAAGAAACAAAACTTTCCAAGATAACGACTTAATATCTAAGGAAAGCATAGGCTCAAACGGAACCCCTTGAAGAACTTTGAGAACTAAATTCAGACTCCATGGATGAGTAATTGGTTTAAATACAGGCCTGATTCCAACCAAAGCCTGACAAAAGGATTGAACATCTGGGACAACTGCCAGACGTTTATGTAGCAAAATAGACAAGGCAGAGATCCCCTTAAGGGAACTTAAGCCGATAAACCCTTCTCCAATCCTTCTTGGAGAAAGGACAAAATTCTAGGAATCCTAACTCTACTCCATGAGTAGCCCTTGGATTCACACCAATAAAGATATTTATGCCATATCTTATGGTAAATCTTTCTAGTCACAGGCTTACAAGCCTGAATCATGGCATCTATGACCGAATCAGAAAATCCCTGCCTAGATAAAATTAGGCATTCAATCTCCAAGCAGTCGGCTTCAGAGAATCTAGATTTGGGTGAAGGAAGAGCCCCTGAATCAGAAGATCGTTCCTCAATGGGAGTCTCCAAGGAGATAGAGATGTCATCTCCAGTCTCCACCAGATCCGCATATCAATCCTGTGAGGCCCGGCCGGTGCCATAAGGATCACCGAAGCCCTCTCCTGCTTGATTCAAGCAATTACCCGAGGAAGAGCAAACAGAGACAATAAGTATGTTAGACTGAAGGTCCAAGGGACCGCCAGAGCATCTATCAGTTCCGTCTAGAGGTCCCTGGACCTCGACCCGTATCTCGGTAGATCCAATTCTGACTGACCCCACTTGAGAATCAGATTGGAGAACACTTCCGGATGGAGTTCCCACTCCCCTGGATAAAAAGTCTACCTGCTCAGAAAATCCGCCTTTCAGACGTCCACCCTGGGATATGGATCGCCGATATAAAACAAGAGTAGACCTCCGCCCACTGGAATATTTTGGTTACCTCTGTCATCTCTAAAAAAATCCACGTTCCTCCCTGATGATAGATGTAAGCCACTGAAGTTATAATGTCCAACTGGAATCTAATAAACTGGACTGAGGCTAACTGAGGCCAGACCAGAAGAGCATCGAAGATCGCTCTCAGGTCCAGAATGATTATAAGAAGAACAGACTCTGACTGAGTCCAACCTCTCTGAACCTTTAGGAAACTCCAGACTTCTCCTCACCCTAGAAGGCTAGTGTCTGTGGTCACAATCATCCAAGAAAGTCTGCGAGAGAAGGTTCCCTGGAAGAGATGATACAGAGATAACCACCATGAAAGAGAATCCTTTGTCTCCTGATACAGTATTCACAGAGACAAATCCGTATAATCTCTGCTCCATTGAATGATCATGGTTAATCTTCAGATAGTCTGAGATGGAACCGAACAAACAGGATGATGTCCATTACCACCATCAGCCCGAATACCTCCATAGACTGAGGGTCCAAAGAGAATACGGAAGAACAAGACAAGTATCAATAATCCTTGACTTCCTGACTTCTATCAGAAAAGGCCTTATTGATGGAGAATCTAACATAGGTCCCAGAAATTACCTTAAACTTAGGACTCAGGAACCCTTTGAAATACCTTCCACTCAAGAGAACGCAGGAAGGATAACTCATGTCCGAGAGTGAACCAGTTTGTTGTAACAAAGTCGCCTGGAATAGGATGTCATCTAAATATGGCGCTGCAATGCATCATGGAAATTCTGAAAACTGTGGCAAGAACTAAAGAAGCGCCACAAACTAAAAATATTTGTCCAGAAAGGCAAACCATAGGAACTTGCGATGATCCCATAGATGGGAACATGCAGATACCGTCCTTTAAACTATGGTACCAATAGATTCCACCTAGAAGGACGGTAATGTCTTAGATTGCATAAATCTAAAATTAGTCTGAAGGTTCCCTCCTATTTAGGAATCACAACAAGATTGAAATAAATCTCAGAACCTGTTCTTGAACTGGAGATATCACTCCCAGGGGGGAGAGGACTCCCACCTAATGAAAAGAACACAGCCTCTATCTGGTTGCAGATAAAAAAATATATATATATATATATATTGGGTACCTGTAAAGCACGGTAAAACACCCATAAGGGTCTCAAGGCGCTGCTCATGTTATTGACCTTACTGGAGACCAAACCTGCAACCCTTGGGTTGCTACAGAGCTCATCCACAGTGTCCTAGTATGCTGAGCTATATGTCCTAGGCACTATCTGTCTGAAGAGAACCAGATAACGTATGAGCTAGTATGCTGCCATAAAAGGTAGTAATACTAACCTGGAACAAACCCACTACCCCAATATCTATGGGATCCTGAAAGGGAATAGCTATCCTCTATAGGGATAGAAGTCTCCTGGTCATTATGGAATTGTCTTCCAAGACTCCTTGAGAGGTCTTCTACTAAAAACCGCTCAGTCAATATAGAAAATGTGAATAAAAGGGTAATACCCATTCACTTACATCTCTTAGTACCTCTTCTTGGTACCAGAACAACTAAACAATGACCGAAATGTCGTTCCAGAGTAGCTAAAAAAACTCCTTAGTAATAACCGGAGCAGAGTTAGCTTAAACCTGAAGATACTACTTCAGTATCAGCGCGAGGAATCATACCGCCAGGAATTTTACCACCGAAGTATCCCCTTCCTCATGTAACTTGGAGGAAACCTCTAAACAAGTAGTCTACAGTGACAGAAACCTCACTCACTGAATATTTATTCTTCCTCTTGCGCTCTCCCTGCAGCAGGGGAAAAGTCGACAACACACCTGACAAGCCCAGATGGCAACGATGTCTAGCAAGATAACCCCAATAGGAGTCAAAAAGGAAGCGTAGGGTACTGGATGAATGGACGCTAAGATTTTAGGACACTTGAGGGGAAGTCTGCATAAATAATGAACATTGCCTGAAAGCTTCAAAACATCCAAGGCAATATCGGCTCTGAAAAATTCTTTTTTTTTTTTTTTTTATATATTTTTTTTTTTTTTTTAAAAAACAAAAAATCTCATAATGCATGGAGACTTTAGTCAAATCACCGAAGTATCAAGACGTACCAAGAATAACCTCCTTATTCACTTTTTTTTTTTTTTTATTAAAAAAACAAAAAATCTCATAATACATGGAGACTTTAGTCAAATCACCGAAGTGTCAAGACGTACCAAGAATAACCTCCTTATTCATTTTTTTTTTAAATAAAAACTGTTACCGTGACTTTAAATGATAAAAGAAAAAGTTCTGACCCAGTTCCTTTACATTGTACATGCCATTAATGAGGAGAAAAGGATTCTTAGATCCTGAATAAGTAACAAAATGTTTGTACTGTCTCTTTAAGAGTTAAAAACCCCATTTATATCTTTAACACAAAAAGAGTCTTGAAGAGATATAAAGATCTCAAGACCCCATATAAACTTTGTAGGGATTCATTTAGACAACGAATGAAAACATAACCATAAATAAATAGTAGTTGTTTTGACTACTCAAAGATAATTAGGTATTGCGTGAAAGCCTCTCTGCTATATTAAACAACACAGCAGAGAAGGCATCAGACCATTTATGTCTTTATCTACTCAGTATGCTTGATCCGTACTTAGAGTAAAGTCTCTCTGCTGTATGAGCTTCAAAGCAGCCAAAAGTTATCCAGAGCACTTAAACTCATACTGATTATGATAATCCTCTCTGCTGCCTATGTTTACCTCGCAGCAGAGAAGGTATCAGCAGCACTGAATATTAGTGTAAAAGAATAGAAGCCTATCCTCTGCATAGAGGCACTGCTCATGTTCCCAGACGTCTAGTGCAGCATAGCAAAGCATAAAGACGTTCCTGAAAGATAGAAACCTCTCCGCTGCATAATCACAACACAGCAGAGTAGGTTTCCGGTGCCCAGAAAAACTGTCACCCTAACCACCCGGGAAGGAGACAAAGAATGCGCAACAATGGCGCGTAACTTAGCCCCGCCCATCGTGGCGTCTCCAGACAAACTCCGGGCGGCAAAAACTAAACAGCAGCCGCATCTTTACAAATGAAAAGTACAAACATAAATCTGAACAAACGATCTCTCGGTTGGCCACTAACCTAAATAAAGCCAACGGAGCTAGCACTGCACCTACCCTACATATTCCCTAACGTGTAAGGAGAAACCTCCCAGACGGTTGAAAGTAAAATAAGTCTTTGGGAGCTGCAAAAGTGCTAGATTATAATAAAAACAGAGCCACTTCCCCGCGTCCTTCAGTGCCTGCATGTCCTGCCAGATAAACTGTCCCCCTCCCTCTTAGGGCCAGAGTTATCTAGTGTCCAATAGAGGGTATATAGTTTGCTAAATATTCCAGTGTATGCTTTTTCCCTGCAGCATATCATTTAGCAGAAAAAAGAATTTAGCACTTACCTCAGAAATCAGCCCGGCAGGAGGGCAGTCCACCCGGCTTGCGAGGTCCTCATCCTCACATTGGCCTGTGGAACAGAAAAAGTACTGAGTATATTCTCTTCCCTCAGACTTTTACAAGCAGGGCAGCAAATTGTGTATGGGAGCCGCAGTAAGAATTATGTCCCACAAGTTCCCATTGCTTTAAAGCCACCAAAAGCTCTCCTGTAGAGTCTGATATGGACTACGGCTACACCCTAGAACAAAGCAGCACACTCTGGCACTACTTTAAAAATAATAAACTCTTGATTGAAGAATCTTTTCTAACACCTCACTTTACCTCTTCCTATCACTAACGTAGGCAAAGAGAATGACTGGAGTGGGGGGAAGGGAGGAGCTATTTAACAGCTCTGCTGTGGTGCTCTTTGCCTCCCCTGCTGACCAGGAGGTGAATATCCCACAAGTAAGGATGAAATCCGTGGACTCATCATGTCTTTAAAAAGAAATAAAAATATTTAACAAAAAAAAAACATTGTACAGTTCACTTATACTTATAATAATAACAACACTATCTAATAACAATACATTACACAGTACAGTTACATTCATAGTAACACTGTTTTATAAAAAGACCTTGTACAGCACAGTTACACTTATAATAACACTATCTAATAAATATACATTACACAGTACAGTTACACACATAATAACACTATCTAATAAATATACATTACACAGTACAGTTACACACATAATAACACTGTCTAATAAATATACATTACACAGTACAGTTACACACATAATAACACTATCTAATAAATATACATTACACAGTACAGTTACACACATAATAACACTATCTAATAAATATACATTACACAGTACAGTTGCACACATAATAACACTATCTAATAAATATACATTACACAGTACAGTTACACTCATAATAACACTATCTAATAAATATACATTACACAGTACAGTTGCACACATAATAACACTATCTAATAAATATACATTACACAGTACAGTTGCACACATAATAACACTATTTAATAAATATACATTACACAGTACAGTTGCACACTTAATAACACCATCTAATAAACATACATTACACAGTACAATTACACACATAATAACACTATCTAATAAATATACATTACACAGTACAGTTGCACACATAATAACACTATCTAATAAATATACATTACACAGTACAGTTGCACACATAATAACACTATCTAATAAATATACATTACACAGTACAGTTACACACATAATAACACTATCTAATAAATATACATTACACAGTACAGTTGCACACATTATAACACTATTTAATAAATATACATTACACAGTACAGTTGCACACATAATAACACCATCTAATAAATATACATTACACAGTACAGTTACACTCATAATAACACTATCTAATAAATATACATTACACAGTACAGTTACACACATAATAACAATATCTAATAAATATACATTACACAGTACAGTTGCACTCATAATAACACTATCTAATAAATATACATTACACAGTACAGTTACACACATAATAACACTATCTAATAAATATACATTACACAGTATAGTTACACACATAATAACACTGTCTAATACATATACATTATACAGAACAGTTACACACATAATAACACTGTCTAATAAATATACATTACACAGTACAGTTACACAAATAATAACACTGTCTAATAAATATACATTACACAGTACAGTTACACACATAATAACACCATCTAATAAATATACATTACACAGTACAGTTACACACATAATAAAACTATCTAATAAATATACATTACACAGTACAGTTACACACATAATAACACTATCTAATAACTATACATTACACAGTATAGTTACACACATAATAACACTGTCTAATAAATATACATTATACAGTACAGTTACACACATAATAACACTGTCTAATAAATATACATTACACAGTACAGTTACACAAATAATAACACTGTCTAATAAATATACATTACACAGTACAGTTACACACATAATAACACTATCTAATAAATATACATTACACAGTACAGTTACACTCATAATAACACTATCTAATAAATATACATTATACAGTACAGTTACACACATAATAACACCATCTAATAAATATACATTACACAGTACAGTTACACACATAATAACACCGTCTAATAAATATACATTACACAGTACAATTACACACATAATAACACTATCTAATAAATATACATTACACAGTACAGTCACACTCATAAAAACAGTATCTAATAAATATACATTACACAGTACAGTTACACTCATAATTACACCATCTAATAAATATACATTACGCAGTACTGTCACACTCATAATAACACTATCTAATAAATATACATTACACAGTACAGTTACACACATAATAACACTATCTAATAAATATACATTACACAGTACAGTTACACTCATAATAAAACTATATAATAAATATACATTACACAGTACAGTTACACACATAATAACACTATCTAATAAATATACATTACACAGTACAGTTACACACATAATAACACTATCTAATAAATATACATTACACAGTACAGTTACACACATAATAACACTGTCTAATAAATATACATTACACGGTACAGTTGCACACATAATAACACTGTCTAATAAATATACATTACACGGTACAGTTGCACACATAATAACACTGTTTAATAAAAGTTAATTAAATAAAATAGCATAAAAAAAGTCATAGGAGCTCAAAGATATGAGGTTTCAGATATTAGAAAAAAAAGGCTGCAAAGGGCTTTAACATAGAGATACATACATATACATTTCTAAAGATATATATATATATGTATGTATGCGTGTGTGTATATATATATATATATATATATATATATAAATGTTCATATGTGTGTACATAATATTTATTTATGTATTTATATGTGTATATATGTATTTACAGACATATATACTCATATAAACACATAAATACATACAGTATAGACATATATACACATATAAATACATAAATACATACAGTATGTACACATATATAGACATATATACAAGTGCATTGGAGCCCTTTGCAGTTAAGTAGATGAAAACATGTAAAAACATATTTGTGTCATATTCATATTTAATAAAATGTTATAGTGTGTATTTACTGTGTAAATGCTGCCCTCTCGTATGCAAACACGAATATTAACCTTTCCATAACCCTTTTATATAAGCACCTTCTTGCAAAGCATGCAGTTTGCTGTAGAATGAAATACCTGAAGTTTATTGTAAGCATCAAGTAGTGTGTAGGTACGAATCTGCATTAATAGCTCTTGTCTCACCAGCTTGCCCGCTATTGTTCTCAGAAGCATATCCTGAATGTCTTTATCGTCTGACCGCACTGGAGCTTCTACTGAAGAAGCTTCCTGGAAGCCGACAAATATGTTAGAGAAGTTTACTCACAACTAAATTCTTTAAGAACAATGTGAAGTCTCATAAAATAAAACCTCAGTGTATCTGAACCATGAATGTTTATTGTGACTAGTAAATATTAGTGATGGGTGAATATTCTTAGTACACAAAGTTCTTAGGGGCCAAATTATCAAGCTCAGAATGGCCCCTGATGCCCTTGTTTCCGCGTGAGCCTTCAGGCTCGCCGGAAACAGCAGTTATGAAGCAGCGGTCTACAAACCGCTGCTCCATAACAGTTTACCAGGACTGCTTGTGCAATGATAAATGCCGACAGCATATGCTTATCGATGTGCGGCGGACATGATACGCTAAATCGTATCATGTCCGCACGCACTTTAATGAATAGGCCCCTTAATGTTTAGTGATAACTCTGCATTTCATATTTGCAAAACAAATGTATTTTAGTAAATTAAATGTAACATTCATATATAACATTTCATTCAAGAACAAACATCTAAACTGTATATTATTCTCATACAGCTATAGGGAAATTAACGAATGCAACAAAAGTTGCGTTATTTAATTCCTATAGTGCTGCCATTGCAAGTTTTTAAAAACCCTGCTTGCGCGTGCGATATGGAGATTTTAAGCTCCATACTGCACCCAAAACAAGCGGTGCACACTTTCCCCATAGACATCAATGGGGAGATCCGGTAAAAAAGAAGTCTAACACCTCTGATCACAGAAACAAAAGCTCCGTAACGCAGCCCCATTGATGTCTATGGGAAAAAAAAATACAGTTTAAACCTAACACCCTAACATAAACCCTAAGTCTAAACACCCCTAATTTGCTACTCCTGATATCACCGACGCCTGCCTACAGTTATTAACCCCTAATCTGCCGCTCCCGATATCGCCACCACCTAAATAAAATGATTAACCCCTAATCTGCCACTCCCGATATCGCCGCCACTATACTAAAGTTATTAACCCCTATTCCGCTGCACCCCAACATCGCCACAACTATATTAAAGTTATTAACCCCTATTCCTCCACTCCCCAACATCGCTGCAACTAAATAAAGTTATTAACCCCTAAACCTCTGGCCTCCCACATCACTACCACTAAATAAACCTATTAACCCCTAAACCACCAGCCCCCCACATCACAACAACCTAAATTAAACTATATTAACCCCTAAACCTACCCCCCTAACTTTAACATAATGAAATTAGATTGAAATTAAATTTACAATTATTAACTAAATAATACCTATTTAAAACTAAATACTTACCTGTGAAATAAAACCTAACACCTAGATTAGGAGTTTTGCGTTAGAGGCTGTGCGGTGCTAACGAGCAGTTTATGCTCACTGCTCACAGACAGCGCTGGTATTACGGGTTTTTACAAACCAGACAAGAAGTGAGCGTTGAACAAAATTTTGCTCATTACCGCACTCCAATACCAGCACTGCTTACATTAGCGGTGAGCTGGTGTAACGTGCTCGTGCACGATTTCCCCATAGGAATCAACGGTGAGAGCCGGCTGAAAAAAAGTCTAACACCTGCCAAAAAGCAGCGTAAAACTCCCTAACGCAGCCCCATTGATTCCTATGGGGATATAAAAGTTATGTTTACACCTAACACCCTAACATGAACCCCGAGTCTAAACACCCCTAATCTTACACTTATTAACCCCTAATCTGCTGCCCCAGACATCGCCGACGCCTGCATTATATTATTAACCCCTAATCTGCCGCTCCGGACACCGCCGCCACCTACATTATATTTATGAACCCCTAATCTGCTACCCCCAACATCGCCGACACCTACATTATATTTATTAACCCCTAATCTGCCGCCCCCAATGTCGCCACTATCTACCTACACTTATTAAACGCTAATCTGCCGCCCCCAACGTCGCCGCCACTATACTAAAGTTATTAACCCCTAAATCTAAGTCTAACCCTAACCCTAACCCCCCTAACTTAAATATAATTTAAATAAATCTAAATAAAATTCATATCATTAACTAAATTATTCCTATTTAAAACTAAATACTTACCTATAAAATAAACCCTAAGCTAGCAACAATATAACTAATAGTTACATTGTAGCTACCTTAGGGTTTATTTTTATTTTACAGGCAACTTTGTATTTATTTTAACTAGGTACAATAGTTATTAAATAGTTATTAACTATTTAATAACTACCTAGCTAAAATAAATACAAAAGTACCTGTAAAATAAAACCTAACCTAAGTTACAATTACACCTAACACTACACTATAATTAAATTAATTCCCTAAATTAAATGCAATTAAATACAATTAAATTAAATTATCTAAAGTACACAAAAACAAAACACTAAATTACAGAAAATAATAAACAAATTACAAGATTTTTAAACTAATTATACCTAATCTAATCCCCCTAACAAAATAAAAAAGCCCTACCCTACACTAAATTACAAATCCCCCTTTAACATCTGTTCCTCTCCTAGATGTGCCTGGTCTCTGGCACTCTCAGGCATCTCCCCTCCCATCATCCCTTCTAGCTCTCCCTCTCCCCACTCCACTTACTCCCTGACGGGGACCCCACTGCTCCTCCTGTCCTCTACAATACTCCTCTCACTGCTACTCCTCTCCCCTCCTCCCCTCCGCCCTACCTCTCCCTGCCATCCTCACACTACACACACTCACACACTCACACTCACTCCCAGTTCAATCACACACAATTACAACCAAACACTCAGCCTATCACACTGTAAAATTCAATAAAATGTGTGAGGTGTTAGAAAAAAAAAGTGTGGTGTATTTGTATATGTATGTATGCACAATGTGTGCAATATGTAAAAATATGTGTAAGTGTACAAGCTTAATCAAACAACAATGCAACCTAACTAAGTCCCCTGTTTGCGCGTCTCTCTCTACTCTCACTAATCCTCCCCTCCAGTGTAGTGTGCTGTAGCTCAACGAACCATCGAAACACACTGAAGAAAATGGCGGCTGCGCATGGGTTTATATATGAATTTTGAATAGCGTAATTACGTGTCGCATTTTTATATGAATTTGTGGTTCATTTTTACGAGTGTTAGCCTAATTTGCATAAAACTACTCTTTATTGAGACTTTCCGTGTACAAAATACTGGCGTAAGTTACTTGCGATGACTAAAATGTGTATTTGCGCACATTTCGGAAGATCGCCAGTTTGTCCTACTTATGCCAGTTTATCATCTAACGGCGCAGTATATGTAACACCCCGATGTGCGAGGTGAAATTACGGGCGGCACGGGTTCCCATGCTTGTGCCGAAACCTGCGCCGTATATTTGATTGCGCCCCATATATTTAGCGTTAAAAGACGAGCACACAAACATGTAATCTAGGTGATAGACTTTAGCATAAATCTAAAAAACATCTTAGTAAAATAAAAAGAGGATACTTTCAAAAAATAAAATAAAAAAATAACAGTGGTGTATATTGCAAGCTTAAAAACATAATTTATGCTTACCTGATAAATTTATTTCTCTTGTAGTGTATCCAGTCCACGGATCATCCATTACTTATGGGATATTCTCCTTCCCAACAGGAAGTTGCAAGAGGATCACCCACAGCAGAGCTGCTATATAGCTCCTCCCCTAACTGTCATATCCAGTCATTCGACCGAAAACAAACAGAGAAAGGAGAAACCATAGGGTGCAGTGGTGACTGTAGTTTAATTAAAATTTAGACCTGCCTTAAAAGGACAGGGCGGGCCGTAGACTGGATACACTACAAGAGAAATAAATTTATCAGGTAAGCATAAATTATGTTTTCTCTTGTTAAGTGTATCCAGTCCACGGATCATCCATTACTTATGGGATACCAATACCAAAGCTAAAGTACACGGATGATGGGAGGGACAAGGCAGGATTAAGCGGAAGGAACCACTGCCTGAAGAACCTTTCTCCCAAAAACAGCCTCTGAAGAAGCAAAAGTATAAAATTTGGAAAATTTGGAAAAAGTGTGAAGCGAAGACCAAGTTGCGGCCTTGCAAATCTGTTCAACAGAGGCCTCATTTTTAAAGGCCCAGGTGGAAGCCACAGCTCTAGTAGAATGAGCTGTAATCCTTTCAGGGGGCTGCTGTCCAGCAGTCTCATAGGCTAGGCGTATTATGCTCCGAAGCCAAAAGGAAAGAGAGGTTGCCGAAGCTTTTTGACCTCTCCTCTGTCCAGAGTAAACGACAAACAGGGTAGATGTTTGACGAAAATCTTTAGTAGCTTGTAAGTAAAACTTCAAGGCACGGACTACGTCCAGATTATGTAAAAGACGTTCCTTCTTTGAAGAAGGATTAGGACACAATGATGGAACAACAATCTCTTGATTGATATTCTTGTTAGAAACCACCTTAGGTAAAAACCCAGGTTTGGTACGCAGGACTACCTTATCTGCATGAAAAATCAGATAAAGGAGAATCACATTGTAAGGCAGATAGCTCAGAGACTCTCCGAGCCGAGGAAATAGCCATCAAAAACAGAACTTTCCAAGATAAAAGTTTAATATCAATGGAATGAAGGGGTTCCAACGGAACTCCTTGAAGAACTTTAAGAACCAAGTTTAAGCTCCACGGGGGAGCAACAGGTTTAAACACAGGCTTAATTCTAACCAAAGCCTGGCAAAATGCCTGGACGTCTGGAACCTCTGCCAGACGCTTGTGCAAAAGAATAGACAGAGCAGAAATCTGTCCCTTTAAGGAACTAGCTGATAATCCTTTGTCCAAGCCCTCTTGGAGAAAAGGCAATATTCTAGGAATCCTAACCTTACTCCATGAGTAATTCTTGGATTCACATCAATAAAGATATTTAATTCATATCTTGTGGTAGATTTTCCTGGTAACAGGCTTTCGTGCCTGTATTAAAGTATCAATGACTGACTCGGAGAAGCCACGCTTTGATAGAATCAAGCGTTCAATCTCCATGCAGTCAGTCTCAGAGAAATTAGATTTGGATGATTGAAAGGACCTTGTATCAGAAGGTCCTGTCTTAGAGGCAGAGTACATGGTGGAAAGGATGACATGTCCACTAGGTCTGCATACCAAGTCCTGCGTGGCCACGCAGGTGCTATCAGAATCACTGATGCTCTCTCCTGTTTGATTTTGGCAATCATTCGAGGGAGCAGAGGAAACGGTGGAAACACATAAGCCAGGTTGAAGAACCAAGGCGCTGCTAGAGCATCTATCAGCATCGCTTCTGGGTCCCTGGACCTGGATCCGTAACAAGGAAGTTTGGCGTTCTGGCAAGACGTCATGAGATCCAACTCTGGTTTGCCCCAATGATGAATCAACTGAGCAAACACCTCTGGATGGAGTTCCCACTCCCCCGGATGGAAAGTCTGACGACTTAGAAAATCCGCCTCCCAGTTCTCCACGCCTGGGATATGGATTGCTGACAGGTGGCAAGAGTGGTACTCTGCCCAGCGAATTATATTTGAGACTTCTAACATCGCTAGGGAACTCCTGGTTCCCCCTTGATGGTTGATGTAAGCCACAGTCGTGATGTTGTCCGACTGAAATCTGATGAACCTCAGTGTTGCTAACTGAGGCCAAGCCAGAAGAGCATTGAATATCGTTCTTAACTCCAGAATATTTATTGGAAGGAGTTTCTCCTCCTGAGTCCACGATCCCTGTGCCTTCAGGGAATTCCAGACTGCACCCCAGAAGGCTGGCATCTGTTGTTACAATTGTCCAATCTGGCCTGCGAAAGGTCATACCCTTGGACAGGTGTACCCGAGACAACCACCAGAGAAGAGAATCTCTGGTCTCTTGATCCAGATTTAGCAGAGGGGACAAATCTGTGTAATCCCCATTCCACTGACTCAGCATGCATAATTGCAGCGGTCTGAGATGAAGGCGCGCAAATGGCACTATGTCCATTGCCGCTACCATTAAGCCGATTACCTCCATACACTGAGCTACCGAAGGGCGCGGAATGGAGTGAAGAACACGGCAAGCATTTAGAAGTTTTGATAACCTGGACTCCGTCATGTAAATTTTCATTTCTACAGAATCTATAAGAGTCCCTAAGAATGAGACTCTTGTGAGTGGGGATAGAGAACTCTTTTCCTCGTTCACTTTCCACCCGTGCGACCTCAGAAATGCCAGAACTATCTCTGTATGAGACTTGGCAACTTGAAAGCTTGACGCCTGTATCAGGATGTCATCTAGACACGGAGCCACCGCTATGCCTTGCGGTCTTAGAACCGCCAGAAGTGAGCCCAGAACCTTTGTAAAGATTCTCGGGGCTGTAGCCAACCCGAAGGGAAGAGCTACAAATTGGTAATGCCTGTCTAGAAAGGCAAACCTTAGAAACCGATGATGATCTTTGTGAATCGGTATGTGAAGGTAGGCATCCTTTAAGTCCACTGTGGTCATGTACTGACCTTCTTGGATCATGGGTAGGATGGTCCGAATAGTTTCCATTTTGAAAGATGGAACTCTGAGGAATTTGTTTAAGATCTTTAGATCCAAAATTGGTCTGAAGGTTCCCTCTTTTTTGGGAACCACAAACAGATTCGAATAAAAACCCTGTCCTTGTTCCGTCCGCGGAACTGGATGGATCACTCCCATAACTAGGAGGTCTTGCACACAGCGTAGGAATGCCTCTTTCTTTATCTGATTTGCAGATAGCCTTGAAAGATGAAATCTCCCTTGTGGAGGGGAAGCTTTGAAGTCCAGAAGATATCCCTGAGATATGATCTCCAACGCCCAGGGATCCTGAACATCTCTTGCCCACGCCTGGGCGAAGAGAGAAAGTCTGCCCCCTACTAGATCCATCGCCGGATAGGGGGCCGTTCCTTCATGCTGTCTTAGAGGCAGCAGCAGGCTTTCTGGCCTGCTTGCCTTTGTTCCAGGACAGGTTAGGTTTCCAGGCCTGCTTAGATTGAGCAAAAGTTCCCTCTTGTTTTGAAGCGGAGGAAGTTGATGCTGCACCTGCCTTGAAATTTCGAAAGGCACGAAAATTAGACTGTTTGGCCTTTGCTTTGGCCCTGTCCTGAGGAAGGGTGTGACCCTTACCTCCAGTAATGTCAGCAATAATTTCCTTCAAACCAGGCCCGAATAAGGTCTGCCCCTTGAAAGGAATGTTGAGTAATTTAGACTTCGAAGTCACGTCAGCTGACCAGGATTTAAGCCATAGCGCCCTACGCGCTTGGATGGCGAATCCGGAATTCTTAGCCGTTAGTTTAGTCAAATGAACAATGGCATCAGAAACAAATGAGTTAGCTAGCTTAAGTGTTCTAAGCTTGTCAATAATTTCAGTCAATGGAGCTGTATGGATGGCCTCTTCCAGGGCCTCAAACCAGAATGCCGCCGCGGCCGTGACAGGCACAATGCATGCAAGGGGCTGTAAAATAAAACCTTGTTGAATAAACATTTTCTCAAGGTAACCCTCCAATTTTTTATCCATTGGATCTGAAAAAGCACAACTGTCCTCAACCGGGATAGTAGTATGCTTTGCTAAAGTAGAAACTGCTCCCTCCACCTTAGGGACCGTCTGCCATAAGTTCCGTGTAGTGGTGTCTATTGGAAACATTTTTCTAAATATAGGAGGTGGGGAAAAAGGCACACCCGGTCTATCCCACTCCTTGCTAATAATTTCTGTAAGCCTTTTAGGTATAGGAAAAACATCAGTACACACCGGTACTGCATAGTATTTATCCAGCCTACACAATTTCACTGGTACTGCAACTGTGTTACAGTCATTCAGAGCAGCTAATACCTCCCCAAGCAACACACGGAGGTTCTCAAGCTTAAATTTAAAATTAGAAATCTCTGAATCAGGATTCCCCGAATCAGAGATGTCACCCACAGACTGAAGCTCTCCGTCCTCATGATCTGCATATTGTGACGCAGTATCAGACATGGCCCTTACAGCATCTGCGCGCTCTGTATTTCTCCTAACCCCAGAGCAATCGCGCTTGCCTCTTAATTCAGGCAACCTGGATAATACCTCTGACAGGGTATTATTCATGATTGCAGCCATGTCCTGCAAGGTAATCGCTATGGGCGTCCCTGATGTAATTGGCGCCATATTAGCGTGCATCCCCTGAGCGGGAGGCGAAGGGTCTGACACGTGGGGAGAGTTAGTCGGCATAACTTCCCCCTCGTCAGAATCTTCTGGTGATATTTCTTTTATAGTTAAAGACTGATCTTTACTGTTTAAGGTGAAATCAATACATTTAGTACACATTCTCCTATGGGGCTCCACCGTGGCTTTCAAACATAATGAACAAGTAGTTTCCTCTGTGTCAGACATGTTTAAACAGACTAGCAATGAGACTAGCAAGCTTGGAAAACACTTTAAACAAGTTTACAAGCAATATAAAAAAAGTTACTGCACCTTTAAGAAACACAAATTTTGTCAAAATTTGAAATAACAGTGAAAAAAGCCAGTTACACTAACAAAATTTTTACAGTGTATGTAACAAGTTAGCAGAGCATTGCACCCACTTGCAAATGGATGATTAACCCCTTAATACCCAAAAAATAATAAAAGACAAAAACGTTTTTTTTTTTTTTTTTTTTTTTTAAAACAGTTACAACAACTGCCACAGCTCTACTGTGGCTTTTTACCTCCCTCAAAAACGACTTTGAAGCCCTTTGAGCCCTCCAGATATGTCCTGGATCATGCAGGAAGAAGCTGAATGTCTCTGTCAGTATTTTTAGCTGCACAGAAAAACACTAAAATAGGCCCCTCCCACTCATATTGCAACAGTGGAAAGCCTAAGGAAACTGTTTCTAGGCCAAATTCAAGCCAGCCATGTGGAAAAAAACTAGGCCCCAATAAGTTTTATCACCAAATACATATAAAAATGATTAAACATGCCAGCAAACGTTTTATATTACATTTTTATAAGAGTATGTATCTCTATTAATAAGCCTGATACCAGTCGCTGTCACTGCATTTAAGGCTTTACTTACATTAGTTTGGTATCAGCAGCATTTTCTAGCAAATTCCATCCCTAGAAAAATATTAACTGCACATACCTTATTGCAGGAAAACCTGCACGCCATTCCCTCTCTGAAGTTACCTCACTCCTCAGAATATGTGAGAACAGCCATGGATCTTAGTTACTTCTGCTAAGATCATAGAAAACGCAGGCAGATTCTTCTTCTAAATACTGCCTGAGATAAACAGTACACTCCGGCACCATTTAAAAATAACAAACTTTTGATTGAAGAATAAACTAAGTATAAAACACCACACTCCTCTTACGACCTCCATCTTGGTTGAGGCTTGCAAGAGAATGACTGGATATGACAGTTAGGGGAGGAGCTATATAGCAGCTCTGCTGTGGGTGATCCTCTTGCAACTTCCTGTTGGGAAGGAGAATATCCCATAAGTAATGGATGATCCGTGGACTGGATACACTTAACAAGAGAAAAAGCATTATGTTAAAGTCAAAGGGGCCAATTTATTATTGTGCGAGCGGACAAGATACGATGTAGCGTATCATGTCCGCCACACATCGATAAATGCAGACAGCATACGGCATTTATCATTGCACCAGCAGTTCTTGTGAACTGGTTGAGCAATGCCGCCCCTGCAGATTTGCGGCCAATCGGGGGTGTCAATCAGCCCGATCGTATAGGTTCGGCCGGAATTGATGTTCTCGGCCTCAGAGCAGGCGGACAAGTTATGGAGCAGAGGTCTTTAGACCGCTGCTTCATAATTTCTGTTTCCAGCGAGCATGAAGTAGGGGCATCAAGCTCCATTCGGCCCCAAACAGTCTAATTTCAATTTAAATTTATATCTTTTAAATTTAAAAACATTCAACCTAAGAAATATTTGATTCAATGAAAAATATTAATATTAGGAAACAATTTATATCCATATTTTGAAAATAATGAGCAGTTATTATATATATAAGTGTAATGTGATACAGAGATGGTTTAGTAGGAATACAGATCAGTAGTCAGTGAGTACCTATATGTGCCATATCTGTCTGTACTATTAGCTGTTGTTACATATAGGTGTAATGTAATACAGAGATGGTTTATTAGGAATACAGATCAGTAGTCAGTGAGTACCTATATGTGCCATATCTGTCTGTACTATTAGCTGTTGTTACATATAGGTGTAATGTAATACAGAGATGGTTTATTAGGAATACAGATCAGTAGTCAGTGAGTACCTATATGTGCCCTATCTGTCTGTACTATTAGCAGTTGTTACATATAAGTGTAATGTGATACAGAGATGGTTTATTAGGAATGCAGATCAGTAGTCAGTGAGTACCTATATGTGCCATATCTGTCTGTACTATTAGCTGTTGTTACATATAGGTGTAATGTAATACAGAGATGGTTTATTAGGAATACAGATCAGTAGTCAGTGAGTACCTATATGTGCCCTATCTGTCTGTACTATTAGCAGTTGTTACATATAAGTGTAATGTGATACAGAGATGGTTTATTAGGAATACAGATCAGTAGTCAGTGAGTACCTATATGTGCCATATCTGTCTGTATTATTAGCAGTTGTTACATATAAGTGTAATGTGATACAGATGGTTTAGTAGGAATACAGATCAGTAGTCAGTGAGTACCTATATGTGCCATATCTGTCTGTTATATTAGCAGTTGTTATATATAAGTGTAATGTGATACAGAGATGGTTTAGTAGGAATACATATCAGTAGTCAGTGAGTACCTATATGTGCCATATCTGTCTGTACTATTAGCAGTTGTTACATATAAGTGTAATGTGATACAGATGGTTTAGTAGGAATACATATCAGTAGTCAGTGAGTACCTATATGTGCCATATCTGTCTGTACTATTAGCAGTTGTTACATTTAAGTGTAATGTGATACAGATGGTTTAGTAGGAATACAGATCAGTAGTCAGTGAGTACCTATATGTGCCCTATCTGTCTGTATTATTAGCAGTTGTTACATATAAGTGTAATGTGATACAGATGGTTTAGTAGGAATACATATCAGTAGTCAGTGAGTACCTATATGTGCCATATATGTCTGCACTATTAGCAGTTGTTACATTTAAGTGTAATGTGATACAGATGGTTTAGTAGGAATACAGATCAGTAGTCAGTGAGTACCTATATGTGCCCTATCTGTCTGTATTATTAGCAGTTGTTACATATAAGTGTAATGTGATACAGATGGTTTAGTAGGAATACATATCAGTAGTCAGTGAGTACCTATAAGTGCCATATCTGTCTGTACTATTAGCAGTTGTTATATATAATTGTAATGTGATACAGAGATGGTTTAGTAGGAATACAGATCAGTAGTCAGTGAGTACCTATATGTGCACTATCTGTCTGTACTATTAGCTGTTGTTACATATAGGTGTAATGTGATACAGAAATGGTTTAGTAGGAATACATATCAGTAGTCAGTGAGTACCTATATGTGCACTATCTGTCTGTACTATTAGCAGCTGTTACATATAGGTGTAATGTGATACAGATGGTTTAGTAGGAATACAGATCAGTAGTCAGTGAGTACCTATATGTGTCCTATCTGTCTGTACTATTAGCAGTTGTTACATATAGGTGTAATTGGATACAGAGCTGGTTTAGTAGGAATACATATCAGTAGTCAGTGAGTACCTATATGTGCACTATCTGTCTGTATTATTAGCAGTTGTTACATATAAGTGTAATGTGATACAGATGGTTTAGTAGGAATACAGATCAGTAGTCAGTGAGTACCTATATGTGTCCTATCTGTCTGTACTATTAGCAGTTGTTACATATAGGTGTAATTGGATACAGAGCTGGTTTAGTAGGAATACATATCAGTAGTCAGTGAGTACCTATATGTGCACTATCTGTCTGTATTATTAGCAGTTGTTACATATAAGTGTAATGTGATACAGATGGTTTCGTAGGAATACAGATCAGTAGTCAGTGAGTACCTATATGTGCCATATCTGTCTGTACTATTAGTAGTTGTTACATATAAGTGTAATATGATACAGATGGTTTAGTAGGAATACAGATCAGTAGTCAGTGAATACCTATATGTGCCCTATCTGTCTGTATTATTAGCAGTTGTTACATATAGGTGTAATGTGATACAGTTGGTTTAATAGGAATACAGATCAGTAGTTAGCGAGTACCTATATGTGCCATATCTGTCTGTACTATTAGCAGTTGTTACATATAGGTGTAATGTGATACAGATGGTTTAATAGGAATACAGATCAGTAGTCAGTGAGTACCTATATGTGCCATATCTGTCTGTACTATTAGCTGTTGTTATATATGTTTAATGTGATACAGATGGTTTAATAGGAATACAGATCAGTAGTCAGCGAGTACCTATATGTGCCATATCTGTCTGTACTATTAGCTGTTGTTATATATAAGTTTAATGTGATACAGATGGTTTAATAGGAATACAGATCAGTAGTCAGTGAGTACCTATATGTGCCATATCTGTCTGCACTATTAGTAGTTGTTACATATAGGTGTAATGTGATACAGATGGTTTAATAGGAATACAGATCAGTAGTCAGTGAGTATCTATACGTGCCATATCTGTCTGTATTATTAGTAGTTGTTACATATAGGTGTAATGTGATACAGATGGTTTAATAGGAATACAGATCAGTAGTCAGTGAGTACCTATATGTGCCATATCTGTCTGTACTATTAGCAGTTGTTACATATAGGTGTAATGTGATACAGAGATGGTTTAGTAGTAATACAGATCAGTAGTCAGTGAGTACCTATATGTCCCATATCTGTCTGTAGTATTAGCAGTTGTTACATATAGTTGTAATGTGATACAGAGATGGTTTAGTAGGAATACAGATCAGTAGTAAGTGAGTAACTATATGTGCCCTATTTGTCTGTACTAGTAGCTGTTTTATATATATATATAAGTGTAATGTGATACAGATGGTTTAATAGGAATACAGATCAGTAGTCAGTGAGTACATATATGTGCCCTATCTGTCTGTATTATTAGCAGTTGTTACATATAGGTGTAATGTGATACAGATGGTTTAGTAGGAATACAGATCAGTAGTCAGTGAGTACCTATATGTGCCATATCTGTCTGTATTATTAGCAGTTGTTACATATAGGTGTAATGTGATACAGATGGTTAATAGGAGTACTGATCAGTAGATAGTGAGTACCTACATGTGCCATATCTGTCTGTACTATAAGCAGTTGTTATATATAAGTTTAATGTGATACAGAGATGGTTTAGTAGGAATTCAGATCAGTAGTCAGTGAGTACCTATATGTGCCCTATCTATCTGTATTATTAGCAGTTGCTACAAATAGGTGTAATGTGATACAGAAATGGTTTAGTAGGAATACAGATCAGTAGTCAGTAAGTACCTATTATGTGCCCTATCTGTCTGCACTCTTAGTAGTTGTTATATATAAGTGTAATGTGATATATAGTACCTATATGTGCCATATCTGTCTTTACTATTAGCAGCTGTTACATATAGGTGTAATGTGATACAGATGGTTTAGTAGGAATACAGATCAGTAGTCAGTGAGTACCTATATGTGTCCTATCTGTCTGTACTATTAGCAGTTGTTACATATAGCTGTAATTGGATACAGAGCTGGTTTAGTAGGAATACATATCAGTAGTCAGTGAGTACCTATATGTGCCATATCTGTCTGTACTATTAGCAGTTGTTATATATAAGTGTAATGTGATACAGATGGTTTAGTAGGAATACAGATCAGTAGTCAGTGAGTACCTATATGTGCCATATCTGTCTGTACTATTAGCAGTTGTTATATATAAGTGTAATGTGATACAGAGATGGTTTAGTAGGAATACAGATCAGTAGTCAGTGAGTACCTATATGTACACTATCTGTCTGTACTATTAGCTGTTGTAACATATAGGTGTAATGTGATACAGATGTTTTTTTAGGAATACAGATCAGTAGTCAGTGAGTACCTATATATGCCCTATCTGTCTGTACTATTAGCTGTTGTTACATATAGGTGTAATGTGATACTGATGTTTTTTTAGGAATACAGATCAGTAGTCAGTGAGTACCTATATATGCCCTATCTGTCTGTACTATTAGCTGTTGTTACATATAAGTGTAATGACATACAGATGGTTTATTAGGAATACAGATCAGTAGACAGTGAGTACCAATATGTGCCATATATGTCTGTACTATTAGAAGTTGTTACATTTAAGTGTAATGTGATACATAGATGGTTTAATAGGAATACAGATCAGTAGTCAGTGAGTACCTATATGTGCCCTATCTGTCTGTATTATTAGCAGTTGTTACATATAGGTGTAATGTAATACAGATGGTTTAGTAGAAATACAGATCAGTAGTCAGCGAGTACCTATATGTGCCATATCTGTCTGTACTATTAGCTGTTGTTACATATAAGTGTAATGTGATACAGATGGTTTATTAGGAATACAGATCAGTAGACAGTGAGTACCTATATGTGCCCTATCTGTCTGTACTATTAGCTGTTGTTACATATAAGTGTAATGTGATACAGATGGTTTATTAGGAATACAGATCAGTAGACAGTGAGTACCTATATGTGCCCTATCTGTCTGTATTATTAGCAGTTGTTACATATAGGTGTAATGTGATACAGATGGTTTATTAGGAATACAGATCAGTAGTCAGCGAGTACCTATATGTGCCATATCTGTCTGTACTATTAGCTGTTGTTACATATAAGTCTAATGTGATACAGATGGTTTATTAGGAATACAGATCAGTAGACAGTGAGTACCTATATGTGCCATATATGTCTGTACTATTAGCAGTTGTTACATTTAAGTGTAATGTGATGCATAGATGGTTTAATAGGAATACAGATCAGTAGTTAGTGAGTACCTATATGTGCCCTATCTGTCTGTATTATTAGCAGTTGTTACATATAGGTGTAATGTGATACAGTTGGTTTAATAGGAATACAGATCAGTAGTTAGCGAGTACCTATATGTGCCATATCTGTCTGTACTATTAGCAGTTGTTACATATAGGTGTAATGTGATACAGATGGTTTAATAGGAAAACAGATCAGTAGTCAGTGAGTACCTATATGTGCCCTATCTGTCTGTACTATTAGCAGTTGTTACATATAAGTGTAATGTGATACAGAGATGGTTTATTAGGAATACAGATCAGTAGTCAGTGAGTACCTATATGTGCCATATCTGTCTGCACTATTAGTAGTTGTTACATATAGGTGTAATATGATACAGATGGTTTTATAGGAATACAGATCAGTAGTCAGTGAGTATCTATATGTGCCATATCTGTCTGTATTATTATTAGTTGTTACATATAGGTGTAATGTGATACAGATGGTTTTATAGGAATACAGATCAGTAGTCAGTGAGTATCTATATGTGCCATATCTGTCTGTATTATTATTAGTTGTTACATATACAGGGAGTGCAGAATTATTAGGCAAATAAGTATTTTGACCACATCATCCTCTTTATGCATGTTGTCTTACTCCAAGCTGTATAGGCTCGAAAGCCTACTACCAATTAAGCATATTAGGTGATGTGCATCTCTGTAATGAGAAGGGGTGTGGTCTAATGACATCAACACCCTATATCAGGTGTGCATAATTATTAGGCAACTTCCTTTCCTTTGGCAAAATGGGTCAAAAGAAGGACTTGACAGGCTCAGAAAAGTCAAAAATAGTGAGATATCTTGCAGAGGGATGCAGCACTCTTAAAATTGCAAAGCTTCTGAAGTGTGATCATCGAACAATCAAGCGTTTCATTCAAAATAGTCAACAGGGTCGCAAGAAGCGTGTGGAAAAACCAAGGCGCAAAATAACTGCCCATGAACTGAGAAAAGTCAAGCGTGCAGCTGCCAAGATGCCACTTGCCACCAGTTTGGCCATATTTCAGAGCTGCAACATCACTGGAGTGCCCAAAAGCACAAAGTGTGCAATACTCAGAGACATGGCCAAGGTAAGAAAGGCTGAAAGACGACCACCACAAGACACACAAGCTGAAACGTCAAGACTGGGCCAAGAAATATCTCAAGACTGATTTTTCTAAGGTTTTATGGACTGATGAAATGAGAGTGAGTCTTGATGGGCCAGATGGATGGGCCCGTGGCTGGATTGGTAAAGGGCAGAGAGCTCTAGTCCGACTCAGATGCCAGCAAGGTGGAGGTGGAGTACTGGTTTGGGCTGGTATCATCAAAGATGAGCTTGTGGGGCCTTTTCGGGTTGAGGATGGAGTCAAGCTCAACTCCCAGTCCTACTGCCAGTTTCTGGAAGACACCTTCTTCAAGCAGTGGTACAGGAGGAAGTCTGCATCCTTCAAGAAAAACATGATTTTCATGCAGGACAATGCTCCATCACACGCGTCCAAGTACTCCACAGCGTGGCTGGCAAGAAAGGGTATAAAAGAAGAAAATCTAATGACATGGCCTCCTTGTTCACCTGATCTGAACCCCATTGAGAACCCGTGGTCCATCATCAAATGTGAGATTTACAAGGAGGGAAAACAGTACACCTCTCTGAACAGTGTCTGGGAGGCTGTGGTTGCTGCTGCACGCAATGTTGATGGTGAACAGATCAAAACACTGACAGAATCCATGGATGGCAGGCTTTTGAGTGTCCTTGCAAAGAAAGGTGGCTATATTGGTCACTGATTTGTTTTTGTTTTGTTTTTGAATGTCAGAAATGTATATTTGTGAATGTTGAGATGTTATATTGGTTTCACTGGTAAAAATAAATAATTGAAATGGGTATATATTTGTTTTTTGTTAAGTTGCCTAATAATTATGCACAGTAATAGTCACCTGCACACACAGATATCCCCCTAAAATAGCTATAACTAAAAACAAACTAAAAACTACTTCCAAAACTATTCAGCTTTGATATTAATGAGTTTTTTTGGTTCATTGAGAACATGGTTGTTGTTCAATAATAAAATTAATGTGATACAGATGGTTTAATAGGAATACAGATCAGTACAAATAAATGATAATAATAGTCAGTGAGTACCTATCCGTCTGTACTATTAGCAGTTGTTACATATAGGTGTAATGTGATACAGATGGTTTAGTAGGAATACAGGTCAGTAGTCAGTGAGTACCTATATGTGCCATATCTGTCTGTACTATTAGCTGTTGTTACATATAGGTGTAATGTGATACAGAGATGGTTTATTAGGAATACAGATCAGTAGTCAGAGTACCTATATGTGCCATATCTATCTGTACTATTAGCAGTTGTTATATATAAGTTTAATGTGATACAGAGATGGTTTATTAGAAAACATAATTTATATAAGAATTTACCTGATAAATTAATTTCTTTCATATTGGCAAGAGTCCATGAGCTAGTGACGTATGGAATATACAATCCTACCAGGAGGGGCAAAGTTTCCCAAACCTTAAAATGCCTATAAATACACCCCCCACCACACCCACAATTCAGTTTAACGAATAGCCAAGAAGTGGGGTGATAAGAAAGGAGCAAAAAGCATCAACAAGGAATTGGAATAATTGTGCTTTATACAAAAAAATCATAACCACCATAAAAAGGGTGGCTCTCATGGCCAATATGAAAGAAATTAATTTATCAGGTAAATTCTTACATAAATTATGTTTTCTTTCATGTAAATGGCAAGAGTCCATGAGCTAGTGATGTATGGGATAGCAAATACCCAAGATGTGGAACTCCACGCGAGTCACTAAAGAGGGAGGGATAAAAATAAAGACAGCCAATTCCGCTGAAAAATTAATCCACAACCCAAATCAAAAGTTTTAATCTTATAATGAAAAAAAACTGAAATTATAAGCAGAAGAATCAAACTAAAACTGCTGCCTGAAGTACTTTTCTACCAAAAACTGCTTCTGAAGAAGAGAAAACATCAAAATGGCAGAATTTAGTAAAAGTATACAAAGAAGACCAAGTTGCTGCTTTGCAAATCTGATCAACAGAAGCTTCATTCTTAAAAGCCCAGGATGTAGAAACTGACCTAGTAGAATGAGCCGTAATCCTCTGAGGTGGGAATTTACCTGACTCCAAATAAGCATGAAGAATCAAAAGCTTTAACCAAGATGCCAAAGAAATAGCAGAAGCCTTCTGACCTTTCCTAGAACCAGAAAAGATAACAAATAGACTAGAAGTCTTCCTGAAATCTTTAGTAGCTTCAACATAATATTTCAAAGCTCTTACCACATCCAAAGAATGTAAGGATCTCTCCAGAGAATTCTTAGGATTAGGACACAAAGAAGGGACAACAAATTCTCTACTAATGATGTTGGAGTTCACAACTTTAGGTAAAAATTTAAACGAAGTCCGCAAAACCGCCTTATCCTGATGAAAAATCAGAAAAGGAGACTCAAGAAAGAGCAGATAAATCAGAAACTCTTCTAGCAGAAGAGATGGCCAAAAGGAACAACACTTTTCCAGAAAGTAATTTAATGTCCAGAGAATGCATAGGCTCAAACGGAGGAGCCTGTAAAGCCTTCAAAACCAAATTAAGACTCCAAGGAGGAAAAATTGATTTAATGACAGGCTTGATACGAACCAAAGCCTGCACAAAACAATGAATATCAGGAAGTTTAGCAATTTTTCTGTGGAACAGAACAGAAAGAGCTGAGATTTGTCCTTTCAAGGAACTTGCAGACAAACCCTTATCTAAACCATCTTGAAGAAGCTGTAAAATTTTAGGAATTCTAAAAGAATGCCAAAGGAATTTATGAGAAGAGCACCATGAGATGTAAGTCTTCCAAACTCGATAATAAATCTTTCTAGACACAGATTTACGAGCCTGCAACATAGTATTAATCACTGAGTCAGAGAAACCTCTATGACTAATCACTAAGCGTTCAATTTCCATACCATCAAATTTAATGATTTGAGATCCTGATGGAAAAATGAACCTTGAGATATAAGGTCTGGCCTTAATGGAAGTGGCCAAGGTTGGCAACTGGACATCCAAACAAGATCCACATACTAAAACCTGTGCGGCCATGCTGGAGCCACCAGCAACACAAATGATTGCTCCATGATGATTTTGAAAATCACTCTTGGAAGAAGAACTAGAGGCAGAAAAAAATATATAGGCAGGTTTATAACTCCAACGAAGTGTCATGCATCCACTGCTTCCGCCTGAGGATCCCTGGACCTGGATAGGTACCTGGGAAGTTTCTTATTTAGATGAGATGCCATCAGATCTATCTATTTGTGGAAGCCCCCACATCTGAACAATTTGAAAAAACACATCTGGTTGAAGAGACCACTCTCCTGGATGTAAAGCTTGACGACTGAGATAATCCGCTTCCCAATTGTCTATACCTGGGATATGGACCGCAGAAATTAGACAGGAGCTGGATTCTGCCCAAGCAAGTATCCGAGATACTTCTTTCATAGCCTGAGGACTGTGAGTCCCACCCTGATGATTGACATACGCCACAGTTGTGACATTGTCTGTCTGAAAACCAATAAACGTCTCTCTCTTCAATAGAAGACAAAACTGAAGAGCTCTTAGAATCACACAGAGTTCCAAAATATTGATTGGTAATCTCGCCTCTTGAGATTTCCAAACCCCTTGTGCTGTCAGAGATCCCCAGACAGCTTCCCAACCTAAAAGACTCACATCTGTTGTGATCACGGTCCAGGTTGGATGAACCAAAGAGACCCGTAGAACTATACGATGGTGATCTAACCACCAAGTCAGAGATAGTTGAATATTGGGATTCAAGGATATGAAATGTGATATCCTAGTATAATCCCTGCACCATTAATTCAGCATTAAAAACTGGAGAGGTCTCATATGAAAATGATCAAAAGGAATAGAGTCCGATGCTGCAGACATGAGACCTAAAACTTCCATGCATATAGCTACTGAAGGAAATAATAGAGACTGAAGGTTCCGACAAGCTGAACCCAAAATAAATTGTCTCTTGTCTGTTAGAGACAAAGACATTGACACAATCTATCTGGAAACCTAAAAAAGGTGACCCTTGTCTGAGGAATCAAGGAACTTTTTTGGTAAAATGATCCTCCAACCATGTCTTTGATGAAACAACAGAAGTGAATCGTATGAGATTCTGCAGAATGAAAAGACTGAGCAAGTACCAAGATATTGTCCAAATAAGGAAACACTGAGAACCTTTGAAAAGATTCTTAGAGCTGTCGCTAGGCCAGAAAGGAAGAGCAACAAATTGGTAATGCTTGTCTAAAAAAGAGAATCTCAGAAAATTAAAATAATCTGAATGAAACGGAATATGAAGATATGCATACTGTAAGTCTATTGTGGGCAAATAATGCCCTTGCTGAACAAAAGGCAGAATAGACCTTATAATCACCATTCTGAAAGATGGTACTCTTACATGACAATTCAAAAGATTTTCTATCTTTGGGACAATGAAAAGTTCTGAATAAAACCCCAGACCCCGTTCCTGAAACAAAACTGGTATGAATACCCCAGATAACTCCAGGTCTGAAACACACTTCAGGAAAGTCTGAGCCTTTACTGGAATAGCTAGAATATGTGAGAGAGAAAAAGACTTCTCACAGGTGGTCTTACTCTGAAACCTATTCTGTACCCCAATCTAAGGAGTTTGGAACGAATTGAACCAAACAACTTTAGAAAAATCTTAACCTGCCCCCTACCAGCTAAGCTGGAATAAGGGCCGCACCTTCATGGAAATTTGGGGGCTGGCTTTGTTCTCTTAAATGGCTTGAATTCATTCCATTATGAAGAAAGCTTCCAATTAGAAACATATTACTTGGGGAAGAATTAGGTTTCTGTTCCTTATTAAGAACAAAAACGGTTATAAGCTTAAGATTTACCCTTAGAACTTAATCTTGAGGCAAAAAAACTATCTTCCCCACAGTAACAGTTGAAAGTATTGAATCCAACTGTGAACCAAATAAATTATTACCTTGGAAGGAAAGAAAATAGAAATCTGAATTTAGAAATTAAATCAGCATTCCAAGATTTAAGCCACAAAGTTCTTCTAGCTAAAATAGCTAAAGACAGATTTAACCTCAATTTTGATAATATAAAAAAATGGCATCACAAATGAAATTATTAGAATATTGAATCAAGTTAACAATGCTAAACAAATCATAATTCGATACTTGTTGCGCTAAAGTTTCCAACCAAAAAAGATAAAACAGCTGTAACATCAGCCAAATAAATTGCAGGCCTAAGAAAAGGACCTGAAAATAAATGAATTTTCCTTAGATAAGATACAAGTTTCCCATCTGAAGGATCTTTAAAATAAATACTATTTTCCATAGGAATAGTAGTACGTTTAGTAAGAGTAGAGATAGCCCCATTAACTTTGGGGATCTTTTCCCAAAACTCCAAACTAACTGCTGGCAAAGGATACAATTTTAAAAACCTTAAAGAAGGAATAAAAGAAATGCCAGGCCTATTCCATTCCCTAGTATCAGGAACTGGAAAAAAACCCTCTGAAGTAACCACAGGAGGTTAATAAACAGAATTTAAATATTAGCTAGTCTTAAAATCAAGAGGACTAGTCCCCTCAATATCCAATATAATCAACACTTTTTCGACAAAGAACAAATGTACTCCATTTAAAAATAAAAAAGTAGATTTGTTAGTGTCAATATCTGATGAAGGATATTCTGAATCAGATAAAACCTCATAAGAGAAGGATAATTCAGTATGTTGTCTGTCATTTGAAAATTCATCAACTAGATGAGAAGTTTAAAAAAGACCTTTACATTTTATTAGAAGGCAGGATGGCAGACAAAGCCTTCTGAATAGAATCAGAAAAATATTCTTATAGATCCCCAGGTATATCTTGTACATCAGATGTTAAAAGAATAGCAATAGACAATGCATTAATACTGATGGACATTTTCTCTGCATGTAAAAGTTTATCATGATAACTTATTACAAACCATAGCTAAAGATAAAAATTCTTAACATAAAAATAAATGAACTTAGCTTTGGTAGGACTGATATCAGTCAGCAGGAATCAACACTGTTTTCTGATACAGGACCAGTTTTGAGATATCTTGCAAATGTAAGAGAAAAAACAACATATAAAGCAAAATATCAATTTCCTTATATGACAGTTTCAGGAATGGGAAAGAAATGCAAAACAAAATAAGCCTCTGGAAACCAGAAGCAAAAAGAAATGAAGTCTTAAATAATGCCAAAAGTTTGGCGCCAAGTATGACGCCCACAATTGACAAAATATTTTTTGGCGCCAAAAACGTCTGCAACAAACACGAGCGTCATAGATGACGCAACTAAGTGAAAAAACTCGGCGCCAACTAAGACGCCGGAAATGACGAAATTACGTCAACAAACGTAATTCTTGCACCAAAAAAGTCTTGCGCCAAGAATGACGCAATAAATTATAGCATTTTGCGCTCCCGCAAGCCTAACAGCCCGCAATTTAGAAAAGAGAGTCAATTTAAAAACTTCAGGTAAAATTTTTTTATTTTTTTTTATTTGCATTTCCCAAATATGAAACTGACAGTCTGCAAAAAGGAAATATACTGATAAACCTGAATCATGGCAAATATAAGTACAAAACATTTATTTAGAACTTTAAATATAAAGTGCCAAACCATAGCTGAGAGTGTCTTAAATCAAGGAAACATACTTACCAAAAGACACTCATCTACATAAAGTAGATAGCCAAACCAGTACTGAAACGAGAATCAGCAGAGGTAATGGTATATAAGAGTATATCGTCTATCTGAAAAGGGAGGTAGGAGATGAATCTCTATGACCGATAACAGCGAACCTATTTAATAGATCCCCGTTAGGATGACCATTGTATTCAATAGGTAATACTCCCTTCACATCCCTCTGTCATTCACTGCACTCTGAGAGGAACCGGGCTTCAAAAAAGCTGAGAAGCGCATATCAACGTAGAAATCTAGCACAAACTTAATTCACCACCTCCATAGGAGGCAAAGTTTGTAAAACTGAATTGTGGGTGTGGTGGGGGGGTGTATTTATAGTCATTTTGATGTTTGGGAAACTTTGCCCCTCCTGGTATGATTGTATATCCCATACGTCACTAGCTCATGGACTCTTGCGAATTACATGAAAGAAATACAGATCAGTAGTCAGTGAGTACCTATATGTGCCATATCTGTCTGTACTATTAGTAGTTGTTACATATAGGTGTAATGTGATATAGATGGTTTAGTAGGAATACAGATCAGTAGTCAGTGAGTACCTATATCTGCCATATCTGTCTGTACTATTAGCTGTTGTTACATAGAGGTGTAATGTGATACAGTGATGGTTTAGTAGGAATACAGAAAAGTAGTCAGTGAGTACCTATATGTGCCATATATGTCTGTATTATTAGCAGTTGTTACATATAGGTGTAATGTGATACAGATGGTTTAGTAGGAATACAGATCAGTAGTCAGTGAGTACCTATATGTGCCATATCTGTCTGTACTATTAGCAGTTGTTACATATAGGTGTAATGTGATACAGATGGTTTAGTAGGAATACAGATCAGTAGTCAGTGGGTACCTATATGTGCCATATCTGTCTGTACTATTAGCTGACTTAACCATTGATCAGCCCCCCCCCCTTGACATGTGCAATTTTTGATCAAGTGACTAAAACATATATGCAGTTTATTCTTAAGTGTCTATTTAAACTTGGAAATGTTGTAAAGGTAGTAACATACACACACACAGACACACTCATACACTGAAACACACACTCACACATAAGGATTCACATATAGACACTCTAGAAGACACGCAAAGAAACACACTCAGACACAGACACCCAAACAGACACTCAGCAATTGTTTACATTGACCTGACAAGTAATGAGGTAAACAAAAATAATTCTGTGAATTCAAAATTGTACATTAATGATCTGGGTAGATGGCTAGATAAAGAAAAGTACTTTTAAAAGGTTGACATATGTTTGTTTTTCCCCCAACCAAGAGCACCACTTCAAATATAGTGTACAAATGTTCCCATCTGTCAGCTGTACTTATAGATTTTTAAAATGCTGTACTCTATATGGTCTTGGTGGAACCATAAGCTGTGGTACTCATACCATTAGATCTGGTTAAATGCAGGATTTAGGCTTGTTGGTATGTATTTCAAAATTAAGTCAGCTGTAGTGTAAACTGAACAGTTTTAAGTTAACCTGTCTCATTTCAAACACTGAGCAATCTTAGTCTGAGAGTATATTTTATGCAGATGTAAGAATCTTATATAAAATGCCTCCTTGCATCTGGAAAGTCCTTGCATAAAGGGGCAGTAAACTGGAATGTAATATAAAAATGCATATCTGCCAAAAGGGCACCTACCATTTGTGTATTGAGGAGGAAACATTTCTGCATGGTTTTTAATATAGAATTTCTACAGCATTGTCAAATAATCATAAATACACTGCTGCTAAAAAAATGTGTTTTTATGGACCCCTGGCCCCACCATACAACTACAACCACACTGAAGTTACAATCCGAAATTGCACAAAGAAATAAAAAACATTTGCTAAGTAAGTCCTATCTCCTCTGCAAATGAAAGTGATCAGCCGTCTGACTCAGGCACACACTCTACAAACAAAGTGCCAAGTCTTTCTCACACTGCGCATAGTGGTTTAGTGCACACTCAGAAATCCTCTCAAATGCTAATACTTTACTTCTTGTAACAACATTTCCCATGCTCAATTAGCACTCTGCTGTAGTACCCACTGGTGGCTGCCCTGTCACCACCTGATGGCGGCCCTGACTATTAGCAGTTGTTACATATAGGTGTAATGTGATACAGATGATTTAGTAGGAATACAGATCAGTAGTCAGTGAATACCTATATGTGCCATATCTGTCTGTACTATTAGCAGTTGTTACATATATGTGTAATGTGATACAGATGGTTTAGTAGGAATACAGATCAGTAGTCAGTGAGTACCTATATGTGCCATATCTGTCTGTACTATTAGCTGTTGTTACATATAGGTGTAATGTGATACAGAGATGGTTTAGTAGGAATACATATCAGTAGTCAGTGAGTACCTATATGTGCACTATCTGTCTGTATTATTAGCAGTTGTTACATATAGGTGTAATGTGATACAGATGGTTTAGTAGGAATACAGATCAGTAGTCAGTAAGTACCTATTATGTGCCCTATCTGTCTGTACTATTAGCAGTTGTTACATATATGTGTAATGTGATACAGATGGTTTAGTAGGAATACAGATCAGTAGTCAGTGAGTACCTATATGTGCCATATCTGTCTGTACTATTAGCAGTTGTTACATATATGTGTAATGTGATACAGATGGTTTAGTAGGAATACAGATGAGTAGTCAGTGAGTACCTATATGTGCCATATCTGTCTGTACTATTAGTAGTTGCTACATATAGGTGTAATGTGATACAGAGATGGTTTAGTAGGAATACATATCAGTAGTCAGTGAGTACCTATATGTGCACTATCTGTCTGTATTATTAGCAGTTGTTACATATAGGTGTAATGTAATACAGAGATGGTTTATTAGGAATACAGATCAGTAGTCAGTGAGTACCTATATGTGCACTATCTGTCTGTGTTATTAGCAGTTGTTACATATAGGTGTAATGTGATACAGATGGTTTAGTAGGAATACAGATCAGTAGTCAGTGAGTACCTATATGTGCCATATCTGTCTGTACTATTAGCAGTTGTTACATATATGTGTAATGTGATACAGATGGTTTAGTAGGAATACAGATCAGTAGTCAGTGAATACCTATATGTGCCATATCTGTCTGTACTATTAGCTGTTGTTACATATAGGTGTAATGTGATACAGAGATGGTTTAGTAGGAATACATATCAGTAGTCAGTGAGTACCTATATGTGCACTATCTGTCTGTATTATTAGCAGTTGTTACATATAGGTGTAATGTAATACAGAGATGGTTTATTAGGAATACAGATCAGTAGTCAGTGAGTACCTATATGTGCACTATCTGTCTGTGTTATTAGCAGTTGTTACATATAGGTGTAATGTGATACAGATGGTTTAGTAGGAATACAGATCAGTAGTCAGTTAGTACCTATATGTGCCCTATTTGTCTGTACTATTAGCAGTTGTTACATATAAGTGTAATGTGATACAGATGATTTAGTAGGAATACAGGTCAGTAGTATATAGTGCATTGCTGTTTACTTACTACCTGTGCGTCACACACATAGACTGTTTGCATATCTCGTGCAAGCTGTACAATGGCGCCTTCAGTATCTCTGTACAAATAATTCCCAGGGATCACTGCACCAGCATCCAGACACAGAGTTTTAACCTCTTCTTGATGTTTCTGTTGCAGAGTCTGATGGGCAGTGTTGTGCATAATCACCAAATCCTCTTGAAGTTTTGCCCACTCCCAGCACATGTCGTTCTGCCCACTGCAAAGCTTCTTCACATAAAGATAAGTAAAACAGCGAAAATACTGGTTGTTTATCACATGCTATTGCTGCACTAGATAAAGATAGACACGTACACAGCATGCTTGTGTGTGACATATAAGTACTTCACATATGACTTGTGTTGTGTCACTAGATAAAGATACACACGTACACAGCATGCTTGTGTGTGACATATTAGTACTTCACATATGACTTGTGTTGTGTCACTAGATAAAGATACACACGTACACAGCATGCTTGTGTGTGACATATTAGTACTTCACATATGACTTGTGTTGTGTCACTAGATAAAGATACACACGTACACAGCATGCTTGTGTGTGACATATTAGTACTTCACATATGACTTGTGTTGTGTCACTAGATAAAGATACACACGTACACAGCATGCTTGTGTGTGACATATTAGTACTTCACATATGACTTGTGTTGTGTCACTAGATAAAGATACACACGTACACAGCATGCTTGTGTGTGACATATTAGTACTTCACATATGACTTGTGTTGTGCCACTAGATAAAGATACACACACGTACACAGCATGCTTGTGTGTGACATATAAGTACTTCACATATGACTTGTGTTGTGTCACTAGATAAAGATACACACACGTACACAGCATGCTTGTGTGTGACATATAAGTACTTCACATATGACTTGTGTTGTGTCACTAGATAGAGATACACTCACGTACACAGCATGCTTGTGTGTGACATATTAGTACTTCACATATGACTTGTGTTGTGTCACTAGATAAAGATACACACACGTACACAGCATGCTTGTGTGTGACATATAAGTACTTCACATATGACTTGTGTTGTGTCACTAGATAAAGATACACACACGTACACAGCATGCTTGTGTGTGACATATAAGTACTTCACATATGACTTGTGTTGTGTCACTAGATAAAGATACACACACGTACACAGCATGCTTGTGTGTGACATATAAGTACGTCACATATGACTTGTGTTGTGTCACTAGATAAAGATACACACACGTACACAGCATGATTGTGTGTGACATATTAGTACTTCACATATGACTTGTGTTGTGTCACTAGATAAAGATACACACGTACACAGCATGCTTGTGTGTGACATATAAGTACTTCACATATGACTTGTGTTGTGTCACTAGATAAAGATACACACACGTACACAGCATGCTTGTGTGTGACATATTAGTACTTCACATATGACTTGTGTTGTATCACTAGATAAAGATACACACGTACACAGCATGCTTGTGTGTGACATATAAGTACTTCACATATGACTTGTGTTGTGTCACTAGATAAAGATACAAACACGTACACAGCACGCTTGTGTGTGACATATAAGTACTGCACATATGACTTGTGTTGTGTCACTAGATAAAGATACACACACGTACACCGCATTCTTGTGTGTGACATATTAGTACTTCACATATGACTTGTGTTGTGCCACTAGATAAAGATACACACACGTACACAGCATGCTTGTGTGTGACATATTAGTACTTCACATATGACTTGTGTTGTGCCACTAGATAAAGATACACACACGTACACAGCATGCTTGTGTTTGACATAAGTACTTCACATATGACTTGTGTTGTGTCATTAGATAAAGATACACACAGGTACACAGCATGCTTGTGTGTGACATATTAGTACTTCACATATGACTTGTGTTGTGTCACTAGATAAAGATACACACACGTACACAGCATGCTTGTGTTTGACATAAGTACTTCACATATGACTTGTGTTGTGTCACTAGATAAAGATACACACACGTACACAGCATGCTTGTGTTTGACATAAGTACTTCACATATGACTTGTGTTGTGTCACTAGATAAAGATACAAACACGTACACAGCATGCTTGTGTGTGACATATAAGTACTTCACATATGACTTGTGTTGTGTCACTAGATAAAGATACAAACACGTACACAGCATGCTTGTGTGTGACATATAAGTACTTCACATATGACTTGTGTTGTGTCACTAGATAAAGATACACACACGTACACAGCATGCTTGTGTGTGACATATTAGTACTTCACATATGACTTGTGTTGTGCCACTAGATAAAGATACACACACGTACACAGCATGCTTGTGTGTGACATATTAGTACTTCACATATGACTTGTGTTGTGCCACTAGATAAAGATACACACATACACAGCATGCTTGTGTTTGACATAAGTACTTCACATATGACTTGTGTTGTGCCACTAGATAAAGATACACACACGTACACAGCATGCTTGTGTGTGACATATAAGTACTTCACATATGACTTGTGTTGTGTCACTAGATAAAGATACACACACGTACACAGCATGCTTGTGTTTGACATAAGTACTTCACATATGACTTGTGTTGTGTCACTAGATAAAGATACACACACGTACACAGCATGCTTGTGTTTGACATAAGTACTTCACATATGACTTGTGTTGTGTCACTAGATAAAGATACAAACACGTACACAGCATGCTTGTGTTTGACATAAGTACTTCACATATGACTTGTGTTGTGTCATTAGATAAAGATACACACAGGTACACAGCATGCTTGTGTGTGACATATTAGTACTTCACATATGACTTGTGTTGTGTCACTAGATAAAGATACACACACGTACACAGCATGCTTGTGTTTGACATAAGTACTTCACATATGACTTGTGTTGTGTCACTAGATAAAGATACACACACGTACACAGCATGCTTGTGTTTGACATAAGTACTTCACATATGACTTGTGTTGTGTCACTAGATAAAGATACAAACACGTACACAGCATGCTTGTGTGTGACATATAAGTACTTCACATATGACTTGTGTTGTGTCACTAGATAAAGATACAAACACGTACACAGCATGCTTGTGTGTGACATATAAGTACTTCACATATGACTTGTGTTGTGTCACTAGATAAAGATACACACACGTACACAGCATGCTTGTGTGTGACATATTAGTACTTCACATATGACTTGTGTTGTGCCACTAGATAAAGATACACACACGTACACAGCATGCTTGCGTGTGACATATTAGTACTTCACATATGACTTGTGTTGTGCCACTAGATAAAGATACACACACGTACACAGCATGCTTGTGTTTGACATAAGTACTTCACATATGACTTGTGTTGTGCCACTAGATAAAGATACACACACGTACACAGCATGCTTGTGTGTGACATATAAGTACTTCACATATGACTTGTGTTGTGTCACTAGATATATATATACACGTACACAGCATGCTTGTGTTTGACATAAGTACTTCACATATGACTTGTGTTGTGTCACTAGATAAAGATACACACATGTACACAGCATGCTTGTGTGTGACATATAAGTACTTCACATATGACTTGTGTTGTGTCACTAGATAAAGATACACACGTACACAGCATGCTTGTGTGTGACATATAAGTACTTCACAGTGAAAAAGGGTGTGTGTACAAGCGCTAAGGTAATCCCCAAGCTGTATCCAAACAGAGATCCTAACCAACCTCCAAAAAATATGCACAAGTAGTAAGAAGTGAATACAGCGCCAACAAGAGGCCAAGGGATAAATATACTCACAGAGAGATAAAAGAAGATTATTTAATGAACCATGTTAAAAAGCATCAGTAATAAAAGACTATATATAAAAAATGTAAAAAGCACATATAAATAAAATTACAAATACAGGAATATCTTACAGAAGCGGCTCAAAGGGCCAAAGCTGATAATTACAATAAAAACAAAGGTAATAACAGGTGATCAGTGTGAGTGGTACACCAGAATAAGAGTGTATACTGATAAAACAGAATTAGCCTAAGTACAACTGTAGCAAGTGCATCAAACAAAAAACTAATAAACAATAATACAAACAATAGTGTTCAAAATTAGTGTTTCAAAAATAGTGTTCCAAAAAATAGAAAAATGCACTGCAGTGCAAAAAAAGGGGGTAGCAAAATAATTGTATAGATACAATCAAGTAGTGAGTGAGTGCAAATGGATATAAAAATGCTAGCTACTTAATCCAGTGAGGTTAAGATATAATTAAATAAAATACACAATATGCAATAACATAAAAAATATAATACACAATATGCAATAACATAAAAAATAAAAAATAAAATATAAAATATAATCCAAAAAAGTGTTCAAAAAGTTGATCAACAAATGTTAGTGAAGAACAAAAATAAGTCAATCAAAACTAAAAAATGGAAAAAAAGGGTGATGAAAAGCAAGGTGAAAGTGAGGAAATTGATTCCTTCCAATGTTAGTTACTTTAACAGATCCAAATTCCTGAGTGTGGTTGCTGAAGTAGCTGATTGGATCCTAGCACCTGTCAGCTGCTCCTATGGTATCCTAAAAAGTGTCCCTGTAAAAAAAGAAATTCACAACATAGTGTATCCAATATGAGAATGAAGTAAAGATTAAAGTAATGCTTACCAATATGTCAACGCGTTTCTGCTCTCAAAAAAGGGCCTTTCTCAAGACTTCTCTCAGTCTTGAGAAAGGCCCTTTTTTGAGGGCAGAAACGCGTTGACATATTGGTAAGCATTACTTTAATCTTTACTTCATTCTCATATTGGATACACTATGTTGTGAATTTCTTTTTTTACAGGGACACTTTTTAGGATACCATAGGAGCAGCTGACAGGTGCTAGGATCCAATCAGCTACTTCAGCAACCACACTCAGGAATTTGGATCTGTTAAAGTAACTAACATTGGAAGGAATCAATTTCCTCACTTTCACCTTGCTTTTCATCACCCTTTTTTTCCATTTTTTAGTTTTGATTGACTTATTTTTGTTCTTCACTAACATTTGTTGATCAACTTTTTGAACACTTTTTTGGATTATATTTTATATTTTATTTTTTATTTTTTATGTTATTGCATATTGTGTATTATATTTTTTATGTTATTGCATATTGTGTATTTTATTTAATTATATCTTAACCTCACTGGATTAAGTAGCTAGCATTTTTATATCCATTTGCACTCACTCACTACTTGATTGTATCTATACAATTATTTTGCTACCCCCCTTTTTTTGCACTGCAGTGCATTTTTCTATTTTTTGGAACACTATGGCCTAGATTTGGAGTTCGGCGGTAAAAGGGCTGTTAACGCTCCGCGGGCTTTTTTCTGGCCGCACCATAAATTTAACTCTGGTATCGAGAGTTTAATCAAATGCTGCGTTAGGCTCCAAAAAAGGAGCGTAGAGCATTTTTACCGCAAATGCAACTCTCGATACCAGAGTTGCTTATGGACGCGGCCGGCCTCAAAAACGTGCTCGTGCACGATTCTCCCATAGGAAACAATGGGGCTGTTTGAGCTGAAAAAAAACCTAACACCTGCAAAAAAGCAGCGTTCAGCTCCTAACGCAGCCCCATTGTTTCCTATGGGGAAACACTTCCTACGTCTGCACCTAACACCCTAACATGTACCCCGAGTCTAAACACCCCTAACCTTACACTTATTAACCCCTAATCTGCCGCTCCCGCTATCGCTGACCCCTGCATATTTTTTTTAACCCCTAATCTGCCGCTCCGTAAACCGCCGCAACCTACGTTATCCCTATGTACCCCTAATCTACTGCCCTAACATCGCCGACCCCTATATTATATTTATTAACCCCTAATCTGCCCCCCTCAACGTCGCCGACACCTGCCTACACTTATAAACCCCTAATCTGCCGAGCGGACCTGAGCGCTACTATAATAAAGTTATTAACCCCTAATCCGCCTCACTAACCCTATCATAAATAGTATTAACCCCTAATCTGCCCTCCCTAACATCGCCGACACCTACCTTCAATTATTAACCCCTAATCTGCCGAGCGGACCTCACCGCTACTATAATAAATGTATTAACCCCTAAAGCTAAGTCTAACCCTAATACTAACACCCCCCTAATTTAAATATAATTTACATCTAACGAAATAAATTAACTCTTATTAAATAACTTATTCCTATTTAAAGCTAAATACTTACCTGTAAAATAAATCCTAATATAGCTACAATATAAATTATAATTATATTATAGCTATTTTAGGATTAATATTTATTTTACAGGCAACTTTGTAATTATTTTAACCAGGTACAATAGCTATTAAATAGTTAAGAACTATTTAATAGTTACCTAGTTAAAATAATAACAAATGTACCTGTAAAATAAATCCTAACCTAAGATATAATTAAACCTAACACTACCCTATCAATAAAATAATTAAATAAACTACCTACAATTACCTACAATTAACCTAACACTACACTATCAATAAATTAATTAAACACAATTGCTACAAATAAATACAATTAAATAAACTAGCTAAAGTACAAAAAATAAAAAAGAACTAAGTTACAAAAAATAATAAAATATTTACAAACATAAGAAAAATCTTACAACAATTTTAAACTAATTACACCTACTCTAAGCCCCCTAATAAAATAACAAAGCCCCCCAAAATAAAAAATGCCCTACCCTATTCTAAATTAAAAAAGTTACAAGCTCTTTTACCTTACCAACCCTGACCAGGGCCCTTTGCGGGGCATGCCCCAAGGATTTCAGCTCTTTTGCCTGTAAAAAAAAACATACCATACCCCCCCCCAACATTACAACCCACCACCCACATACCCCTAATCTAACCCAAACCCCCCTTAAATAAACCTAACACTAAGCCCCTGAAGATCTTCCTACCTTGTCTTCACCATACCAGGTTCACCGATCCGTCCTGGCTCCAACATCTTCATCCAACCCAAGCGGGGGTTGGCGATCCATCATCCGGTGCTGAAGAGGTCCAGAAGAGGCTCCAAAGTCTTCCTCCTATCCGGCAAGAAGAGGACATCCGGACCGGCAAACATCTTCTCCAAGCGGCATCTTCAATCTTCTTCCATCCGGTGCGGAGCGGGTCCATCTTGAAGTAGGCGACGCGGATCCATCCTCTTCTTCCGTTGTCTCCCGACGAATGACGGTTCCTTTAAGGGACGTCATCCAAGATGGCGTCCCTCGAATTCCGATTGGCTGATAGGATTCTATCAGCCAATCGGAATTAAGGTAGGAATTTTCTGATTGGCTGATGGAATCAGCCAATCAGAATCAAGTTCAATCCGATTGGCTGATCCAATCAGCCAATCAGATTGAGCTCGCATTCTATTGGCTGATCGGAACAGCCAATAGAATGCAAGCTCAATCTGATTGGCTGATTGGATCAGCCAATCGGATTGAACTTGATTCTGATTGGCTGATTCCATCAGCCAATCAGAAAATTCCTACCTTAATTCCGATTGGCTGATAGAATCCTATCAGCCAATCGGAATTCGAGGGACGCCATCTTGGATGACGTCCCTTAAAGGAACCGTCATTCGTCGGGAGACAACGGAAGAAGAGGATGGATCCGCGTCGCCTGCTTCAAGATGGACCCGCTCCGCACCGGATGGAAGAAGATTGAAGATGCCGCTTGGAGAAGATGTTTGCCGGTCCGGATGTCCTCTTCTTGCCGGATAGGAGGAAGACTTTGGAGCCTCTTCTGGACCTCTTCAGCACCGGATGATGGATCGCCAACCCCCGCTTGGGTTGGATGAAGATGTTGGAGCCAGGACGGATCGGTGAACCTGGTATGGTGAAGACAAGGTAGGAAGATCTTCAGGGGCTTAGTGTTAGGTTTATTTAAGGGGGGTTTGGGTTATATTAGGGGTATGTGGGTGGTGGGTTGTAATGTTGGGGGGGGGTATGGTATGTTTTTTTTTACAGGCAAAAGAGCTGAAATCCTTGGGGCATGCCCCGCAAAGGGCCCTGTTCAGGGCTGGTAAGGTAAAAGAGCTTGTAACTTTTTTAATTTAGAATAGGGTAGGGCATTTTTTATTTTGGGGGGCTTTGTTATTTTATTAGGGGGCTTAGAGTAGGTGTAATTAGTTTAAAATTGTTGTAAGATTTTTCTTATGTTTGTAAATATTTTATTATTTTTTGTAACTTAGTTCTTTTTTATTTTTTGTACTTTAGCTAGTTTATTTAATTGTATTTATTTGTAGCAATTGTGTTTAATTAATTTATTGATAGTGTAGTGTTAGGTTAATTGTAGGTAATTGTAGGTAGTTTATTTAATTATTTTATTGATAGGGTAGTGTTAGGTTTAATTATATCTTAGGTTAGGATTTATTTTACAGGTAAATTTGTTATTATTTTAACTAGGTAACTATTAAATAGTTCTTAACTATTTAATAGCTATTGTACCTGGTTAAAATAATTACAAAGTTGCCTGTAAAATAAATATTAATCCTAAAATAGCTATAATATAATTATAATTTATATTGTAGCTATATTAGGATTTATTTTACAGGTAAGTATTTAGCTTTAAATAGGAATCATTTATTTAATAAGAGTTAATTAATTTCGTTAGATTTAAATTATATTTAACTTAGGGGGGTGTTAGTGTTAGGGTTAGACTTAGCTTTAGGGGTTAATCAATTTATTAGAATAGCGGTGAGCTCCGGTCGTCAGATTAGGGGTTAATAATTGAAGTTAGGTGTCGGCGATGTTAGGGAGGGCAGATTAGGGGTTAATACTATTTATGATAGGGTTAGTGAGGCGGGTTAGGGGTTAATAACTTTATTATAGTAGCGCTCAGGTCCGCTCGGCAGATTAGGGGTTAATAAGTGTAGGCAGGTGTCGGCGACGTTGAGGGGGGCAGATTAGGGGTTAATAAATATAATATAGGGGTCGGCGGTGTTAGGGGTAGCAGATTAGGGGTACATAGGGATAACGTAGGTGGCGGCGCTTTGCGGTCGGAAGATTAGGGGTTAATTATTTTAAGTAGCTGGCGGCGACGTTGTGGGGGGCAGGTTAGGGGTTAATAAATGTAATACAGGGGTCGGCGGGGTTAGGGGCAGCAGATTAGGGGTACATAAGTATAACGTAGGTGGCGGTCGGCAGATTAGGGGTTAAAAATTTTAATCGAGTGGCGGCGGTGTGGGGGGACCTCGGTTTAGGGGTACATAGGTAGTTTATGGGTGTTAGTGTACTTTAGGGTACAGTAGTTAAGAGCTTTATGAACCGGCGTTAGCCAGAAAGCTCTTAACTCCTGCTATTTTCAGGCGGCTGGAATCTTGTCGTTAGATGTCTAACGCTCACTTCAGAAACGACTCTAAATACCAGCGTTAGAAAGATCCCATTGAAAAGATAGGCTACGCAAATGGCGTAGGGGGATCTGCGGTATGGAAAAGTCGCGGCTGAAAAGTGAGCGTTAGACCCTTTAATCACTGACTCCAAATACCAGCGGGCGGCCAAAACCAGCGTTAGGAGCCTCTAACGCTGGTTTTGACGGCTACCGCCGAACTCCAAATCTAGGCCTATTTTTGTAACACTAATTTTGAACACTATTGTTTGTATTATTGTTTATTAGTTTTTTGCTTGATGCACTTGCTACAGTTGTACTTAGGCTAATTCTGTTTTATCAGTATACACTCTTATTCTGGTGTACCACTCACACTGATCACCTGTTATTACCTCTGTTTTTATTGTAATTATCAGCTTTGGCCCTTTGAGCCACTTCTGTAAGATATTCCTGTATTTGTAATTTTATTTATATGTGCTTTTTACATTTTTTATATATAGTCTTTTATTACTCATGCTTTTTAACATGGTTCATTAAATAATCTTCTTTTATCTCTCTGTGAGTATATTTATCCCTTGGCCTCTTGTTGGCGCTGTATTCACTTCTTACTACTTGTATATAAGTACTTCACATATGACTTGTGTTGTGCCACTAGATAAAGATACACACACGTACACAGCATGCTTGTGTGTGACATATTAGTACTTCACATATGACTTGTGTTGTGTCACTAGATAAAGATACAAACACGTACACAGCATGCTTGTGTGTGACATATAAGTACTTCACATATGACTTGTGTTGTGTCACTAGATATATATATATACACGTACACAGCATGCTTGTGTGTGACATATTAGTACTTCACATATGACTTGTGTTGTGCCACTAGATAAAGATACACACATGTACACAGCATGCTTGTGCGTAACATATTAGTGCTTCACATATGACTTGTGTTGTGTCACTAGATAAAGATACACACACGTACACAGCATGCTTGTGTGTGACATATAAGTACTTCACATATGACTTGTGTTGTGCCACTAGATAAAGATACACACACGTACACAGCATGCTTGTGTGTGACATATAAGTACTTCACATATGACTTGTGTTGTGTCACTAGATATATATATACACGTACACAGCATGCTTGTGTGTGACATAAGTACTTCACATATGACTTGTGTTGTGTCACTAGATAAAGATACACACACGTACACAGCATGCTTGTGTGTGACATATTAGTACTTCACATATGACTTGTGTTGTGCCACTAGATAAAGATACACACGTACACAGCATGCTTGTGTGTGACATAAGTACTTCACATATGACTTGTGTTGTGTCACTAGATATATATATACACGTACACAGCATGCTTGTGTGTGACATATTAGTACTTCACATATGACTTGTGTTGTGCCACTAGATAAAGATACACACACGTACACAGCATGCTTGTGTGTGACATATAAGTACTTCACATATGACTTGTGTTGTGTCACTAGATAAAGATACAAACACGTACACAGCATGCTTGTGTGTGACATATTAGTACTTCACATATGACTTGTGTTGTGCCACTAGATAAAGATACACACACGTACACAGCATGCTTGTGTTTGACATTAGTACTTTACATATGACTTGTGTTGTGTCACTAGATAAAGATACACACACGTACACAGCATGCTTGTGTGTGACATTAGTACTTCACATATGACTTGTGTTGTGTCACTAGATAAAGATACACACACGTACACAGCATGCTTGTGTGTGACATATAAGTACTTCACATACTAAATGATTTTTGTGAGAACAAAACATTTTAACCCCTTCACTGCTGTAGTATTTCTTATTCCAGTTCCAAAGCTGCTTTTTTGAGCTCCAGTAAATATCTCTTAATTTATATTAAACTAAAGCCGTTTATTGTCACTTAATTTATTTTCCATCTATAGAACATACGAATGAGATCTTTACCTGTTTAATATCTGGTTTATCTTTATTATGGGAACCTTCAATGAGATTTGTGAGATTTTCTTTTAAATTTCCTTTTGAGAGAACTTTATAGCAATCGTAGAATTCCCAGATCCGATGTATTTCTTCTGCCATCAGCAAATGATCCAAATGAACAAGTTCACTTGCCTGTTTCTCAAGGAGAAATCTGAAACATTAAGATATAAATGTAACTTTAAATAAAAGAGAACATTCATCTGGTGTATAAAGAAACTACTCTGGTAGATAAAGTCAGGGAAGTAATGCACTACTGGGAGCTAGCTGACATCATTTGGTGACAAGAGTAATAAATGTGCACACATCAATCAGTAGCCAACTCCCTGTAGTGCATTGCTATTTTTTTTAGCCTACCTAGGTATGCTTTTCAATAAAGGATACAAATTGAACAAAGTACATTTGATAACAGAAGTGAAAGTGCCTTACAATTGTGTGTTTTATCTGATACATTCATGTCCCTTTAAATAAAATAGTAGGGTACATGAAAAACATAAATTATGCTTACCAGATAATTTCCTTTCCTTCTGTATGAGGAGAGTCCACTGCTTCATTCATTACTTGTGGGAATACAGAACCCAGACACCAGGAGGAGGCAAAGACACCCCAACCAAAGGCTCAAATACCTCCCCCCACTTCCCTCATATCCCAGTCATTCTGCCGAGGGAACAAGGAACAGTAGGAGAAATATCAGGGTATAAAGGATGCCAGAAGAAGAAACAAACATTTAGGTTCGCCCAACTGAGAAAAACATGCAGGGGCTGTGGACTCTCCTCATACAGAAGGAAAGGAAATTATCTGGTAAGCATCATTTATATTTTCCTTATTAATATGAGGAGAGTCCACAGCTTCATGCATTACTTGTGGGAAACATATACCAAAGCTCTAGAGGACACTGAATGAAAACGGGAGGGTAAAAGAGAGACAGACCCTTAATCTGAGGGCACCACAGCCTGCAAAACCTTTCTCCCAAAAGCTGCTTCAACACATCAAATTTTTAAAATTTTGAAAAGGTATGTAAGGAGGACCAGGTAGCCGCCCCCAACAAATCTGCTCCATAGAGGCCTCATTGTTAAAGGCCCAGGATGAAGCCACAGCTCTAGTTGAATGAGCCGTAATTCTATGAGGAGGCTTATGTCCCGCTGATTCATATCCCAAGCGAATAATACTCCTCAACCAAAAAGATAAGAAAGTGGAAGAGGCCTTCTGCCCTCTACGCTTCCCAGAATAGACAACAAATAAGGAAGAAGTCTGTCTAAAATTCTTTGTAGCTTGAAGATAAAATTTCAAGCCCGAACCACATCCAAATTATGAAGTAACTGTTCCTTCGGCGAAGAAGGATTAGGACACAAGGAAGGAACCACAATCTCCTGATTGATGTTATGATCAGAAACAACCTTAGGAAGAAACCCAACCCAGTATGAAGAACAGCCTTATCAGCATGAAAAACTAGGTAAGGAGGCTCACATTGCAAGGCCGCCATCTCAGAGACTCTGCGTGCCGAAGCAATAGCCAGTAGAAAAAAAACCTTCCACGACAATAATTTAATGTCAATCGAATGCAAAGACTCAAAACTTTAAGAACTATATTTAAACTCCAAGGAGGAGCGGTAGGTCTAAACACAGGCCTGATTCTAGACAGAGCCTGAACAAAAGACTGTAAATCAGGAAGCTTAGCGAGCCTCCTGTGCAATAACACTGATAGAGTCGAAATCTGTCCCTTTAGGGAACTCGCAGAAAGGCCCTTCTCCATACCATCCTCGAGAAAGGAAAGAATCCTGGAAACCTCTACCTTATGCCAGGGGAATCCAGGATCTTCACACCAAAATAAGTCGGTCCTCCACACCTTATGATAGATTTAAACTCAAGGAGGAGTGGTAGGTCTAAACACAGGCCTGATTCTAGACAGAGCCTGAACAAAGACTATAAATCAGGAAGCTCAGCGAGCCTCCTGTGCAATAACACTGATAGAGCCGAAATCTGTCCCTTTAGGGAACTCGCAGAAAGGCCCTTCTCCATACCATCCTGGAGAAAGGAAAGAATCCTGGAAACCTTGACCTTATGCCAGGTTAATTGACACTCTTCACACCAGAATAAGTAGGTCTTCCATACCTTATGATAGATGCGACGAGTGAGCGGCTTTCAAGCTTGAATGAGAGTATCAATCACTCTGTCAGAAAAACCTCTCCTGGCTAGGACTAAGTGTTCAATCTCAACGCAGTCAGCCTCAGAGAATCTAGATTTTGATGAACAAAGGGACCCTGTTCCAGCAGATCCCTGCGACAAGGTAACCTCCATGGAGGAGATGAAGACATCCCTACCAGGTCCGCAAACCACATCCTTTGCGGCCACGATGGAGCAATTAGTATTTCCGAAGCTTGCTGCTTGATGCGGGCCACTACACGAGGGAGAAGTGGTGACGGTGGAAAGATGTAAACTAGACTGAACCTCCAAGGCACTGATAATGCATCTATCAGCTCTGCCTGAGGATCCCTGGACCATGGCCCATATCTGGGTAGCTTGGAATTGAGTCAGGATGCCATAAAATCTATCTCCGGCGTCCCCCATCTGTTGCAAATCTCCACAAACACCTCGGGATAGAGAGACCATTCCCCCGGATGAAAGGATTGTCTTCTGAGAAAGTCTGCTTCCCAGTTGTCCACACCTGGAATGTGGAAAGGTGGATCGCTGACAGCGAGCAGTTGTGGGCCTCTGCCCATTCCAGAATCTGAGATACTTCCCTCATTGCTAGGTAGCTCCTTGTTCCCCCTGATGGTTGATGTAAGCCACAGAGGTTATGTTGTCTGATTGGAATCTGATAAACTGGGATTAACCCAGAAGAGGCCAAGCCTTCAGAGCATTGAAGATCGCTCGAAGTTTCAAAATATGATCGGGAGGAGAGATTCCTTTCGAGTCCACAGACCCTGTAACTTCCTGGCACCCCAAACAGCTACCCATCCTGATAGATTGCATCCGTAGTCACAATCTCCCAGCATGGTCTCAAGAAGGATGTCCCTTGGGACAGGTGATCTGGACAGAGCCACCAAGAGAGCAATTCTCTCAACGGGTTGTCCAGAGAAATCTGTTGTGACAGATCCAAGTGGTCGCCGTTCCACAGACTCAGCATGCACAGCTGAAGAGGCCTGAGATGAAATCTGGCGAATGGAATGATGTCTATGCTCAACGCCATGAGTCCAATTACCTCCATACACCGGGCCACAGAGGGCCTTAAGGAGGTCTGTAGGGCAAGACATTTGGAAGTTAGCTTGTAGTGTCTCTGGTCTGTAAGAAATATCCGACATTTCGAGAACTCCTTCCGTTAATCATGCAATATAATTTGTGGTACAAAGCATCCTAATATACTCCTCAGCCACAAGGGGGCAATAGAGGGAAATTTACATATTTAACTCTTTAACAGCCAAAATAGCTCTAGTCAGTGTATCACAAAACAGTGGAATGCAGCCACAAACAAAACTGATACTATACAATATCATATTAAAATCAATACAAAATTATTCATCATAATGGTTACATAATAGTGTAACCAACAATATAACAATTTAATACTCTTTACAATATATACATATATGGATACAGCAAGGATTTAACCAAACTATGAGTAATATATATAGATATATGAGTTAGGTACTTTAGAACCGACTGGGTTAAATAACGACTGGGACTTGTCTGTGTTCTTATAAACTAATTTTAATAATCTCATTCCTATAATTTAATTTAATTACTATGATGGAGATTTATATGAATTTAGCAAAAATGTCATTATTTATTTCTATTACCCATAGTTTGGTTAATTCCTTTCTGTATCCATATATGTATAAATTGTAAAGAGTATTAAATTGTTATATTGTTGGTTACACCATTATGATGAATAATTGTGTATTGATTTTAATATGATATTGTATAGTATCAGTTTTGTTTGTGGCTGCATTCCACTGTTTTGTGATACACTGACTAGAGCTATTTTGGCTGTTAAAGAGTTAAATATGTTAAAATCCCTCTATTGCCCCCTTGTGGCTGAGGGGTATATTAGGATGCTTTGCACCACAAATTTTATTGCATGATTAAGGGAAGGAGTTCCCAAAACGTTGCATGTGTCTTCTGTGCTGAATAAACCTGTTTGACTTCACATTTGCTGCCACATTATTTGGAATGTTTTGGTATTTATGGTACGGTGTGGTGGTATTCCTATGTGGCATGCAGTGACCTGGGTGCTGGATGGTATCTTCTGTTTTTGCATTGTCTGTAAGAAATATCCTCATGGATATGGAATCTATTATCATACCCAGTAATTCCCCCCTGGTACTAGGAACAAGAGAACTCTTTTCTAAGCTTATCTTCCATCCATGAGATTGTCGGTATAAACGAGGTTACAAAATTATTATTTATTACTATCTTAGCAATAACCTTCAAGAAAATGTTGGTGTACTTATTTCACTTATTCCTTTGTTCTAGATTAGTTAAATTTATAAACACCTTGAATTATATTTATGTAGAAACTAGATAATGAATCAATTATACACTCTTATTCCGTTACAATATTCTATACAACAGATCATAAAAAATATATCTTTAAAATGAACCTTACTCACAATGAATCATATTAAAATACCCCAATAAAATATGGACCGCTAACAGTGCTTAATTAATAACTACCAAAGATTTAACCACAATAACCAATTTATGTACAGTTCTGAAAGAGTTCACAATAATGACTGACTTGTAAATCTGGAGTGATAAATCCTGTCTAGCAAATAAATTACTTAGCATTAAGTATGACTGATTCTATTTTACACAGTACTATGGATATAAACTTAAAACACCAAATATGCTCTTTAAATTACCAACTGCAATCTAATTATAGCTTTAGAATACCTTTGATTTAAAACATTAAATATATAGAGCAATCATATACATCACAAAATAAACCAATTTGAAGTTCAGCTTTTTCAGATAAATCCAGTTCACGTCATATGAGAAGTATTGCAATTATGGATAAAGAAAGTTAGGCCCAGGCTTGCTTTATAGAGACTGTGTTTCAAAAGGCAGCAATTCTGAGTCAGTCAAAATTTCAGCAAAAGACCAAAAGACCCCCTTTCCTTCCTCTTGCATGAGTTTTTCAAGTGATAACCCTGCATCTATTTTGTAATCATTGGTGAACGTTTTGGATACAAACTTACTGAAGCTTGTCCCTTTGATAGGCCCTTAACGGAGCTTGTCCCTTATTGGCTTACTTGGAAATGTATGGGCTCTGACAGTCAATTCGTTTGGTTGTCATACCAGTTTTAGTCCACTAGGGGGCAGCAGACAACTAGAAATGCAATCTCATTATTAATATTGCTAACAGTAACAGTTTACTATATATCTTCAAATGTATATTTAATATACTCACAATTTTCTAATATTAATAAATTATATGTTCAGCATGTGTGGGACCATATACTACTATGTACCTTGAGTATTTTTATACTAAACATGAGTATATTACTTATACTATTTTAAAAATGCATTTAAAAATCATATTGTCTATTAAAGGATTTAAAAGGATTATAATACCTTCAGCATGGACTCAACTATTTTCTCAGTTATCATCTAAATATCACATACATACCTTGAGATTAGCAATCAGATGTAATTTCATATAGCTATATTTGTATTGGATTATTATACCATATTAATATAAATATTGCATATCTGTATATCTCTTTCTGAGTGTATAAAAACATATGGTATACTTTACAGCACCAATTACATATGCACTTATTAGATGTCTGAAAAGTTAACTATATAGCTACTTATTAAATTCAGCAAATACTTATCTAATATTTTACTGTTAGACATTTCTTCTCAGATCCTCAAATACACATTTATTTACACAGTCTGAGTCTAAATGAAATATTTGAGAGTTATACAGTTCATATAGATGAATTTCTAAATTCTCTTTACTATTTTACGGTGACGTAACATCTGAACTCCATGGATTTGAATTCAGCATGGGACAATTTTCACCGAAGTGTGAATGGTCACTTTCCCCTTGTCAGGGTGCCAGGAATCAGACTGAGATGAGAAGTGCAAAAATAATAACACCTTTATTAAGAACAAAAAGTAATAAAAAGTCCACAAAGTCAAACAACAAGCCAGGAGTCAAAGCCAGAGCTGGTAGTCAGACGATCCGAATCAGAAGCCAAAGCGAATAGTCAGACGAGCCAAGTCAGGAGCCAAAGCGAGTAGTCATATGGAATCAGGAACAAGGAGAACAGCAGAGTCAGGAACAAGCCAGGGATCAGGAACCAGGAGAGACATCAGACAGCCAGGTAATACACAGGAACTCACAAACAGGTCTGAGACAATGCAAGGGCAAAGGCAGACTGAACTGAGGCCCTTTAAATAATAAGTGATGACATCACAATTCTGAGACTGCAACCTGTCTCACACGGATGATGTACACTAGTCTGGCCAAAGAGGGCATGCAGGAAATGAGCAGCATCACACACTCTGCACCAGATTCAACAAGAGAGGTGAGTAAAATGGCTGCCAGCAGCACATGGCAAACAAAGCAGGGGAAAAAAACCCTGACAGTACCCTCCCCTCAACAACCCCTCCCCCACGGGAGGACAAAAGGCTTATTGGAGAAACGGGCATGGAAGGTACGGAGGAGGGCGGGAGCATGAACATCAGAGGAGGGAACCCATGAACGCTCCTCCAGACCGTAGCCCCTCCAGTGAATAAAATACTGTACGAGAGTCAATAATGCTGCTGACCTCATATTTTTCATGGTTGTCAACAAAGATAGGATAGGGACAAGGCAACACAGTGGTAAACCAATTACAAACCAATGGTTTCAAGAGGGAGACATAAAAAACATTGGAGATGCGCATTGCAGGAGGAAGGTCAAGAGCTTAGGCCACAGGATTGACCCGTCTGAGTATTCAGAAAGGACCAACATAACGGGGAGCCACTTTATTGGAAGGCACACGAAAGTTCAAGTTGCAGAAAGACAGCCAAACCCTCTCACCAACTTGGAAGGAAGACGCGGGCAGACATCTACGAACAGCCTGGAACTTTTGGCACTGCATAGAATGATGAAGGCAATCCTGAATCTGCACCCATGTGGAACGGAGATGCCGGAGATGCTCCTCCAAAGCTGGAATATCCTGAGACATGAATGAATCAGGCAACAAGGATGGTTGAAACCCATAATTCGCCATGAATGGGGATAACTGGGAGGAAGCATTAATAGCACTATTACGAGCGAACTCTGCCCAAGGTAACAGCTCAGACCAATTATTGTGGTGATCTGAGACATAGCAAGGGAGGAACTGTTCCAGAGCTTGATTAGACCATTCTGCAGCCCCATTGTATTGAGGGTGATATGCCGAGGAGAAGGAAAGCTGGATCCCCATTTGAGCACAAAAGGAATGCCAAATTCTGGAAATAAACTAGCTACCCCGGTTCCGGGACTATCTCCTTGGGTAACCCATGTAAACGGAAGACCTCCTGGGCACAAATTGAAGCAAGTGGTGCAAGCGTTTCCCGGCCATGTAGGACAAGACTTTAAAAGGTGGTCCTGTAACCCACAATAGAGGCAGAGCCCCTCCCTCCTCCTAAAGGACTTCTCCACCATGGAGAGATGTGTGAATCCCAACTGCATTGGCTCAGCAGTACCTGGTAATTCGGGACCAGGAGGCATGGAAGGAGATGGAGGCATGGGTGGGAACAAACATGTAGGAGACAACGGAACAGGAGGCTTCCGCAAGCACTCCTTGAAAGAGGGCCTCTCTCTGAGTCTGATGTCAATTAGGATAAAAAAAGATACCAATGCCTCGAGATCCTCTGGTAAATCTCTAGCAGCAACTTCATCTTTAATCACATCAGAGAGCCCATGAAAGAAGGTGGCAAGAACGGCTTCATTGTTCCAACCTACCTCTGTGGCAAGCATACGGAACTCAATGGCATACTGAGCAACAGATCTTGTACCTTGCTGAATGGACATGAGTTGTTTAGCAGCAGAGGAGGAGCTAGCCGGATCATCAAATACCCTTCGAAAGGAGGCCAAAAATTCAAGGTAATTTGAAATCACAGGTTTATTACTCTCCCACAAGGGATTAGCCCAGGCAAGAGCTGTGTCAGAGTAACGAGATGTGAAATACCACCTTAGCTCTGTCAGAGGTAAACGCCTGAGGTAACATCTCAAAGTAAATGCCCACCTGGTTCAAAAACCCTCTGCACTGAATTGGATCACCTCTATATCACTGAGGTAGAGGTGCAGAACCCAACATGCTCCTGGTAGGACTAGGTGCAGCAGCGGAAACAGGAGCAGCCATAAGTTGTGGGACACTCTGGTCCAAATGTGCAGTGCGAGTCAGCTGGGTTTGCAGGGCCAGTGCAAATTGATCCAAGCAGTGATCCTGTTCATTCATCCTGGAAATGATGGTAGGTAAAGGTGGATTATTAGCACCATCATGATTCATGGCCCTTGCATAATGTCAGGGTGCCAGGAATCAGACTGAGATGAGAAGTGCAAAAATAATCACACCTTTATTAATAGCAAAAAGTAATAAAAACAAGTCATACAACAAGCCAGGGGTCAAAGCCAGAGCTGGTAGTCAGACGAGCTGAGTCAGAAGCCAAAGCGAATAGTCAGACGAGCCGAGTCAGGAGCCAAAGCGAGTAGTCAGACAAGCCGGAATCAGGAATAAGGAGAACAGCAGAGTCAGGAACAAGCCAGGGATCAGGAACCAGGAGAGACGTCAGACAGCCAGGTAATACACAGGAACTCAGAAACAGGTCTGAGACAATGCAAAGGCAGACTGAACTGAGGCCCTTTAAATAATAAGTGATGACATCACAATTCTGAGACTGCAACCTGTCTCACACGGATGATGTACACCAGTCTAGCCATACGAGGGCTTGCAGGAAATGAGCAGCATCGCACACTCTGCACCATATTCAACAAGAGAGGTGAGTAAAATGGCTGCCAGCAGCACATGGCAAACAAAGCAGGGGAAAAAAACCCTGACACTCCTGTAAAACCTTTTTTTCTTTGCATATACTAAGGCTTTAAAGGTTGGATATTGTAGACTGACTACCTCATTGCAGGGTTTTGTCAACTTCACTAATTGAAACAAATGTTAACCGTTTGCTCTCTCTTAGATGTCTTGAGCAGTGAGGGGGGTCAGTGTTACAAATAGCTTCACAAATAAAAGTATTATTTGGTGTATATAAATATATATACATATATATATTTGGGGATAGGGCACTTCATTCTCCCTCTATGCTTTGTTGTTGGGATCAAGGATGGCATGCTCATGACCCATTTATCCATAAAAGTATAATTTTTAGGTATCCTAATTTTATAGGCAACTGGAGATATTTTGTCAGTAATGACAAAAGGACCCTTCCATGATGGAAGAAATTTCTTCTCCTTAACCTGATCTCTTCCAAAGTAATAAAGATAAACTTTATCATTAATTTCATATTCCTTTTTGGATGTTTTGAGATCATAATAGGTTTTAGCGGCAGTTGCGGACTTCTCTATGTTCCTTTGAGCAAATGCAAAGGCATATTGCAGGTGCTTCCTTAAGTTCTCCACATATTGATGTGTATTGGCAGCATTTATCAAGTTCTGGTCTGATGTACGGCACAATAGATGTTGAGGTAGAACCATTCTTCTCCCATCAATTCAAAAGGTGACATCTTAGTAGCATTACATGGAGTTGCTCTTAATGCCATTAGGACTAGAGGTAGTTTTTTTTTTTTGTTTCAAATAGTTTTTATTAATAATTTTTCAGAAAATATACATAACTCAAACAGACAGTTATTATACGGTGCAAAATATGGTAAATATCAACATATTATATATTCTGTATAAACCTAAGAGTATTTAGCATTTGAGTTAATGGAGGAAGTGGAGATAGTGATAAGGGACCTGTTTTAAGGAAAGGAAAGAGAAAAAAGAAGCAGAGGGGGAAAAGAAGAGAATGGAAGGGAGAAGCAGAGAAAAGAGAGAAAATCTTCCCTCGCACTATGTATGTCCAACTTGGTTAGAAGATAGTGTACTGACTTATGTGTAGATGTAAATGGTCAGTGATATGGTACAGTAGCAACCTCTGTTACATATTATGGATTTCTTTGTTCCCAAAGAAAAATAACGTCAAGTATGAAATCCTGTTTCCCTATAAAACAGTAGTGTCTCTTCTCAAGGGATAGTATATAAGTAAGCTCCATTTCCCATTGTTGGAAGGTGGGGGGGTGTTGTTGTTTCCACAACCGAGGTATGAGTCGTTTGGCACATGTAAGCATCAACTGCAGCAATTTTGTGCGATAGGCGCATTGTATATCTGGGACTGAGTTTAATAAAATCATTGGGGCAGTAATAGAAATTTGAGTACTCAGGGTAGTGTTAATACATTGTTCTATTTGGGCCCAAAAGTTCGACAATTTATCACAGGACCACCAGACATGGGCTAAAGTGCCAACCTCCCCACACTGTCGCCAACAGAACCGATTGGCCCCTGGAAATATTTCAGACAATCTCTGGGGGGTAAGATACCATCGGGAGATGATTTTATAATTGAGTTCAGTCAATATTAAGGATGTTGAAGCGGAATGTGTCATATGAAAACATCTTGACCAATCCTCTACTGGAAGTCTGAGCTGGAGTTCTGTCTCCCATTTATTAGTGAAGGAGGGTAACCTAGTTGCAGGTGGGATCCTAAGAAGTTTGTGTGTGATGGATAAGTGGGATTTATGTATGTCCAGATTAAGGCATAGTTTTTCAAAAGGTTTAAGTGTACGAAGGCAGTCAGTTCTTTGAGGACAGTCAAGGATAGCCTGTCGGATTTGGAGATAAGAAAACCAGCTGTGAAATGGAGAGCCTAAGGAGTCTCTTAAAGAGATTCTGTCTTTAACCAAAGAAGAGTCCGTAAGTAGAAATATAGGCAGATTTTTGTGGCTCGTGGTTTCAGTCTCAAATTTAAATTGGTGTCGTCGAAAAAAGAGTGTATTACCTAATATTGGGGTCATGGGTGAGATCGGGGTAGAAAGGGTATTGGGATGCTGGATAAGGGAGTCCCAAATAGCAAGAGTAGTGTTAATACTTTCGTTAAGTTTGATCATGGGGGGTCTGTGGGGTTTGGGAAGCCAACAGAGGTCTCGCATCGAGGTTTCCTGGAGAAGGGCTGCCTCGATTTGTACCCAGATTTTAAATGAAGAATTATGATTCCACGCCAATATTCGAGCAAGGTGTGCCGCCCTATAATATAATGACAAATTTGGGATATTGAGACCTCCTTCATCTTTTCTCAAGTATAACGTTAGGCGAGACACTCTTGGGTTTTTATAGGACCAGATAAAAGATTCTAACATTTTTTGTTGGGTGCATAAAAATTGTCTTGGTATTGAGATAGGTAGAGCCTGAAATAAATATGGATACTTCGGGATAATCATCATTTTGATGGCATTTATTCGGCCTGTCCAGGATAGGTGGCCCTGTTTGTGCCACGTATTTAGTAATGGGAAAACTACGGTTTGAAGCTTTAGAAAGTTTTCGTGGAACAAATCCTGAGGGTTAGTAGGAATAGTAAGTCCCAAGTATCTTAGAGAGCTTGTGACAGCAAAAGGGGTGTCATTATGGAGGAATTCTATTTCTGTGGGATTTATGTGAATGGGAATGATGCTTGATTTCTCCATGTTTATAGAGTAATTAGAGAACTGTTTATATAACTCCAAGACTTGTATGAGGGCAGGGAGAGAGGTTTTAGGCGCCTGTAATGTAAAGATAATATCATCTACAAAAAGAAGACAGGTCTGACGGATATTGCCAAACTGGATGCCAGTGATATTAGGGTCGTTTCTCATTTGAATTGCAAGTATTTCCACAGTAATGGCAAACAGCAGAGGAGATAATGGGCACCCCTGTCGGGTGCCATTAGATATTGGGAAAGTTTGGGAAATTGTGTCATTAACTTTTATCCTAGCACGGGGGTTATTATATAGTGCTTGCACTCTAGCTATAAATTTGTCTGGGAAACCAAACCTTGACAGGGCCGACCACATAAAATGCCAGTCGACCCTGTCAAAGGCCTTCTCGGCGTCTGTGGAGAGGAGAACAAGGGAGCTATTAGAGTTGTGAGAAGCAAAGAGAGCATGAAGTAGTCTGGTGGTATTATCTTTTGCCTCACGGCCCCTGATGAATCCAGCCTGTTCTGGATGTATGACTTTCGGAAGGATAGGATTAAGGCGATTTGCTAGGATCTTAGCATAGATCTTGATGTCAACGTTTATTAAGGAGATTGGCCTATAACTGCCTACGTTGTCCTTAGGTTTATCAGGTTTAGGGATTACTGTAATCATGGCTTCTAATAGAGGCTGGGTGAAAGAAAGACTTTGGTCTATAGACTGAAAGAGTTTGAGTAAATGAGGGCTGACTTTACCAGTTAAAAGTTGATAAAATTTGGACGAAAGGCCATCCGGACCAGGGGATTTACTACCTGGGAGAGATTTGATTGTGCGTATTACTTCCTGTAACGAGATGGGTGCATCTAGTATATCTAGGTCCTCTTGTTGGATCGTGGGGACAGCAATTGAGTCAAGGAATGACTTCATCTTATCTCTCCTCTCCAGTTCGTTTATGTTGTTTTTAATATTATATAGGGAAGTGTAGTATGAGACAAAGCTTTCTGATATGTCTTCATTTTTTGAGCTAATTGTACCTGAGTAGTTTTTGATGGATTGAATATATGAATTGAGTTTCTGTTTTTTTAGGTATCTCGCCAGCATTCACCCCGCTTTATTAGACTCTGCAAAAAAATTCACCTTAGAGGTCATGGCACGCATATGCGCATTTTCAATCAGAAATTTATTAAGAGTGTCTCTTGCTTCCTTAACTTCATTTAGTTTTTGCAAGGATTGAGGTTCTTGTTTATGAGAGTTTTCTTTAGCTAGGAGAATGCTGGTTAGAGAGTCAAACTGGGTAGATCTCTGTTTTTTGAGTTTTGCAGTTAGCTGTATAATGATCCCCCTAATAAAACACTTATAGGATTCCCAATTATTGGCAGCGGTAGTGTCAGAAGAAATATTAAACTCAAATAATTCATCTGTGTGTTTTATTAATTGGTCAATGATATCGGTATCTGTGAGGATATATTCGTTTAGTCTCCAGTTCAGTCTGTGATTGGGTTTGGATGTCCATCTAAACCTAGATCTAACTAGACTATGGTCGGACCAGGAGGTGTGTGAAATCTTGGAGTCTATTAGATTTGTAAGGAAGGCCTGATCACAGAATATGTAGTCAAGACGTGTGTATGAGCGTTGAGGGTGGGAAAAGAAAGTGAAATCTTTGGTAGTTGTATGCACCATTCTCCATGTGTCAAATAATGTAAGTGATTGTAGTAGAGTGTTGTTGTTATTGATCTGAGAAAGTCTCAGATAGGATCGGCCTGTCGATGTATCCAGGGAAGGATTCGATGGGAAATTAAAGTCTCCTCCTAAAAGGATAGGGCCTTTGGCTATGTCAAGGAGCTTGTTAGTGACTTTGCGGAAGAAACTAGGGGTCGGTTTATTTGGGGCATAAATATTTGCTAGAGTGATGGGTTTACCGTAGTAAAGACCCACCAAGATCAAAATCCTACCCTCAGTGTCGCAGTATTTTTGCAGTAAGTCAAATGGGGCGTTACGTTTAAAGAGGGTGCACACACAGTTATGTCTGGTCGGGCCCGAGCTAAGGTAACATTGGTTGTAGTATCTAGTAGGGAGCTTTGGTTCATGAGTTTTTTTAAAGTGAGTTTCCTGGATCATCACAATATCCAGACTCTTTTTATGAAAGTCATATAGGGCGATTGATCTCTTTTCTGCCGAAAGGAAACCTTTTACATTTTGAGTGGCAATAGTGAATGACCCATCAAAATTCTGTGGTTTCATTGTCAGTACTATATATTATGGAATGACAACAAGAAAAAACAGTAGTAAGTGTGGGGAAGTTGAGAAGGGGTTGTATAGATAGGAGGATTGAGATTTCAGAAAGAAGGTTAAAGAGTAGACCAGATCTGGTTTAATCTGGTATAGAAAGTTTAAGTGTAGGCTCTGATGTAAGTATAATACAGGCAAAAGTAAAAAAGAGGCTGTTAGGCCAGTTGGACATGGAATCTACATGAAGTGAGATTGGAACAGCAAGAGGGTTAAACAGTTCTATGATATTTGTGAACCTTTAACAATACAGCCACATCTCAATTATGACATCTAACCGAGGTAGTAGTGTCTTATAGCTAAAATACAACAAAATGGAATAAAGCAACTTCGTTCAACTCATTTATAGAGCAGATATTCAAAGATAATATGCAATAACATAAGGACACAGAATCTGAATTTTAGTTTTTCCCCGGGCAGGCATTTGAGCAATTGGAGACCCTGAAGTACGGTACGGCAATATGACTATGGGGTAAATGTACTATTATATTAAGCATTACGTGTGTCGATGCTGGCTGAGTGACAGTGAGAGTATTATGATTACAGCATTTCTCAGACTGACTTATGTAGGGTCTAAATAAAGGTCCATATAGGTTCGTACCGGTAAATGTAACTATATCAACAGTATGGAGTTGTGCTGCCCTGTTTTTCATCAGGTTTGAGCTTAACTAGAAAGCATGATATAAGGGGGAGGGTTGTTAGGAAGGTCACGGTATACAGTATATTAGTCACGTGCGGGACCGTGAGAATATCTGGGCCACATTAAAAGAGTTATAGGGTGTATCTTTAGTTATCACGTTAGGGGGCATACGCCACGGGTATGTGGTGTATAGACACATAAAAAAGGAGGTATTATCTTTGTTTTGATAATGGGATTGTTTGGAGTAAACACTTCATACATACACAAAATAAACTGGTGTAACTTTGCAATGATCAGCATATAACAAATAACAAAAGACATGCTATGGAATTTGCCATTTCACAAAAGGTGAAGTGAAACAGATAAGAAAACATTCAACAGATCCGTAACCATAACAGTTCTAGCTGGGTCACAGCAACCTAGAAAACTATAATAAGAGCAGTTATTTCTCACAACAGCAAAATCTTGAAACAAATAGTCCAAAAAGTCTCTAGACAAAGTCTCTGTAAAGCCTGGGAGAAAGGAATATCAAGTTAATAGAGTAAAGTTATTAACAATCAGATTATATATTTACGTGTCCTTTCTCAAGGTGGATCATCGGCTGTATTGGCAGGGTTAAGTTGTCTTCTTTTATTCTGCTTCATTGTAGAGTCCTGCCAAGGACGTCTCTGAGGTTTGGGGGGTTCCTGTTGAGCTGGTGCTGATGGTTGAATGGAGGAATCAGCCAAATCTGGGGGAGGTAATCCCAGCTGTTGACAGAACTGTTCAGCGTCTGGTGGAAAGAGACACTCAAATTTTCTTCCATTCTGGACCGCAATGATCGAGGTTGGGAAACCCCACCTATATGGAATTTTTAGGGTGCGTAGATGGGAGGTCAAGAATGAAAAATCTTTTCTCTTTTGGAGTGTTCGAGCTGAGAGGTCTTGAAATACTTGTATACGCTGACCTTGGAACATGAAAGCCAGTTGTTTTCTGGAGTGGCTGTAGATAAGCTCCCTATGCTGGAAGTTCTGGAAATGTACAATTACATCTCGGGGGGGCGAACCTTCAGGGGGCTTAGGGCGGAGTGATCTGTGGGCCCTATCAAGGATGATTTCAGGAGGATCATCAGAACTATTTTTCATTAAATCTGCAAATAATGAATGTAGATAGCCCTGAATTTCTGCCCCGAGAACCGTTTCAGGAATTCCTCTGAATCTTAAGTTACTTCTTCTAGAGCGATTCTCCAGATCGTCTAATTTGTCTTCTAATTCTACCATACGTTGGTGGTGTTGGAAGGCTTTTGTAGAAAGGTTTGCTATTTTTTGAGCTGCTATATACTCGTGTTCTTCCAATGTGTCCACTCTATAGCGAAGGTCAGAAATGTCTTTCTTTAGGTCCGCGCATTCAGTTTTAATGCACGCTTTAACTTGTTCAATTAGGGCTTCCATAGCTCCATAAGTGATAATGTCATCTTTTCCTATTTCAATACTTTGTGCTTGTTCTTCCGTTGTTGCATCTGTAGCCTCACAAGAGCTTTCATCTTGAGGTATTTGCAGAGGTTCTAGATCCTTGTTAGATCTCTGTTTATCTGTCTGCTTGAAAAAGGAGCTCATTGCACCCTGGGATGCAGGGACCGTTTTCTGAGATTTATCGCTCCGTGTTAATTTTCTTTGTGACATTGTTGAGGGGTAAAAAGATGATTAGAGGTACCAGTGTTTAGAGAGCAGCCTGCACTTAGCTCTAATAAGACACAACTCCCCAGGGATTTTGCTCTCACAGAGCGATTACGGAGAAGGGCAATGGATATGACCCACTGCTACCAGGAGCAGTGGGAAAGAGAGGGGGAGTGTGAATAATATTCCAAGGGAGTGTATAACACAAGTGTGTAGCTGTTCAACGGCTTCTTCTTTTGGAGTGCAAATGTCCCGTAATACAAGATACAGTGAGTAATCAATTGATAGAAGATTTCTGTGTAGGCTTGGCAAAGATAGTTACTTACACAGATCCCCGAGTCTGCAAAGTTCTGTGACGCAGCATCAAACCAGCATGGCTGTCGCGGTAGCGGTCTAGGTATCACCTTTAAATCCAAACTTTTCTCGTCATATTCGATTCAGGGTGTTCACCGTGTGTTCCGGAGCAAGTATATAGGCTCTACATAGAGATATCTTCCAAAATGCTGTTGTTGTTGCATACTTATATGTCCAACTCGTTTAGAGAGCTTATAGAAGATTCCTATGTATGCTTGGCAAAGGTAGTTATTTTCACAGATCCCCGAGTCTGCTAAGTTCTGTGACGCAGCATCAAACCAGCATGGCTGTTGCAGTAGTGGTCTAGGCATCACCTTTAAATCCAAATTTTTCTTGTTATATTCGGTGCAGGGTGTTCACCGGGTGTTCCGGAGCAAATATATAGGTTCTACATAGAGATATCTTCCAAAATGCTGTTGTTGCATACTTATATGTCCAACTCGCTTAGAGAGCTTCAATGAAGTGCGACCATCTTTGTCAGCCGCTCGCCCCGCCTTAGAGGTAGTTTTAAATCCCAGTCTTTACCTGTTTCACTCACAAACTATTTTTGGATTTTCACAATGGACTGGTTGTAACGCTCTACACCACCACTTGAGGTAGCTCTTTATGGAATATGGAGCTTTCTTTTGACCCCTAGTATTTTCCACATTGTTGTCATCACTTCGCTAGTGAAGTGGGTTCCCTGATCGGATTCAATTCACTGGGGTAAACCAAATCTGGTTGATGAGCAATGCTGCGCATGTTTCAGCACTATTATTAGGTGCACTTATGCACTCTACCCATTTAGTGAACAGACATGTTACTGTCAACATGTATCTGTTACCTCTTGATGACCTAGTTACTGGACCAATAAAATCAATTTGGATATCTGACCATGGCATTACCATTCCCCTTTTCTGCAATGGCGCTCTATGCGTTGGTGCTGTGGGTTGGAACTGTGGACAGATTAAACAACCTTGACAGTAGGTTTGAACATCCTTCAACATATGTTGCCTAAAGGCATAGTCATGCAATATTTCATATGTTAATTTGACGCCATAATGACCAGATATGGGAGCATCAGGGGCATGTTGAAGCATGAGACCTCTGAACTGGGTAGGTAAAACCCATTGCTGGATGCCAGTTTTGGAGGTTCTAATTAACAAATCATCCTGTAGCATGAATTATGATCTGGACTTCATTAAGATTCTAAGATCTTCCTTGCCAATACCGCCCTCTCTTGAGATGGGGTTGTTTTCAGGATCTTCTATATGTTTATAGAAGATAACTATAATGGGGTCTTCTTTTTGACTAGTGATCAGGTCCTCACTAGGAGAATCCTGACTCCATTGTACCTTGTTAGGCTCACTTTGTTGTTTAGCCTGGTTTCTGGTAATGGCTTCTACCTGAATTGCACCCATTAAATAGTTGATATTAAGGAGTTCTCCAGTTATGGCTCCGTTGTCAATGTATATTTGATTATGGTGAGTATTTAAAACTAAAAACAGGTGCTTTGCTGATTTATTACCTATAGAGATAGATAATAAACATTTAGCTGTGACATTATAGCTTTCAGACCTGTCATCCAGGCCATGGACACAGTGGTCTTGGGGAGAAAGATATTTAATCACCTTAGGTTCAGCTATCTGCGCCAATAAGCCTTCGCTTATATAGCTAGCTTGCTGTTTTAAGTTCAATTTGGCATACTTTGTTTTTCCAAGGTCATGCACTTGCATAGGGATAAATAGATCATCTTTAACTTTCTCAATTTCTGCGAGGAATTGAGAGTGATCTCCCCCTTTAGGGGACTTAGCATCCCCCTTGTGGAGAGATATGGTTAATACATCGCTGTTTAAGGAAAAATTGGCTATCTTTCAAGGCAAAATTTTAAAAGTATTCCCATCAGAGCACATGTTGAGCAAAAAGGTGTGGTAACTAGCCATAGAACAAACTATTATGCTATTGTTCGTTCCCAGGTTGAGCGCTTCTCTCTTTTTATTTATATTAGATCTATATACCTTAGAAGGACTCAACAAAGAAAGTATAGGTTAATTAAATTAAACTATGCTAAATACAAATTAAAAAAAACAATCTAAATTCAATCCAGTACAAAATAGAGGTGGCTATTTAGAGTCCTTTAATATACTAACTATGCAAGAATTAAGAGCAATAGAACAGAATAGAAATTATTTTAAAAAACTCTAAATAAATATGAAATACAAGCTATGAAGAAACTTAAAAATGATCTAAACATAGTTATACGACATGCAGATAAAGGTGCAAGATACAGAAGTATATAAAAAAGAAGCCGTAAGACTTCTGTCAGATGACATAAGCTTTTTTAAAAAAAGACAAGATCCTACAAAGGAATTAATAGAATAATTATCCAAACTATTAGAACTTGGAGTAAATACAAAGGTATTAAATAAACAAGAATTCAAATTCATTCTAGTAAAAACACCCAGAATTCCTATATTTTACCACATCCCAAAATACATAAGAGTACTAATAATCCCCCCGGAAGACCCATAATTTCTGGAATAGATAATTTAACTTCAAATGTATCTCTGTATGTAGAGCTATTTTTGCAAACTTTGGTTTCCAAAACAAGATCATACCTCAAGGATAGTACTGAACTGATAAATTTCCTTGAAAAAATGGAATGGGATCCAAAATGGTATTTGATAACTGCAGATATCAAGTCACTATATACAGTGATAGATAATATAGAAGGTATCAAAAGAATACAAAAAACATTTAACAAATATGGTTTCCCAAGCTATAAACAGAGAGAATTCCTACTGATAAGCATCAAATTTACATTGGAAAACAATTATTTTTGTTTTAATGGAACATTCTATAGGCAAATACGAGGAACCAACATGGGGACTCGTTTTGCCCCTAGTTATGTTAATTTGGTTTTGGCAAACTGGGAAAATGAATATATATGGAGTCAAGGGAAATATATGAAAGACATTATTATAAACAAAAGATATATTAATGACATCTTTTTAATTTGGAAAAATGACTATCCGTCACTAATTAATTTCATAAAACATTTAAATAATAACAGCTTAGGACTAATCTTCGAATATAAAATTGACAAAAACAAATGCTAATTTTTAGATTTATCTATAGAAATAAAAGATACTAAAATAAAAACTAAAACTTTTTTAAATTGGTAGATCAAAATACGTATTTGAACAACAGTAGTTGCCATGAAAAAAAATGGTTAGAGAATATCCCTAAGGGACAATTTATTTGAGACAAAAAGAACTGTACTGACGAATATGACTTTCACTCTCAGGCTGAAATTCTGAAGGCAAGATTTATTGAGAAAGGTTTCAAGACAACACTATTGGAAGAAGATTTGAATAAAGTAAGCAATGAATTGAAATGAAATGCTACAAAAGAACAAAGATTTAGTAAGTATGAAAACAAAACAGCATTGCATTGATAAAATAGATGACTATACTTTACCAATACGAACAGGAGATAATAAATGTAATAAAAGAATGTTAACTACATACTATGAAAATAAAAAGCAAATTGAACAAGCCATTATCAAGCACTAACATTTAGTCTGTAAAGATCCCCTATTAGGACCTATTGCTCCGAAAATAAATAAAACCATCTGTAAGAAGGGAAGAAATGTAAAAACAATTCTATCCCCTTCAGACCTTACTCCCAAATTTGTATAATGGGATAAAAAACAGCAAGAAAATAACCATAATTGTGACCAAAATAAAATGATATAAAAACCCCCAGCAATTAAAGGCTGGCATAAGTGTGGGAGATATATATATATATATTGCTTCAAAAAAAGCGCAGTCATTTTATTATCAAGGTAAAGAATATAAAATTAAAAAATGTATAAACTGTGACTCTACCTTCTTAATCTACATGTTAAAATGTAGTTGCAATTTGTACTATATAGGGCATACTACATGCCCTCTTCGTAAAAGGATCTATGATCATATACTGTATATAACATCAAAACAGGTTATTTAAAATATTCTGTCTCCCGTCATTTCAATCAGGTGCACAACAGAAATGGAAAAGATCTGGAATTCATAGGAATAGAACATATCGCTATTGATAGGAGAAGAAGGGACAGAGAAAGAAGGCTAAATCAAAGGGAGACTTAATGGATCCTCGGATTAGATACTTTACAGCCAAAAGGACTCAACGAGAACTTTGATCTAGTATTGTTCCTATAAAAAAATGTAAAAAAGATGCATACAATTGATATACAGTATATATCTATTTCTAGAAGTCCAGTTGTTTCTAAAGATAAAATATATTGATAAAATGTATCTGTGAATGTCTAGTTGGACCAATAAACATGGGTAGATTTATATCTTGTAGGAAGAATATTGAAAATGCTTTTTCAAATATGCAAAAAATGACTGGAAATATGACAAAGAATATGTATGTAGTTTTTTTTTTCTCTGCAATTATTTGCAATGCCTATTCTAAGACAATTAGACATTAGGGGCAAAATAATTTGATAGATACTTGCCATACAAGTTTTGCTGTCCAAGCCGGCTGGACATACAAACATGATATTGCTTGATCAAAATATAAAGACAAATAATAATACTGACATATTGATCAGTGTATGAAACATGAACTAGGCATTGCAAAACAGAGATATATATATAAATGATCATAAAAAAGATAAAATATTGATATTGATGACCAACATATCTATGTTTAGAGAAAATGCATTTGCATAAAAATAAAGTGCATATGTAACTATTACACATGTTCTGGTGATATGTGCATATATTTATATATCTAAAAGGTTATTAGAATAGATTTATTTTATTTACGCCAACAAGATTGCCATATCTAAACAATTAATATCACTGTTACGTACATCTAGAGATTTATTTATGTATAGATTAACTGATTCCATGTGTGATGAGTAGAGACCCATTGGTCAAAACAGTAATTGTATCTGTTTAAAAGGGAGCGTAGGGAGACTGTTAGTTACACCTGAGGAAGGGGCGTGACTCTGAAACGCGTAGTGGTAACGTATAAGCAAGTCTGGCCAGGCAAGTGTTTGCAGTCTGTTGCTCTAATACCAGCAGTGTTTTAAATTGTATTTTTCATCATCATTGTTTGTATATGTTGATTTTATTGCCTATAATGTCTATTGAAGATTATTAATTAGACAATGTGTGATATTCACATTTGGTAGCTGTATTTATAACACGCCATCGGGGGTTTGCTTAAAACCGTTAAGTGATTTGCTACATCTCAGATGTGAGATATTCTGTGTAGATACATATTTCCAAAGTAATGAAAATTAAACAAAATTCTCTTTTATGGTGATTACTTGAAATTTGTTTGTTACTGTATACAGCGCAGTTTACTCATTCCTTTAAAAACTGATTGCTTAGGAGCTGTTAATACGAGTCTGGATGGGTTCACAGAAAGACTCTCCCTGCATCTCCAGACCCTAACATTCGTCAATGCTCTCACTGAGAGGCTGACAAGACTACTTAAAACTCCAGTCCCATTCCGAAGGGTACTACCCTCCATAAGTAGGGTGACCATATTGCCACTTTAAAAAAGGGACACATATGAAAAATACATATGTCAGGGTTCTTATACAAAACATTTCTTTAAACAGCCTTGAAAAAAAGCCCTGACATATGTATTTTTCATATTTGTCCCTTCTTAAAGCGGCAATATGGTCACCCTATCCATAAGGAACTACTCCGTATCTTCTGACACTTCTTTGCCAACCTCCTGTGATGAAAGGCAAAGAATGACTGGGGGATGAGGGAAGTGGGGGGAGGTATTTGAGCCTTTGGCTGGGGTGTTTTTGCCGCCTCCTGGTGGCCAGGTTCTGTATTCCCAAAAGTAATGAATGCAGCTGTGGGCTCTCCTCATATTAAGAAGGAAATAAGCTTTTTAAAGTTTTTTTTTTTCCAGGTGTTAAGCTCTGGATTGTAAAATGTTACTAGCAGTTGTAAAATGTTACTAGCAGTTGTAAAATGTTACTAGCAGTTGTAAAAGGTTAGAATATATTTTATGCAGCTCTGTTATATACTGTGTAATGTAAATATAAGAATGCATTTCACTGACTTTGGTACTTGCTGTCAGTTACAAACACTTCTACAAATTGTAACTGAAACTTCCCACTGGAAAATGTTGCATCTGTTAAAATGAAAGGGACATTATTCTGTAAATCTGCCTAGTTTTCATTTGTCTTGTTTATTACTCAGACCCAGAGGCTAGGGACACGTGCAAGGGTGATGCAGCTACAGACATCCAGGGATCATTGATTTGCAATAAAATGATCAAATGAAACATCTGGAGAGCATAGACATGGGATGGCATCATGCCATGGATCTGCCCAAGCAAGTCACACTGCCCTAGGCACAGATCTAGGTGACAAATAACAAAATACACCCCTGCATTCACTAGTTCTAATTGAATCTGTCCATAACACACCTTAGCAGGTAGCCTTGATGTCTGAAAAAGATTTCTGCATTGCTGAACAAAGGAGCGTGGGTTGGCCGTTTGTTTTGTAGCTGCTGACATTTCTCAGAATGAGCGGCTGATGCTTTCAGTGTGCTGCGTGAGGAGTAACCTGGGAAAGAGAATTCTTACTCATTATCACAGCTGGTTTTGCCTCTAAATAAAACATTTATATGTATGTGTGTTTCTCAGATCAGGAGAGAATGTCCCTAATGCTCTCTGCTCTGGTGAGATTATTAGAACAATTTTATAAATGTCTATTTTTGTTAATGGGATCTTAAAGGGACAGTCTACACCAGAATTTTTGTTGTTTAAAAAAATAGATAATCCCTTTATTACCCATTCCCCAATTTTGCATAGTCAACACAGTTATAATAATACAAGTTTTACCTCTGTAATTACCTTGTATCTAAGCCTCTGCAAACTGCCCCTTTATTTCAGTTCTTTTGACAGACTTGCATTTTAGCCAATCAGTGTTCACTCCTAGGAGCTTCACGTGCCTGAGCTCAATGTTATCTATATGAAACACATGATCTAATGCCCTCTAGTGGTCAAAATGCTTTCAGATTAGAGGCGACCATCAAGGTCTAAGAAATTAGCATATGAACCTCCTAGGTTTAGCTTTCAACTAAGTATACCAAGAGAACAAAGCAAAATTGGTAATAAAAGTAAATTGGAAAGTTGTTTAAAATTACATTCGCTATTTAAATCATGAACTTTTTTTTTTACTTGACTGTCCCTTTAAGTAACAGAGAAGATTTCAGAAAAACAGACTTTCTGAATGACCAGTTTCCATAATATTTTACAACTTCTGAGATGAATCACTCTGCAAGAACCATACTGGTCTTACACCAGTGCATTTCCCTCATTATCAGGGTCCTACACATGATGTAAAAATAATCTGGCACAAGAAATAAAATCAGATTGAAGAGAGAATAAATAGCAATAATGTAATGTACTCTGGTGTTAAAGGGATACTAAACCCAAAAATGTTCTTTCGCGATTCAGATAGAGAATACAATTTTAAACAACATTCCAATTTACTTCTATTATCTAATTTGCTTCATTCTTTAGATATCCTTTGTTGAAAAAATAGCAATGCACATGGGTGAGCCAATCAGATGAGGCATCTATGTGCAGCAACCAATCAGCAGCTACTAAGCCTATCTAGATATGCTTTTCAGCAAAGTATATCAAGAGAATGAAGCAAATTAGACAATATAAGTAAATTAGAAAATTGTTTAAAATGGCATGCTCTTTCTAAATCCCAAAAGAAAAAAAATTGGGTTTAATGTCCCTTTAGGTCTTGCAAACATCTTTACATATGAAATTGGCTTTTTTCTTGTTACCTGAGCCCGGTGCCTCTATGTCTGTTGATGGTAATAATGTGTTTTTATTATCTTCCAGGACCTGAATCAGATGTTTCATTGTAGGGATCAGCAGTTGTCCGATCTCTTTTGTTTCCTTTCCAGTGATTTTCCAGTACGCTGATTGTGAGTTAATATAGTGGGGTGTTGTACCTAGCAAATAAGACTAAACATGAAATAGTTAATTGTTTTGTTGATTGTTTAAAGCTACAACACTTGTGTTCAAACTGTAGCTAATAGATAAACCAAAACTAGCAAGAAAAATACATCATTTGCTGTCACTGACAAATGGAAGTAAAATAACTCACAAACATATGGGCAGTTTAAAGGGACAGTCTAGTCAAAAATAAACATTTATGATTCAGATAGGGCAGTCATTTTAAACAACTTTTCAATTTACTTTTATCATCAATTTTACTTTGTTCTTTTGGTATTCTTAATTGAAAGCTTAACATAGGTAGGCTCATATGCTAATTTCTAAGTCCTTGAAGGCTGCCTCTTATCTGAATGCATTTTGACATTTTTTCCACAACTAGAGGACGTTAGTTCATGTGGGCCATCTAGATAACATTGTGCTCACGCCTGTGGTGTTACCTATGAGTCAGCACTGATTGGCTAAAATGCAAGTCTGTCAAAAGAGCTGAAATAGGAGGAAGTCTGCAGAGGGTTAGATACAAGGTAATCACAGAGGTAAAAAGTATATTAATATAAGTGTGTTAGTTATGCAAAACTGGGGAATGGGTAATAAAGGGATTATCTGTCTTTTAAACAAGAAAAAAATCTGGTGTAGACTGTCCCTTTAAAGTGATAAAAACTTTATAGCTTAAAGGGACAGTCTTATGCAAACATAAAAGACTACAATTCCTTAGAGGATGTTCTGTCATTGCTGTCCCTGTCTGACTGTGTGTAATCCTCACATTGCAGCTCATGAGCAGGATATGGGCAGTGATTAGTGAGTACCAGTGTATGCTGCTTCTAATTGGTTCACCATGTCCTGCACACAAGCTGATCTGTTCTGTGGCCTCTTAACAGGACTTTAGCCCTTTGTGACAGTATTTAGAAGGGCACAGCTACTTACTGACATGCTATCTAACATGCGTGTGTTATGTGCTTTTATCTGCTACATGAAACTAAGATTTTCAAAAGTTTTTTTTTTTCAAGGGGTGTATCTCTGGATTGTAAATGTTGCTAACAGTTTTAAATGGATGTATTGTGCACAGATGATATTATTATTCTTGTGCAGAATCACAATTTACTTACAATCAGCTAGATTACGAGTTTTGAGCGCTATAGGGAAATTAATGAACGTCACAAAAGCGGCGGTATTTCACCTCCCTATAGCGCTGCAATTACAGGTTTTGTAAAACTCAGCTTGTGCGGGCGATATGGTGGCGTTGAGCTCCATACCTCACCTAAATAAAAGCAGTGTTTTGATGTGCTCGTTCACGATTTCCCCATAGACATCAATGGGGAGAGTTGGCTAAAAAAAAGCCTAACACCTGCGATCGCGGAAACAAAAGCTCCGTAACGCAGCCCCATATATGTCTATGGGGAAAGAAAAAGTTATGTTTAAACCTAACACCCTAACATAAAAACCACGTCTAAACACCTTAATCTGCTGCCCCCAACATCGCCGCAACCTACATAATGTTATTAACCCTAATCTGCCGTCCCCAACATCGCCGCCACTTACATTACATTTATTAACCCCTAATCTGCCGTCCCCAACATCGCCGTCACCTACATAATGTTATTAATCTCTAATCTGCTGCCCCTAACTTTAACACTTACACTTATAAGCCCCTAATCTGCCGCCCCCAATGTCACCGCCACTATACTAAAGTTATTAACCCCTAAACCTCTGGCCTCCCACATCACTAAGACTACATAAATATAATAACCCCTAAACCTAACCCTAACGTAACCCTAACCCTAACACCCCCTAACTTAAATATAATTAAAATAAATCTAAATAAAACGCACAATTATTACCTAAATAAATCCTATTTAAAACTAAATACATACTTACCTGTAAAATAAAACCTAAGCTAGCTACAATATAACTAATAGTTATATTGTAGCTATCTTAGGTTTTATTTTTATTTCACAGGTAAGATTGTATTTATTTTAACTAGGTAGAGTAGTTAGTAAATAGTTATTAACTATTTACTAACTACCTAGTTAAAATAAATACAAAGGCCTAGATTTAGAGTTCGGCGGTAGCCGTCAAAACCAGCGTTAGAGGCTCCTAACGCTGGTTTTGGCCGCCCGCTGGTATTTGGAGTCAGTGATTAAAGGGTCTAACGCTCACTTTTCAGCCGCGACTTTTCCATACCGCAGATCCCCCTACGCCATTTGCGTATCCTATCTTTTCAATGGGATCTTTCTAACGCCGGTATTTAGAGTCGTTTCTGCAGTGAGCGTTAGAGCTCTAACGACAAGATTCCAGCCGCCTGAAAATAGCAGGAGTTAAGAGCTTTCTGGCTAACGCCGGTTTATAAAGCTCTTAACTACTGTACCCTAAAGTACACTAACACCCATAAACTACCTATGTACCCCTAAACCGAGCTCCCCCCACATCGCCGCCACTCGATTAAAAATTTTAACCCCTAATCTTCCGACCGCCACCTACGTTATACTTATGTACCCCTAATCTGCTGCCCCTAACCCCGCCGACCCCTATATTACATTTATTAACCCCTAATCTGCCCCCCACAACATCGCCGCCAGCTACTTAAAATAATTAACCCCTAATCTTCCGACCGCAAAGCGCCGCCACCTACGTTATCCTTATGTACCCCTAATCTGCTGCCCCTAACACCGCCGACCCCTATATTATATTTATTAACCCCTAATCTGCCCCCCACAACGTCGCCGACACCTGCCTACACTTATTAACCCCTAATCTGCCGAGCGGACCGCACCGCTACTATAATAAAGTTATTAACCCCTAACCCGCCTCACTAACCCTATCATAAATAGTATTAACCCCTAATCTGCCCTCCCTAACATCGCCGACACCTACCTTCAATTATTAACCCCTAATCTTCCGATCGGAGCTCACCGCTATTCTAATAAATGTATTAACCCCTAAAGCTAAGTCTAACCCTAACACTAACACCCCCCTAACTTAAATATAATTTACATATAACGAAATAAATTAACTCTTATTAAATAAATGATTCCTATTTAAAGCTAAATACTTACCTGTAAAATAAACCCTAATATAGCTACAATATAAATTATAATTATATTTTAGCTATTTTAGGATTAATATTTATTTTACAGGCAACTTGGTATTTATTTTAACTAGGTACAATAGCTATTAAATAGTTAAGAACTATTTAATAGTTACCTAGTTAAAATAATTACAAAATTACCTGTAAAATAAATCCTAACCTAAGATATAATTAAACCTAACACTACCCTATCAATAAAATAATTAAATAAACTACCTACAATTACCTACAATTAACCTAACACTACACTATCAATAAATTAAATAAACACAATTGCTACAAATAAATACAATTAAATAAACTAGCTAAAGTACAAAAAATAAAAAAGAACTAAGTTACAGAAAATAAAAAAATATTTACAAACATAAGAAAAATATTACAACAATTTTAAACTAATTACACCTACTCTAAGCCCCCTAATAAAATAACAAAGCCCCCCAAAATAAAAAATTCCCTACCCTATTCTAAATTAAATAAGTTACAAGCTCTTTTACCTTACCAGCCCTGAACAGGGCCCTTTGCGGGGCATGCCCCAAGAAGTTCAGCTCTTTTGCCTGTAAAAGAAAACATACAATACCCCCCCCCAACATTACAACCCACCACCCACATACCCCTAATCTAACCCAAACCCCCCTTAAATAAACCTAACACTAATCCCCTGAAGATCTTCCTACCTTGTCTTCACCATACCAGGTTCACCGATCCGTCCTGGCTCCAAGATCTTCATCCAACCCAAGCGGGGGTTGGCGATCCATAATCCGGTGCTGAAGAGGTCCAGAAGAGGCTCCAAAGTCTTCATCCTATCCGGCAAGAAGAGGACATCCGGACCGGCAAACATCTTCTCCAAGCCGCATCTTCTATCTTCTTCCATCCGGTGCGGAGCGGGTCCATCTTGAAGCAGGCGACGCGGATCCATCCTCTTCTTCCGATGTCTCCCGACGAATGACGGTTCCTTTAAGGGACGTCATCCAAGATGGCGTCCCTCGAATTCCGATTGGCTGATAGGATTCTATCAGCCAATCGGAATTAAGGTAGGAATTTTCTGATTGGCTGATGGAATCAGCCAATCAGAATCTAGTTCAATCCGATTGGCCGATCCAATCAGCCAATCAGATTGAGCTCGCATTCTATTGGCTGATCGGAACAGCCAATAGAATGCGAGCTCAATCTGATTGGCTGATTGGATCAGCCAATCGGATTGAACTTGATTCTGATTGGCTGATTCCATCAGCCAATCAGAAAATTCCTACCTTAATTCCGATTGGCTGATAGAATCCTATCAGCCAATCGGAATTCGAGGGATGCCATCTTGGATGACGTCCCTTAAAGGAACCGTCATTCGTCGGGAGACATCGGAAGAAGAGGATGGATCCGCGTCGCCTGCTTCAAGATGGACCCGCTCCGCACCGGATGGAAGAAGATAGAAGATGCGGCTTGGAGAAGATGTTTGCCGGTCCGGATGTCCTCTTCTTGCCGGATAGGATGAAGACTTTGGAGCCTCTTCTGGACCTCTTCAGCACCGGATTATGGATCGCCAACCCCCGCTTGGGTTGGATGAAGATCTTGGAGCCAGGACGGATCGGTGATACCTGGATGGTGAAGACAAGGTAGGAAGATCTTCAGGGGCTTAGTGTTAGGTTTATTTAAGGGGGGTTTGGGTTAGATTAGGGGTATGTGGGTGGTGGGTTGTAATGTTGGGGGGGGGTATTGTATGTTTTCTTTTACAGGCAAAAGAGCTGAACTTCTTGGGGCATGCCCCGCAAAGGGCCCTGTTCAGGGCTGGTAAGGTAAAAGAGCTTGTAACTTTTTTAATTTAGAATAGGGTAGGGAATTTTTTATTTTGGGGGGCTTTGTTATTTTATTAGGGGGCTTAGAGTAGGTGTAATTAGTTTAAAATTGTTGTAATATTTTTCTTATGTTTGTAAATATTTTTTTATTTTCTGTAACTTAGTTCTTTTTTATTTTTTGTACTTTAGCTAGTTTATTTAATTGTATTTATTTGTAGCAATTGTGTTTATTTAATTTATTGATAGTGTAGTGTTAGGTTAATTGTAGGTAATTGTAGGTAGTTTATTTAATTATTTTATTGATAGGGTAGTGTTAGGTTTAATTATATCTTAGGTTAGGATTTATTTTACAGGTAATTTTGTAATTATTTTAACTAGGTAACTATTAAATAGTTCTTAACTATTTAATAGCTATTGTACCTAGTTAAAATAAATACCAAGTTGCCTGTAAAATAAATATTAATCCTAAAATAGCTAAAATATAATTATAATTTATATTGTAGCTATATTAGGGTTTATTTTACAGGTAAGTATTTAGCTTTAAATAGGAATCATTTATTTAATAAGAGTTAATTTATTTCGTTATATGTAAATTATATTTAAGTTAGGGGGGTGTTAGTGTTAGGGTTAGACTTAGCTTTAGGGGTTAATACATTTATTAGAATAGCGGTGAGCTCCGATCGGAAGATTAGGGGTTAATAATTGAAGGTAGGTGTCGGCGATGTTAGGGAGGGCAGATTAGGGGTTAATACTATTTATGATAGGGTTAGTGAGACGGATTAGGGGTTAATAACTTTATTATAGTAGCGCTCAGGTCCGCTCGGCAGATTAGGGGTTAATAAGTGTAGACAGGTGTCGGCGACGTTGTGGGGGGCAGATTAGGGGTTAATAAATATAACATAGGGGTCGGCGATGTTAGGGCAGCAGATTAGGGGTACATAGGGATAACGTAGGTTGCGGCGGTTTACGGAGCGGAAGATTAGGGGTTAAAACTGTAATGCAGGGGTCAGCGATAGCGGGGGCGGCAGATTAGGGGTTAATAAGTGTAAGGTTAGGGGTGTTTAGACTCGGGGTACATGTTAGGGTGTTAGGTGCAGACGTAGGAAGTGTTTCCCCATAGGAAACAATGGGGCTGCGTTAGGAGCTGAACGCTGCTTTTTTGCAGGTGTTAGGTTTTTTTTCAGCTCAAACAGTCCCATTGTTTCCTATGGGAGAATCGTGCACGAGCACGTTTTTGATGCCGGCCGCGTCCGTAAGCAACTCTGGTATCGAGAGTTGCATTTGCGGTAAAAATGCTCTACGCTCCTTTTTTGGAGCCTAACGCAGCATTTGTTTTAACTCTCGATACCAGAGTTAAATTTATGGTGCGGCCAGAAAAAAGCCCGCGGAGCGTTAACAGCCCTTTTACCGCCAAACTCCAAATCTAGGCCAAAGTTACCTGTAAAATAAAACCTAACCTGCCTTACACTAAAAACTAACATTACAATAAAATAAATTCAATTAATCAAAAACAATTATCTAAATTACAAAAAAAAACAAACAAAAAAAATTACACAAAATAAAAAACAAAATTTTCAAAAATAAAAACGAATTACTCCTAATCTAATAGCCCTATCAAAATAAAAAGCCCCCCAAAGTAAAAAAAACCTAGCCTACACTAAACTACCAATAGCCCTTAAAAGGGCCTTTTGCGGGGCATTGCCCCAAAGAAATCAGCTCTTTTACCTGTTAAAAAAAAAAATACAAACAACCTCCCAACAGTAAAACTCACCCACCCACCACCCAACCAACCAACCCCCCAAATAAAATTCTATCTAAATAAATCTAAGCTAACCATTGCCCTGAAAAGGGCATTTGGCTCTTTTACGGTGCCCAAACCCTAAGCTAAAAATAAAACCCACCCAATAAACCCTTAAAAAAACCTAACACTAACCCCTGAAGATCCACTTACAGTTTTCGAAGACCGGACATCCATCCTCATCCAGGCGGCAGAAGTCTTCATCCGGGCAGAAGTCTTCATCCAGACGGCATCTACTATCTTCATCCATCTGGCGCGGAGTGGGTCCATCTTCAAGACATCCGGCACGGAGCATCCTCTTCTTCCGATGGTCACTGTAGAATGAAGTTTCCCTTTAAGTGATGTCATAAAAGATGGCGTCCCTTACATTCCGATTGTCTGATAGAATTCTATCAGCCAATAGGAATTAAAGGGGGAAAAATCCTATTGGCTGTTGCAACCAGCCAATAGGATTGAGCTTTCATCCTATTAGCTGATCCGGCTTCGATGAGGACTTCTGCCTGCTTGGATGAAGACTTCTGCCGCCTGGATGAGGATGGATGTCCGGTCTTCGAAAACTGTAAGTGGATCTTCAGGGGTTAGTGTTAGGTTTTTTTAAGGGTTTATTGGGTGGGTTTTATTTTTAGCTTAGGGTTTGGGCACCGTAAAAGAGCTAAATGCCCTTTTCAGGGCAATGGTTAGCTTAGATTTATTTAGATAGAATTTTATTTGGGGGGTTGGTTGGTTGGGTGGTGGGTGGGTTTTACTGTTGGGAGGTTGTTTGTATTTTTTTTTTTACAGGTAAAAGAGCTGATTTCTTTGGGGCTATGCCCCGCAAAAGGCCCTTTTAAGGGCTATTGGCAGTTTAGTGTAGGCTAGGGTTTTTTTTATTTTGTGGCGGGGGGGGCTTTTTTATTTAGATTAGGAGTAATTCATTTTTATTTTTGATAATTTTGTTGTTGTTTTTTGTGTAATTTAGTGGTTTTTTTTTAATTTAGATAATTGTATTTGATTAATTTTTTTTATTTTATTTTTTGTAGTGTTAGTTTTTAGTGTAAGACAGGTTAGGTTTTCTTTTACAGGTAACTTTGTATTTATTTTAACTAGGTAGTTAGTAAATAGTTAATAACTATTTACTAACTAGTCTAAAATAAATACAAACTTACCTGTGAAAAAAAAATATAACCTAAGCTAGCTACAATGTAACTATAAGTTATTTTGTAGCTAGCTTAGGTTTTATTTTACAGGTAAGTTTGTATTTAGTTTTAAATAGGTTATTTAGGTAATAATTGTAAGTTTTGTTTAGATTTATTTTAATTATATTTTAAGTTAGGGGGTGTTAGGGTTACGTTAGGTTTAGGGATTAATATATTTATGTAGTGATGCGGGAGGGCTGCGGTTTAGGGGTTAATAGGTTTATTATAGTGGCGACAATGTCGGGGAGCAGCGGAATAGGGGTTAATACATTTTTAAGTGGCGGCGATGTCCGGAGCAGTAGATTAGGGGTTAATCATTTTATTTTAGGGTTTGCGATGTGGGAGGGCCTCAGTTTAGGGGTTAATAGGTAGTTTATGGGTGTTTAGTGCACTTTGTATCAGTTTAGTTATGAGTTTTATGGTGCAGCTTTGTAACGTAAAACTCATAACTACTGACTTTAGATGGCGGTACGAATCTTATGGTTATAGAGTGTAACGCTCACTTTTTGGCCTCCCAGGTAAACCTATAATACCGGCGCTATGGAAGTCCCATTGAAAAAGGACTTTTTTAAAAGTGCGGTACTGACATTGCGTGACGGCCAAAAAGGTGTGCGGTACAGCTATACCGACAAGACTTGTAGTAGCGGCGTTAGGGAAAAAAAAGCATCGTTATGAAGCATAACGATGCTTTTTCACTCATAACGCAAAACTCGTAATCTAGCTGAATGTGCCTGAGGGTGCAGTGAATCTGTATTTGAATGTAATATAATAACTATAACACGATTTCTGATAGTATATTTCCTGCTGGTCTATTTCTAAAACATTATTTATTACCTTGGCCTGAAGCCCCTGTAGCCTGGTATGGTCTCTCACGTAATCTACCCTGCAATATGCCGCATCCACTCCTGCCAGTCTCTTCATCATGTGCTCTTCAAACTGATCAACTAAATGCACCATGATCTGCCGGAGCAGGAAACAGGGGTCAGTGCTGCAACAACAAACTGATTTATCTTGCTCCCCCCAGCAGAGACATGCACCTGTATTATAAAAAGTTCTGTTGTCTGAGAGTGCATGTGCAGTAGAACAGTGCTAGAGAGTATTGTGTCCTACGCAAACTATATGGTTATGTTGTTTGAGAGCGCATGTGCAGTAGAACAGGGCTAGAGAGTATTCTGTCTTATGCAAACTATATGGTTCTTTTGTCTGAGAGCGCAAGTGCAGTAGAACAGTGTTAGAGAGTATTCTGTCTTACACAAACTATATGGTTCTGTTGTCTGAGAGCGCATGTGCAGTAGAACAGTGTTAGAGAGTATTCTGTATTACACAAACTATATGGTTCTGTTGTCTGAGAGAGCATGTGCAGTAGAACAGTGTTAGAGAGTATTCTGTATTACACAAACTATATGGTTCTGTTGTCTGAGAGCGCATGTGCAGTAGAACAGTGTTAGAGAGTATTCTGTCTTACACAAACTATATGGTTCTGTTGTCTGAGAGCGCATGTGCAGTAGAACAGTGTTAGAGAGTATTCTGTATTACACAAACTATATGGTTCTGTTGTCTGAGAGAGCATGTGCAGTAGAACAGTGTTAGAGAGTATTCTGTATTACACAAACTATATGGTTCTGTTGTCTGAGAGCGCATGTGCAGTAGAACAGTGTTAGAGAGTATTCTGTCTTACACAAACTATATGGTTCTGTTGCCTGAGAGCGCATTTGCAGTAGAACAGTGCTATAGAGTATTCTGTCTTACAGAAACTATATGGTTCTGTTATCTGAGAGGGCATGTGCAGTTGAACAGTGCTAGAGAGTATTCTTTCCTATTCAAACTATATGGTTCTGTTGCCTGAGAGCGCATGTGCAGTAGAACAGTGCTAGAGAGTATTCTGCCCTAAGCAAACTATATGGTTCTGTTGCCTGAGAGCGCATGTACAGTAGAACAGTGTTAGAGAGTATTCTGTCTTACACAAACTATATGGTTCTGTTGTCTGAGAGCGCATGTGCAGTAGAACAGGGCTAGAGAGCATTCTGTATTACACAAACTATATGGTTCTGTTGTCTGATAGTGCATGTGCGGTAGAACAGTGTTAGAGAGTATTCTGTCTTACACAAACGATATGGTTCTGTTGTCTGAGAGCGCATGTGCAGTAGTACAGGGCTAGAGAGTATTCTGTATTATACAAACTCTATGGTTCTGTTGTCTGAGAGCGCATGTGCAGTAGTACAGGGCTAGAGAGTATTCTGTATTATACAAACTCTATGGTTCTGTTGTCTGAGAGCGCATGTGCAGTAGAACAGTGCTATAGAGTATTTTGTATTACACAAACTATATGTTTTGTTGTCTGAGAGCGCATGTGCAGTAGAAAAGTGTTAGAGAGTATTTTGTATTACACAAACTATATGGTTCTGTTGTCTGAGAGGGCATGTGCAATAGAACAGTGCTAGTGAGTATTGTGTATTACACAAACTATATGGTTCTGTTGTCTGAGAGGGCATGTGCAGTTGAACAGTGCTAGAGTGTATTCTTTCCTATTCAAACTATATGGTTCTGTTGCCTGAGAGCGCATGTGCAGTAGAACAGTGCTAGAGAGTATTCTGTATTACACAAACTATATGGTTCTGTTGCCTGAGAGCGCATTTGCTGTAGAACAGTGCTAGAGAGTATTCTGTATTACACAAACTATATGGTTCTGTTGTCTGAGAGTGCATGTGCAGTAGAACAGTGTTAGAGAGTATTCTGTCTTACAGAAACTATATGGTTCTGTTGTCTGAGAGCGCATGTGCAGTAGAACGGTGTTAGAGAGTATTCTGTATTACACAAACTATATGGTTCTGTTGTCTGAGAGCGCATGTGCAGTAGAACAGTGTTAGAGAGTATTCTGTATTACACAAACTATATGGTTCTGTTGTCTGAGAGCGCATGTGCAGTAGAACAGTGTTAGAGAGTATTCTGTATTACACAAACTATATGGTTCTGTTGTCTGAGAGTGCATGTGCAGTAGAACAGTGTTAGAGAGTATTCTGTCATATGCAAACTATCTTGTTCTGTTGTCTGAGAGTGCATGTGCAGTAGAACAGTGTTAGAGAGTATTCTGTCATATGCAAACTATCTGGTTCTGTTGTCTGAGAGCGCATGTGCAATAGAACAGTGTTAGAGAGTATTCTGTCATATGCAAACTATCTGGTTCTGTTGTCTGAATGTGCATGTGCAGTAGAACAGTGCTAGAGAGTATTCTGCCTGTCTGACGCAAGCAATATGGTTCTGTTGTCTGAGTGCGCATGTGCAATAGAACAGTGTTAGAGAGTATTCTGTCCTACGCAAACTATCTTGTTCTGTTGTCTGAGTGCGCATGTGCAGTAGAACAGTGCTAGAGTATTCTGTCATATGCAAACTATCTGGTTCTGTTGTCTGAGAGCGCATGTGCAATAGAACAGTGTTAGAGAGTATTCTGTCATATGCAAACTATCGTGTTGTGTTGTCTGAGTGCGCATGTGCAGTAGAACAGTGCTAGAGTATTCTGTCATATGCAAACTATCTGGTTCTGTTGTGTTGTCTGAGAGCGCATGTGCAGTAGAACAGTGCTAGAGAGTATTCTGTCTGAGTCTGACGCAAGCAATATGGTTCTGTTGTCTGAATGTGCATGTGCAGTAGAACAGTGCTAGAGAGTATTCTGCCTGAGTCTGACGCAAGCAATATGGTTTTGTTGTCTGAGTGCGCATGTGCAGTAGAACAGTGCTAGAGTATTCTGCACATAGGGGTAGGTTTATAATAGTGCAAGCAGACATGATACGATGTAGCGCATCATGTCCGCT